>NW_014569557.1:499605-510467 GCF_001313835.1 Polistes canadensis | reverse complement strand
TCCGCAATCATTTTTTCTTCAAAGCTTTTAGATTTTTTTTTTTTTTTTTTTTTACGAGAAAAAAAACTTGCTAAATAATAACGAGATTTAATCTTACTTACTTCTTCTCTTATCTCTTTTTCTCTCTTTTCTTTTCTCTCCCTCTCTCTCTCTCTCTCCCCCCGTTTGTCTTGTTCTTATTTTTCTTTTTTATTACTATACCTATATTATTCGAATATTTTCTCGTCTATTCCATGCAATCGTAATTGGGTACGTTTAATAATCAAAACGCGTAAATGCAATTTTCATTTTTATTTTATTCATCAAAATATTTGATTAATATATATTTAATTGAATTGTTTTTATTTTATATAAAATAAATGATACCACAATTATATAATCAACTTCATTCATTTTATTTACATTTTTATGTTAATCGATTTGATAAACGCGAGTGCTGGTTAGATTATTTTTATCGTACAACTTTCAGAAACGTTTTTAACATGTTTTTCTTAACGTTTCTACGAGTTTCAAGAAAGAATTGAATATTTCAGAACAATGAATTCGTACTATCTCTTGTGTATATTATTATAGAAAATAAATTTCCATTTTATAGAATTTCCTGACTGATACTCGGTACTTTAGTTTTTTATCGCATTACACCGTTGTTTTCGAGTGCGCTTAGTAATAGAGAGTGTTAAATTTTAGTACACAATAAGGAATTTACAAAACCACTTGAAAGTTCTTTGATACCGTTGGAGAGGTTCGATTGACACCTTTTTTAAGTCTTTTTTTTTTTTTTTTATTTTATTCGCGATATATTTCCATGTTCCTCGTAAGTGAAAACAATTCGACGAATTTTCTTTTCTCTTTTTTAACAAAATTTTCTCCTCGATTAAATATAAAACGCAAAAATAAAATAACAATGACCGCGAATAAACGTAAATGGTTATTATTTGTACAATATTTCTTGTTAATTATTTCAATCAATTGTATTGTTTAAATCGAAAATATTGAAGCATCGAATAAAAATTGTGAGGTATTACGCGCAAACAAGTATGTGTGTGTGTGTGTGTGTGGGACGTGGGAGGGGGGGGGKGGTAAGCGTATAAACGAAGAAACGATAATAAAAACGTAACGTAAAATTCGTATGATATAAATATTATGTTTTATCTCGAACAAAACAAGTTTTTTGATTGAATCGAAATACGCAGAGATCGTCGTAAAAAAAAAGGGATTTATTTGTAAATTAATATAAAATCTCTAAGATCTAAAACGTCTTTGGAAAAGAATCCTTTTTCCATTTCTTCCCGTTCTTTTTCTCTCTCTCTCTCTCTCTCTCTCTCTCTCTCTCTCTCTATCTCTTTCAACGTAGAAAAGTTTTGTATTGGGTTTGTCCTGTCTGAGAAGGCTGAGGAGATCGATCCTCAATATGAATTGAATGGTACGAAAAACGTTTGGATTTTGAAGTCGAGCAAGCTTTGTTGTGGTACCAGTATCGTTCTATCGCATGATCTAAAGAACATTCTTCGTGGAATCGGTCGTGAACCGAAGGATTACTATGTTCTGCAGAAATATATCGGCATACTACAATATATAAGATGCGTTGTGTAATATTATCTCTCTCTCTCTCTCTCTTTCTCTTTTTTTTCTGTCCTTTTATATCATTTTTCTTTCTTTTTTTCTTTTGGTTACATATCTGAAATTTTTGCGATAAACTTTTCTTTCGATAATAAATTATCGAACAATGTCATACCAGAATTTTTCTATAATTTCTCTTACACGTTGTTAACATTTTTTCTCCTATCGATTTTCTTTTTTTTTTGAATTATAAAAAAAGAAAAAAAAAAAAAGAAATACTTTCCCTTTCTTTTTTTTTCTTCTTTTCTTCTTATGCAAAACGTTTATTGTTTTTAAATAGAAAATAATAAGAAATTCGATTAACTAACGTGTATGGTTTTTGTTTACTCGTAAATTCCCCGATTAACACGATATGGGTTTGTAGAATAATAAAATTTATTGTTATATTTTATTATATTAAATAATCCGTCGTTTATAATATTTCATTCGATTAAAATTTTCAAATTATAATCTGTAAAAATTGTTTGTGCCAAAAAATGATACGAAATTTGATCGGATTGATAACAAATGATTGTAAATGAATGTTAAACGATAGAAATATGATGCAAGTTTAGTTTGAAGAACTTTATAATGATTTTCGAATAATACAGTTAAATGGGCAAAAATATCGCAAACGTTTATGACGTTCTCGAGAATGTTCGACACTGGTTTAAAGGTCGATTTTTAATGTGAAGATAATTTAGAAACTGTTTTAACTTGCGTCAATTAGACGGTTAGAAATTGGAGCATACTTAACTCCGTTGTGAGCAGCCTCGACCTTCTCGCTCTTTCTCCCACACACCACACACATTCACACATACACATACGCGCGGCATACTCACACAGGATACGGATTTTCAACCGTAAAGAGAAAGCATCGTTAGTCGGCACTTAATTAACAGTCACTCTCTCTCTCTCTCTTACTCTCTCTCTCTCTTTCTCTCTCTCTCATTTTCTCTCTCATTTTCTCTCTCTTTCTATCTCTAATATCCGGCATATGACTGAACTACGAAATCCGTGCAAAGCAGTACTCTTCTCGTCGTAATTTAAAGTAATTACATGCTTATCGATGCGTGCCATCTCTTTCTTTCACGTATTTTTGTTCTTTTTATTTCTCTTTGAAATTWTTTTCTCTCCTTTTTTTTTTTTTTTTCTTTTTTCTTTTTCTCTTTCCATACGTCCTCTCATTTTCTTTATCTTTATTTCTTACTTAATTTCTTTATTTCGTTCACATTAATTATTTCAAGATAATTTTTTTTATCAAAACCTCTTCGTACCACGCCCATTTTCATAAAATCCAAAAAAAGCTCTTTTTTAATATAAATTTAAGATTAAAATCCATGGAAACGCGTATATTTCTCTTATCTTTCAATTTCTTTCTAACTTTCTTATTTTCTTTTTTTCCCTTTTGTTTTTATCTTTCATTTACTCATCCCATGAATTTTTTTTCTTTAAAGTATGACGTAACTCGCCCTAACCGATTACTAATTAAAGCGACTAACCGTATCGCAAATTGGATATTAACGTTTACGACGAGAACGGAGTTTTGCAGGTGTGCTTTCTAACATATATATATATATACAGGTGCTTTCACGTGACAATAATTTGAAATTTAATTAACTGAATAAATGTTCATTCACACATACGAAATTTTCATTCAATATTGATCGTTAAATATTTCTCTAATATTTTCTTCGTTTAATTATAATATTTAAGAGAATGTTAATTTAATAATGTGAGAAAATTTGAGACATCCTGTATAAATAGATATACTTAATAATATATCTTTTATTAGATATCGATAGATTATTATCTAGGAAATTATAATCGATCGGAATACAATACTACAAAATAAAGAGGATAATTTACATGTATTATAGTCAAATTTATATTCACATTATCATTACCATAATCTTAGTTTAATTATCTTTCGAATCTTGTCATCATTAATATCCTACATACGTTTACATATTATAGTATAACAAAAATTATAAATAATTACATCATTCAATTTTTCCTCCCTATTTCTATATTTTTTTTTTCTTTACTACTTAATGTAATTATCTTTCAAATCGTGTCTTCATTAATATCCTACACATCTCTATATACGAGTATTATAGTATGAAAAAAAAAAATTAATAATGTTCTTTGTGAAATGTTCTCTCTTTCTCTCTTTCTCTCTCTCTTCCATACTTTCTTTAATCTTCTTTTTTATCCTTTAGTTTTCAATCTAATTATCTTCAAAACCTTGTTATCATTAAATATTCTACATCACACATATACTATCTATATATCATCTATAAAAAATGATTAATTTAATCATGAAATTCTCTCATCAAGAGATGTCTATCTTTCTCTCTTACTTTTTTTAAATCTTTTTTTTTCTCCGTTAGTTTTTAATCTAATTATCTTTCAAACCTTGTCAACATTAAAATATCTAACATACGTACGAGTTGATTAATTTTATCATCATAACATTTTCTTCCTTCCTTCCTCTCTCTCTCTCTCTCTCTCTCTTTCTCTCTCTCTCTCTTTTTTTCTTTTTCTTTTTCTCAGTCATTTTTTTTTTTTTTCTTTTTTTTTTGTATCTTCTTTAGTTCTATATCTTTACAGAGGAAGCACTTCTTCGATTCAGCTCGAAGGCATACGCCCTTTTCGAGCTACCACGAGTCGATTCACATTTGCAACACCAATGTGCAGGAAAAAGTATGAGGGGGATGAATAAAGGAAGGAAAAAGCGACGTGGAAATTCCCAGGGACGAGAGAAGTCGATGCTCCGTCACGTTGGATGGGATTGCGAGAATCTGAACGAATATTTAAAGTAATATCTACTACATTCGTTCGTTCGTTCGTTCGTTCGTTCATTCGTTCATTCGTTCGTTTCTTCTTCCCATTCCTCCTTCCTTTCCTTCTTTTTCCAACTTCCTTGGGTTTCTTCGGTTCTTCGTTTCATAAAAGGGAACCTTAGTTTATTCGTCAAAGAGATGGTTTTATATATATAGCTTATATTATTTCTTATATTACACACACACATACAGAAACCTTCTCCTTCTATACTACGATAACGATTACGTCATATATATACACACATATATATATAAAAACATATACATATATGAATGTATACGTACAACCGTATATACACTATTCATTCTTCATCCCATCTACACACATGATGCAACGATGACAATTTATATATATTCACACACATATGAATTGTTCAGAAGCCAATGCGATTAAGTCTGTTCTTCTTGCATATGTTATAGTTGTTGTCAATCAGCAGTTGGTTGCACACAGCAACTGTATATATATGACATCTTCTCCCTCAAACACACACATAACATGATAACGACATTTTTATACACATATGTACGTATGTACAAATAAATCATATAAAAATACATACATTTATATATGCAATCATATGTGTATATATGTTTCAATGATTTTTCTACTATAAAAAAGGGAGAATTGGGTGGGGGGGGGGKGGTAAGGAAGATCGATAAGAGCCTTGAGGAAATACGATGGTATCTCTTTATTTCATTTTCTTTGTGTATTTTCTTTGATCTTTTTTCTTTTGATATATAATATTTAAAAAAATTTGGCCCATGATAGAGGAAAAGCATATTATCGGTAGATATTTTCTAAAATGTCAAAAGCTATAGTCTTGAAAATGTTGGGAGCTTAATACGTTCGCGGACGTGAATGCTATAGCATTCAAAAATTTTCAATTTTTATTTGAAATTTTATTTGAGATATAACCTTATAAGTTTTTGTAATGATTATACCAGTAATGGTAATGACTAACTAATTTTTTAATATATGATATTTTGACTGGCCTTATAAAATGTGTTTAATCAAATGTTCGATATCACAATTAATTTCAAAATAAAATGACTGTCACTATATTTTTCTCCTCGTTGAAACTTTTACTATTCTTACATATGTTAAAAACATATGGATAGACGTTGCCTTAGTTTCGAGAATTTACGATGGTGATATCCTCCTGATGAAGGATCACTTCGTTCGGTTGATCGAAATCAACAGGAATTTTCGCATGCATCCACCTAGTTGGAGAATTACCAAACGTCTCTGCGAGATCAAGTATTCCGAGAGTATGGTTAAAGGTTAGTATACTATTATAAATCGACTTGCTTTTAAACTACTAGCTGGATAGATTCTTTTGTACTCGAGTTTGTGTGTTAAAGCCATGAAAAGAGAAATCAATGGAAATACTCGTATTTGTATTGGTATATACATAGTATACTACGGTATACATATATTGTATGTTTGATGAATAGCTGAAGCACTTTCGAGTCGATCGTTAACGCTTTAAAACTTAATATTTTATCGCATTTGAAATCAACCATTTTTGAGAAGTTTAAATTACCATTCATAATTTGGAAATCGATACTGAATTTAAAGTTGCTACAATAAAATTTGTCCTATAATTTACGTACACAGACAATGGATCTAATCAATTTTAGATTAAATCGGAATAAATAGTTCCTATTATTTTATACTACTATAAAAAAAGGCGTAGAATTTAAATTTAATTAATTTTCAATCGAAAATACGCGTTTAAAGTGTCTTTCTAAACTGTAAAAACGTGATCTATTGTAATTCCATTCGCCTTTTTTCTTTTTTTCTTTTTCTCTCGTTCTAAGTAATTTAGTTAAAGTGAGTCTAAGAGAAAAAGAGAGAGAGAGAGAGAGAGAGAGAGTGGGAAAACCTGAAAAGAGGAAAAACATTTTTATCGATGCGATCGGTAAATTTCTTTTTAGAAGGAATGAAAGAAGGAAGGAAGGAAGGAAGGAAGGAAGAATGGTTGGTACGATGGTTGGGGATGGTTAGATAGATGGTTGGGTGGGAAGGAAGGAAGTTGAGACAACAGGAATGGTAATGGTTTAGGTTCTTCTTCCTTGGTTTTAGTGAGTAGGAATGGTCTGCAATCGACAGTCAGAGTTTCGTTCTCCGATTAAACAAGTTGCGAGTTTCTGTAGAGAAGGCAAATCGCCCGCAGGGATAGGAAAGAAAGCTCGACGGAGTGCCGTTGTAATCGCTGAGTTCGAGTTGATTGCAGTCCGAGAACGGCAAACGTTCCTCCTGTACTTCTTTTCATCGGCTGATTCTCTAAAGTATCCTACCACTACGGTACCTTTGATAGAAACAAGAGTTCTGAGTAATCACAATTTAACGTCTGATCATTTGCATACGAGATCTTTTGCATTTTTTTTCCCCTTTTTTCTTTTATTTTATTTTAGTTTTTTTTGGAAGCACCACTTTAACGTTATCAATCTCCGATTTGGGTAATTTTGTAAAGATTATTTATTTTTTTTTTTTGTATTCTTTAAATGTCATAAATTTATAAAACAAGCTAATTTCGAATGAATGTTATTAAATCGTATGAATTTATCTGTAATAATAATGCGATATTTATTTTTTCATTCATAATTTTATTATACGTAATATATTATATTATAATATATCGGTGTAAAGTATATCGAGAATTATTATCGTATCAACCGATTTTAATTAAATCGTTCATTTGCATAGGAAGTATTATTTCTTGGTTTTTTTTTTAAATATTTTAACATTATTTTAATGAGATTTAGTATATTGTTACAAGTTTTTCATTTAATTTTTATTTTATTCCTCGAAAATCTTTTGAATTATCGAATAAGCTGATATTAAACGAACGATTTGTAATAATACACAAATGGAATGTACTTTAAATTAACTGTTAATAATAATGATAATTACTTTTAATTAATCATTTTATTATTCATCGAAAATCGTTTGCAATTACAGGGACAATTATCGAATCAGGTGTTTGTCAAATGAACTATTTGTAGGAACAAACGTTGTTTTAATTCATTAATAATAATAATAATAATAATAATAATAATAATAATATTAATAATAATAATAATAATAATAATTTATACTTTCGAAAATCTATAATTGTATTATTCGCAGATATTACGATTATAAAAGAAGAAAATGTTGAAATCGGTTGATACGAAGCGAACTGATTCTTCAAAAGGAACATCATCGTTAGAATTCACTTTGCAATAATAATAATAATAATAATAACCCACAATCGATTCAATGGTAAATCGTAAAGTTTGAAAATCCATGGGAGAGAGAAACGAAAGGACAAAAAGGGGGAAAGAGATATAGAAAAGGGATGGAGGGGAGGGGGGGGTAGATAAAGAGAAAGAGAAAGAGAGATAGAAATTCTCGTGTAGAATACGGTGCGAATTTCTTGTCGCATCGTAAAGTTCCTTCTCTCGTAAAGGAGGAGGAAAGTTAGCGCAAATCTGCGCCAACTTTCACATGGAACTAGAATCGTGTTCTCGCGTGATTTTATTGGTTGGTGCCATCACTCTTTCTCTCTTTCTCTCTCTCTCTCTCTCTCTCTCTCTCTTTCTATTTTTCTCTTTTTCATAGTCGTACGTAAAATAGAAAAAACCCTACGATTTGATCTGATCTTTGCTTAGGCCCATACGTGTTTGTTAACAAATTTTTTACGTTAAGAGTTTGTAACGTTACATTCTTAGGATTCCCCTACGATATATTTTATTAAATTCATTTAAAAATCCAATACGAGAGAGAGGGAGAGAGAGAGAGAGAGAGAGAAATCCCAAGGTTTTATGATCAACAGAAGTCTACTTTTGAGAATGATGTTTTTTTTTCTGCACCATCTCTTAATAAACTATCCAACAGAGAGAACATACATTTTTAAAAATATCAATTATAGTATCTACAATACATGCTGTGCTAAATCGTTCACGATTTGTGTTAGAAGAAAAATGAGGAATGGGATTACGGTGGGAGGGGGGAGTTATTACATATTACGCGTTCAATTATTTTTACCTTTAATCCAATCCCATAAGTTTCCAATCGATTTTTCCGCGTTTCGATAATAATCATAATGAATTTCACTTTTTTTGTTTTGTTTTATTTTAAGAAACACATCCGGTGTTGTAAATAATGTAACAAAAAAGATAATGTAATTTATTCACGCGTAAGTTTATTCGCGTTAGTTTAATTTATTCACGATAATGTTTCTTCGGTTATATTAGATCTAAGGGTTGGGGTTTGGGAAGTGATGGAAATGTGGGGGGCGGAAGGGGCAGGGCGGGTCAGGAAGATATTGCCAAGAGCAATAGATTTGTTCTAGTGTACGGACAGACAGTTTCAAAGTTTCAAACGTTATCTCTTGGTGCTTGCCAGTTCGTGTTCGGCAAAGTCGATGACATTGCAGGAGAGAAGAACGGCCGCGGAAACGCGAGAAGGAAAGGAAGACAAACATTTGCGATGGTCTTTCGAATAAGCAGTATCGTTCTTGGACTAACCAACTCATTTCGAAGATCCCTTGAACTTAGGGAACTCTCAAGGTCCTATACTTTGTCGACTAATCTTAACACAGACCTATCCTCGTCGTATTAAACGTCGCTTCAACGAGTTTTCTTCCGAAACTCACGAAATGGACCAACCAACGTCTTCGAAGATGAGATTAGATCTTTGCTTAAGGTTAATCTATTATCCATTTAATTGTGTCGTAATTTAT
Organism: Polistes canadensis; assembly: GCF_001313835.1. Classification (NCBI taxonomy): domain Eukaryota; kingdom Metazoa; phylum Arthropoda; class Insecta; order Hymenoptera; family Vespidae; genus Polistes; species Polistes canadensis. The sequence continues at coordinate 501,292 of NW_014569557.1, read as the reverse complement.
ATATAGTGTCTAGATTATTTTTATTTTTGTTGTATTTTTTTTATATATTTCAGGATCGCGTATAGTTTGATTTGATTCTTTTATCTATAGATATAAAATGGCAAATTGTTGAGATTGAAAATTATGGAAGGGGGGAGGATTTCTTTGTCTTTTTTTATTATTATATTTGAACAAAATAATAATAATAATAATAGATTTGTTATTTAATCGAATATTAGGAACAAAATTTGTGATAGAAAAAGAGAAAAAGAGAAAAAGAAAATAGGTTTATCCGTTATAAATTTGATAATTTGGAATGAAAAAATTTGAATAATATTAATATATATATATATATATATATATATATAATAATTTTGATATTGAAAAATAATGGACGTGAGTAAAGGTAACCGGTTTCGATGGGTAAAAGGTTTAATGAAAGCTTGCGAATAGACGGAAATAGGAGTAATTAATGTTGTCATTAATTTCCGGGATGGCGTCGACGTTTTCATTCAGGGAAAAGAGAATTCTCTCCGCGTAAAATCGCAACGAGCTTGGACTCACCTCGTCTCTTTTATATCCCTCTCTCTCTCTCTCTCTCTCTTCTCTCTCTTCTCTCTTTATTTTCTACCTTTTTTCTACTTTTTTCTTTCTTTCTTTCTTCCTTTCTTTCTTTTAGAGTTTCTTCTACGTTTTTTCCACGCGTCATTGAGAACAAAACGAAGGAACGAAGAACATTGAGTACGAACGGAAAAGAGAACTCTCTCTCTCTCTCTCTCTCTTTCTCTCTCTTTCTCTTTCGTTCCTCCGTCTCGTTGCGATCTCTCGACAAAGTTTTTCAGCTTTTCTTTTCTTTCTGTTTCTTTTTCTATTTTTCTATTTTTCTTTTTGTTTTTCTCTCTCTCTCTCTCTCTTTCCTCTCTTTACACTCTTCTTTTTCCATGGGCTTATATACCTAGGATGATTCTACGTAACTCGTATACACTTGAAATACCTTTTTAATTATGCGTTCCTAATGAAAAATTGTTAAATGCACAAAGTTGTATGGTTCGACCGTTCTTTCTGTTTTTTTTCTTTTTTTTTTTTACGGTCTATTCAGAGTTTCTACTCGAATGGAATCATTGTTTTTCCTTTTTTTATTTTTTCCGTCATAGATTTCAAAGAATATATTAAATTAAAAAGTTAAACGCGCAGAAAAAATATATTAATTAATTTTCATCGTAAACTTAATTGCAAGCGAAATATAATATATTTGACGATAAATAATTGAACGGGGTAACACACATTAAGGGAGAAAAGAAACAACACAAAGGGATCTTTAATATTTTTTTAATTTAGGGGAAGGGGCCAGATTATTAATTTAATTTTTTATTTCAAATAGTATTAATCCATCTTGGGGTATATTAAATCTGATGGGAAAACGAAATATTTCTTACGATTAATCGAATGGGGGAAGGATAAAAAGAAAAAGAAAATACAAAATTTGAATAAATTTGCAGCGGGTCGATTTTCAATGATCGATAAATTTTTGTTTATTTGTTTATTTAAAACATCAATGAAGGGATTTTAACGGTACGGGGGGATGAAAATGAACTTAGTCGTACGATAAAGAGAATCGTTTTATTGATATGTACATACAATAAATTTATTTACAAATAATACAATAAATTTCTTGACGTCTCTCTCTCTCTCTCTCTCTCTCTCTCTC
>NW_014569557.1:497315-499330 GCF_001313835.1 Polistes canadensis | reverse complement strand
TTTTTATTATTTTTTTTTTTATTTTTTTCATATTTTTCTTTTCCTTTATTTAACTTTTCGAGATTTTTTATTTTAACGAAACGTTAACCCTCTTCCTTCTTCTTCTTCTTCTTCTTTTTTTTTTTTCTTCTTGTTGCATCTTCTACTCGTGTTTTCCTTTTCTTCCATTATGTTCGTGGTAGTTGCTATTCATATAAACATCACGTTGGCCATTATTAAAATTATAAAACAAGTTGGTTTTGTCGTAGCGTAGGAAGAACTCCCGTCACCGTGATGCATCGCGGCTGGATGCTCCTCTGAAACAAAAAATGGACCTGTGTGTATATATATATATATATACGCATGCACTTATATATGCATTCATGCATGTATGTATGTGGGTGGGTAGTTAGAGGTAGGTATATCCGATAGTTTCACGAAGAGAATATCGAAAAATATGTCGAAAAAATGTTACGCTAGAAAAATTCCTTTACGTTGTCACCGAAAAAAGAAATTTCTATTTCACAAAGTTAATCGAGTTGACGTTAATAGTCAAATATTTTCAAATTTGACGTATATAAATATCTAGGCCACAATTTACTTTTATAATAATATCGATCGTATACACATCGACTGTATTATATACGTTTCATTTACTTTTTTAATTTATTTTCTTTTTATAAATAATTTTTACACGTATCATTTGTTAGTATTCGCGAGGTATTTCTTTTTTTTTCTTCGTTTTTGCGTAATAAAATCGTTGGAAAGGATAGATAGACTAAATCTGTCAACAGATTTTGTTCGTCATTTATAATTAACAATATACGTTTAAATAATTACATTATTTTTCTTTTTTTTTTTATTTTTAATTACTATTGACGCACAGGGGCCAATTTGGTATTGCAAAATGTTGTTCATGTGTTCGAGTATCGGATCAGTTTTATCGAATCGTAACGAGATTACATAAATCGATCAATAAAAATATTGAAAAACAAAAAATAAAAAAAAGAAACATAAGTTCCAGATTTATGTTATAAATAACCTGCAATAACGGTTATTTTTCTTTAACTGTTCGTTCAATCGTTATTTTATATTTACGTATTATATTTATTTTATCATTATACAATTAGTATTGTATCCAATTGTTGTTTTATCGTCGGACGACTATTTTCACGATTAAATATTATATAAAAATGTTGAAAAAAAATAAATGAACGAATATCTCTCTCTCGTGTGTGCATACGAGATAAATATTAATTTTAAATAAAAAAAACAGAATAATGGGGGAACTGATTAGAAACGTCTTTAAACAAAACTGTCAATATCAGTGAAAGGAGATAATATGGTTACGTTTTGGTATTGCGTTGGGGAATAATTGGAACGGGCAATGATAGCATCGATACTATCGAACTTGACATAGGACGGTTGGCAGGAAGGGGGTGGATGGGGGTCGGAGAGGTTGGGGGAGGGTGGGGGGCTGTTAATCGGTCAAGCGTAGCGGTGTTCCCTTGCTTGCGGGAGAAAACATCGCGTTATATAATCTCTCCCGTTCGATTGGATAATTCCAGGGATGTTCTTTGATGTTCAAATGCAGGATAGGGTTTGTTGCAATGACGTGCCACCATTCGAAACGGCTAGCTAATCAGGTTCCACCTATCGATTTTCCAGACATGAGATTTATCATAGAACACATTCCTACTACGATATATGCACACACACATTCATCTACGTATTTATATATATATATATATTATATTATGTATATATAAATAAATGTATTCCTCCTGTGTATGATCTGTGTGTTTGGTTGGTACGAATGCTTACGAATTTCCATTGTTTTCGAACATTATTTACGATTTATGATTTCGATCTTGTTTGTTTAAGGATGTGATGCACAGGGTGTCCGTTTTCAATCGATCTCATACGATCTATTGAATGGTTTACGATTATTACCGTTGTTTGTCCATGGAAAATAGCAATTATATCCATGATCAAACGTTATTGAATTATTTTTTTTATTATTTTTATTTGTTCTT
>NW_014569557.1:489267-496648 GCF_001313835.1 Polistes canadensis | reverse complement strand
CAATATATGAATAAAATACGTTTCACGTATGATTTAATTGTAACAAAATTTACGAAAAAAAAAAAAAGATAGATTTATGTTTGCTTTTTTTTTTTTTTTTTTTTTTTTTTTTTCTTTCGTATTTAATTTGCGCGAGAATAATATTATTCTCGCGCAAAATATATGGAATATGATAAAATTTGATGAATTTTTGTATCTATCATAAGTTTTCAATGTTACGCTTGTAAACAGAATTTAATTTATCAAGCGAGTGATCATCGACTATTCCTCTAATTAAAAGTTACTAAGTTTTCTTATTTATTACAGTATATATAAGGAGAGTAAAGTATCTCGTTAATTTTCTAATAAATTTACCCAAGCTTTAGAAACTTCCCATCTTATTATGTATATTTTGTGTATGTCTATAGATACATATATACACTATTATGTATGTGTATGTGTACGTGCGTGTAAATGTATATACCTATAATATATATATTTCTGTATTCTTTCGTAAATTTCTTTTGAAATGGAAGAAAAAAGAAATAATATTTTTAATTTCCTTCTTTCTATGTTAAAGTTAGAGAATTCTTTCCATTCAACAATGTCGACGATGACGACGACGATGCTTTGATAGAAAATAAAAGGTAGCTTTCTTCAAGTCTTTTCAAGCTTCGTGAGACGTTGTGAAAACTATATACATAGTATATACATATATATTTATACCTATATATATATACTATATATTTTACATGTATACACGACACACTTTTCGCATATTTCCTTTGAAGATTTTTACAATAGTAGATTCGCCGGTGAAATATGCAATGTCTGTAGCATTACTTTTTTTTTTTTCTTTCTTTTACTACTTCTTTCCCTTTCCTTTCTCTCTCTTTCTTTCTTTCATTCTTTCATTCTTTTTTCTTCTTGACTTCCTTTACTTCAGAAATTAGAGTGAGAAGTCCTATTTGTTGTTAGACTTTTAGCGTTACTTTGCTTTGCAATGATGACCTACTATTTACTTGCTGATATCGACCCCTAATAATTTCGCAAATGACAAATTTCTATTATTTCAATCCTTTCATATAAAGGATATTTTATTCTTTGAGTAATGAGAAAAAATCTGGCACGTGTGAAAATAAGTCAATACAAGTAGAGTAATATTTTTTTCTATTCGACACGCGTGAATAAATTTTGAAATGATAATAACGAACAAAATAATAATTATTATTAATTTTCGTAAGAGAAATTATATATCAAATATTCTTTCAGTATATTATTTTGCGATTAGTCAATTTAATTTAGAGATTTAGTATATTCGTTGTAAAAAATAAGTACGAAAAAAAAAAGAGGAATACATTTTTTGTCGTTTGAGTAAATATTAAAATAAATATAATCAAATTCGCGTATCAAATTATATCAAAACGTTTATTTATTGATTTTCATTTAGTTAATCATTTGCGTGTTTCTCATAGAGTTTTATTAGAAAAAAAAAATAAGAATTTGCGATAAAAATATGAATATAATTATATACTTCAAATATTTTTAGAGAAAATTATTTTGTTATTTATTTATATAAAAGATCGAAAATATTACGAAAATATATAACTGGTAGTTTAGATTTAGAACATGTAATACATTATGAAAGACTTACTTCGGTATTGTGGCTCCAGACCATCATCGGGGGTGGTTCCGGTGCATATCTTACGATGCACGTTAAATTGATCGTACTTCCTTTGTTAACGAAAAGGTCTGGCTGACCGACTATGATAGTAACTGGTTCTGAAAATGAAATTTACGATAGATCAGATTTTGCTTGCTATTAACTCTCTAACCCTTTGCACTATAATTTCATTTTATTTAGGTCAAACTCCGATCTGATCTTTACTACAGATACTCGTACATGTATATATACTCGAATATATATACCCGATGAAAATGATATTTTTTCAAATTAAAATTTACGTCAACTCCTATCTGATATTTAAATAAATCTTACTTAATTACACATATGCACGATATAATAGTTATTTTTTCAAAATAAAATTCGTGCGACACATCCATCGTTTGTGAGATCTATTTTAAAATTTGGCGTTTCGTATAGGATGTATTATAAAAAATTACATTTATCAGTATAGGATGAAAACAAATTTTCATATATATATATATTTATTCATTATAAAATGATCGCGCGTAACATTTACGCAATCTTGACGTTACTTTGATATAAACCAGACGCAACTTTGAGGAAACTTTACGATGTAGTTTTGCAATATCGCAACAATCTTGACATAACTTTGACTACAAATATGTGACTTGATATTAATTGTTTTACGTAAAATTAGACTTACAAATTTGGATAAAATGCAATATTGATAGTTAAATTATAGTTTTCCACATGAGATGAAATAAAATGAAATGAAAAATGTAATATCAAAACGATAGTAAAGGAATTGTAATGAAAATAATATAAAAATATTTTTGTTGTCACATCGACCACATAGTTTTTCTGCGAATAGTTAAAAATAAAAGAGGAAACACAATGAAGAAGAGAAAATAAAATAACAGATCGATATGTTTGTCATTCACTCACCGACTATCGTCAGATGTACAGTGCGTCCTACAGGTGGTGTCGTTGAGATTTGGCACTCGTAAATCCCGGTATCTTTACGTTGTGGATATCGTATTTTTAAAGTCCAATCTTCGGTATGTGGATAGTGTTGAGCTTCGAATCGTTGATCGCTCGTATAAGTGTAACGACCGACTGTTAATAAGTGTACGTCTCGATGTCTAACCCATGACACCTGCAATCAAAATATTTTTATACACACTTTATATATCCTTTATCATTATTCTTTTTTGATTATTAGAAAGAACGAGATCAACTAATATTTCATTCAACGTAACATATCTCAAAATGTAAATAATATATAAATATTATATATATATTTTAATTAACGTGAAAAATATTTTGTCAATGTAATTAAAGTTCTTAGTATTTGTCAAATAAGGTTAATAATAATAATAATAATAATAAAGTAAACGTATCACTCTTTCATTTTAGCATTTTTAATTAACGTGAATTATTTTTATTATAATTAACTGTTTAATATTTATCGCATACACAAAAAAATTCATATATATATCAAGACCAATAATTTTATTATTTTAAACGAATAAATTTTTTTAATATTACAATTGCTTTTTTTTCTTTTTTGTTATTTTTATTTTTAATACAAAACGGATCTCGATAATAATCATAGCCAATAATAATAATACAAGGTAATAATAATATTGTTACGTGCAATTGGAAAATACTGTTCGTACAAATTGTTAGGAAGAAAAAAAAAAAGGAAAAAAAAAGTATCTTTACGATATTCGCGATCGGATACTCGAGGGTGAGCATGAAGTGGGGTGATTGGGTGGGAGGAGGGTGAAGGAGGTTGGGGGGGTGGGAGGAGGGTCAATAATTAAATGAAATATCCGAGCTACGATGGCGGATATACGCGCATCCTATCGATTTACTCGACTGCCGAGATACTTCCTCCTCTATTTAAAATCGATGAAGCAAAGGAACGGCTAATGGACTGGAAACTTAGTTTTATCGGCCGATATCTTTAGAATAGCAGTTATACTCTGTCGAGCATCGATCCTGACCGAAACTATTTTTAACCGTGTCATGCTATAAAGTCCTTTTTTTTTTTTTTCTTTCTTTTTAATTTTTTTTTAATGCAATTAACTCTAAGCGCGTCACCTCCTTTTCGATTAAAATATAACGAATTAATTATTATTTTATATATACTCGATTTCTTTTATTTTTTTTTTTTTTTTTCTGCTAGTTAGCCAGAACATATTTTTTCTTTTGATTCGAATATCATGTGTGTAAGTAAAAACATCCGTGTCATATGGCTGGTTAGTTTTTTTTTTTTTTTTTTTTTTTACACGATAATAATAATATCCGATATTGAAATTGATCTATACGACGATGTATACCAATTGTAAATTTAATTAGAACAATCAAACGTAACGTTTTATTATTAATTTAAAAGGACGGATAAAGAAATTTTAAATGTATTTCTTTTTGTTTTTTTTTTATTTTTTGTTTTTTTCTTTTTTTTTTTTATCTCTTTTATAATTTTAATACGAACCATATTCATTTCGTATACGTAAGCGTTTAGAAAAAAAATTCAGGTTAAATAAATATTATTTACGGTTGTAATTTGATTGAATTTTTTCAATTTCGAAAAGAAAATAAGAAGAAAAAAAAAGAAGAAGGAGGAGGAAATTACCTAATCCGTTGCTTTAAATAAAATATAAACCAGTTAGCAAAATTTACAGGGAAAGTAATTAAGAAATATTTTACTACGCGCGTTTTATATTGAAAATTCTTTTTACCCGGTTTTTTTATTAGAAATTTTTTCCATCCGCAATTTTTCTATGAAAAAAATTAAATTTGTGCTCTATCGAATTACTTAAAAAAAAAAAAAAAAAAAAAAAAAACATGAAAATAACAAAATAAATAAGCGCAAAGGGAAAGAAAAATTGGATAAAAATAAAGCAAATTTAGGTTTACTTTGGGAAGAAAAACGAAAAAAAAAAAAGAATAAATTCGAATTCAACGATCTTAAAATCGTCGGCCATGTAATCGAGTTAACGAGCGCGTTAAATTAGTTTTGTGTAAACGCGAGAAAGCAAAATTTTGCTTTTTAACGATTGGGAACCATTTTGCGAGAGACCTTTATTTTTGTTTAATATTTTTTTTTCATACTCTTTTTTTTTTGCTCCCCCTTTCTTTATTTTCCTTTTTTTTTTGTTCGAGAGTTAGTAATGAGGTAGCTACGCAATTCGTTCGGTTAAGTAGAATTTCGCATGGTTATATGAAAAAAAGTGTGTTAATGAAGTTGAAGTTTTCGGTATAGTAAACGCTAAAATACATATTATAAAAAGTACACACGCAGGCCAACGCACACGTTGAACGATTCAAACCAAAACTGCGAGAGAGTTTTTATCGTCGATCGAACATTTTTTTTACGACAAAACAAAAAAATTCGCCTTTTCCCTCTCCGCATCCTCACTTTTTCGCTTTGCATTAATTTTTCTTATTTTTTTGTTCTTTTTCTTCTTTTTTCTCGTTATCACTTTTTAATTTCTATTTAAAAATTAACGACAAAGAAAAAGAAGAATTGGCTTAAGTAAAACGTACGCTGTTAAACGTAAAAATTAATAATAAATGAATGCGCAAAAAAAAAGGTAATAATAATAATAATTATAAAAAAATAGGTATCAGAGATAATTTTTCTTCTTTTTTTTTCAATCGAGTATTATCGAATTGAAGTACCAATAAATAACTTTTCATTTCGATACTTAGAAAATCCTAACTACCGCGTTAACGATTTCTTTTTGGAGGTTGGGAAAGAGTTAAAAAAAAAAAAAAAAGAAAAAAAAAAGAAAAGAAGAAGAAGAAGAAGAAGAAAAAGAAAGGATAGCGAACGTTTATTGCCTACTTCTTCGAGCAGTGTACCAATTCCGTCCTAACGCGGAATTAAATCTCGAGATTAAAGAAGGAGGGTACTCGGACGCTTTCAACTCTTCTTCCACGTTCCCCCCACCCACCCACCCCCACACCGCTAACTTTTCCTCCCTTTCCTCTTTCTCCTCCTCTGTAACTTCTCACCAACGTTCCATCCTTTCTTCTATCTTCTATCTTCAATCTTTTATCATTGTCTATCTTTTTCTTTCACTGAAATACCCAAGATAGAATTTTCCTGATGAACGAGAAAATGTCATTTAAATCTGCTGCCTCTTTTATTTTCTTCGCTTTCGTCCTTTTAAAAGGGCAAATGACGAAAGTACAGGCTAGAGAAGTATAGTTATATCTAATGAGAATATCTCAAAAGGAGATAATGGGGAAATATAATATAATAATCGAGAATATTTATTATTATATACTCGGTTTGTTATATTATTAAAATTGATGATATTTAATTTCATATTTATAAACGAAGTTTATATAATTCATTTAATGAAAAACTTTAAATTTATATATTTTAATCGAATTTTTAATTAAGTTATTAAAGGTCAATATAATAATAGTATTTCAAAGATAAAATGAGAAATATTTAATCGAGAATATATATAGCTTTTTTATTATATTAAAATTATAATATAATAAATACTTTATCTCTCGGTGTAGAGAGAATGTATTTTTACTATTATTAATTATAGTAAATACATTAATAATAATAAATTTACAAAATGGAGATATATTAAATTTATTTTCTTTAAATATAAAAATATAATTAATTTATCGAAAAGAATTGATTAAATAAAATATTGATTTAATAGAAAATATATGACATATATGTATAACTCTTTATAATTTCGAAAGAGAAGGAGGGAGAGAGAGAGATAGAAAGCTAGAGTTACATTGTAAAATATAATAGATAGAAATTTAGTTAGATCGATATAGAAGAGGAGATTTGTAGAGATGGGAATTTGGTGTGATTCGACTTCACTGGACGGTAAAACGTTACCATGGAGATTTCACATTGTCCTGTCCTGTCTCAGTGCGTTGCCGGATACGGCATAAGTTCTCGAGATGACGCGTTCGTGTCATCGCCATTAGCCGTACTATTGTTTGCCGATATTCCAGAGGAATCTACGTGTCATCTCGTGAAATCGCTTAAATGCACGAAGAACCGACCAATCGACTCGCGAAACTCATCCGAAATTTCTCTCGTCGTCATTTTATTATATATTATCTTATCTTACGGTTAACTAATTTTTTTATACGACCATCGAGATGATGATAATATAATTTATAAACAATTATTTCAACTTTTTTTTATATATACATAATTAATATATTTATATTATAAGAAAAAATTATATTCGAATTGTGATATTGTATCAATAAATAAATTCTATCAAATATTTTTATTCTGTTATAAAAAATTAACTGAATAACTATACACACGCGAATAATTGAAATTCCAATAAATCGGGGATAATAAATCAAAGTATTCAATTATAAAATTAATTCGTGGTAATTAAACACGAATTTTTTTTTTATACAATATATTTATTGAATTAAGTTATCAATAATTATTCATTATATTATATATTAAATATACTCATTTTTTTTTTATACGTATCGCGTTTGGAATAAAAATATAAAATATATTTTTAATATTTTACAGTGTGTCAATTTGAAAATATAAATAAATGTTAGAAGTAAGTATGAAAAGCGAGTATAGCAAGCTTAATCCTAAATTCGAAACATTTATCATTTTCACTATCAAACTCGACGCAACATGATCTCTTATGATATATGATATAGCAAGTATATAATGTATAGAGGCAGAAAATACACACACATACACAGAGAGAGAGAGAGAGAGAG
>NW_014569557.1:476848-488582 GCF_001313835.1 Polistes canadensis | reverse complement strand
GAGAGAGAGAGAGAGAGAGAGAAATATTTCTCGTACACTCTCACGCGCATACGTACGAGAAGCTTCATTATGATTTCAGTAGAATACTAGTTGTTATTACATTTTTTACAATGTAATTTTTGTCCTAATTTATTTTGTAGCCAACTTTTATTAGACCTCTTTGTTTTATTTTTCTTTTTATTTACTTTACCGTTTTGATCGCATATTTTATTACATTTTTCGTATGCGTAAACTGATTTTAAGCCATATTAATTAACATCGAATCAAGCGATAGAGAAATTTAATTACGCGTCTAGTCGAATATCCAATGAAAATTGTTTGATTATTTTGTTTTTTCTTTTTCTCATGTTCGATTATAATATTGCGATATTTTACGAGAATGTGATTCGAATCTCGTACGAACGATTGAGATACTAAATATATAAAACACGCAAAGAAAATAGATGTTTGGTTTTTTTTTTCGCTAGACGAGCTAGACGAAGAGTAGATGAAAAAAAAAGAGAAAGAGAAAGAGAAAGAGAAAGAGAAAGAGAAAAAGGAATATCGATGAATGGAAATGCGTTCGTTGGAAGGAATAAAGTCGAACGAATGGTCCAGCAGATCCGAGTAATCCGAACGGTTAACGCTTTCTCGGAATCCCACTGGGTATATAATGGTCATATAAAATGGGGCTGCTCGATTTTTAACGTAAAGCAACGGGGTTAGGTTGGTAGATTGGTTGGGGCCAAACTCTATATCACCTTTTCCTTGGCTACGCGAGGGAGATAAAAGGATTTATACGAATATCACGCGGCCTCACGAAAGAACGTTTTATCTTGGATCATCTCGACTTGAAATTGCACATTCCTTACGTTTTCTTCCTTTTCAAATATATGTACTTACGTATATTTAAGTATACTATATTTTTTCTTTCTCCCCATTTCGTCTATCTTTTTTTTTTTCAATTATCTAAAATTACGTCTTTTCGATTTTTATGTTATCTATTTATGTGACAATGATTATTATTTATTTGATTTTGTTTTATATGGTGGGTATTTTTCTTTGTTTTTTTTTTTCATTGTATATTGCATATTGCTTACGCTTTATTCCAAATATATGTACTCTTACACATATATTTAAGTATCCTATATTTTTTCTTTTTCCCCCATTTCACCCATCTTTTTTTTTTTTTTCAATTATCAAAAATTATGTCTTTTCGATTTTTATGTTATCTATTTATGTGACAATGATTATTATTTATTTGATTTTGTTTTATATGGTGGGTATTTTTCTTTGTTTTTTTTTTTCATTGTATATTGCATATTGCTTACGCTTTATTCCAAATATATGTACTCTTACACATATATTTAAGTATCCCATATTTTTTGTTTTTCCCCCACTTAGCCCATCTTTTTTTTTCCATTATCAAAAATTATGTCTTTTCGATTTTTATGTTATCAATTTATGTGACAATGATTATTACTTATTTGATTTGTTTTATATGATATTTTTTGTTTTTACTGTATAATGCATATCGTTTTCTTCCATTAAAAATATTTTTCTCTACATATATTCAAGTATCTTAAATTTTGATAATCCCATTTTGAGTTTTTAAGATTTGTTTCTAATGAAAAAAAATAATTATTAAATATAAAATTAAAATATATATATATTATACGCGTACACACAAGAAATGATATAAAATGATGTCGAATTATTTGGAATAATTTCACAAATTCTATTTAAAAGAATATTTTTATGATACTTTCTAATATCGGCAAAAATTCTATGAGTTTCTATTGAAATGAAAAAGAATTTTAGGCCAGTCCCTTATAAATTCTAATATCTCTCATGAAAACCTTCGAAAAATCTTTTTCATTCGGTGGAAAAAAAAGAAAAAAATGAAATGATCGTAAGAGATAAGAGGGAAAAGGAATCCCGATTAAATCGATCGCGTTCAGTATTCCAAAGTAATTTCGTAAATTTTCTATCTTCCATTCGAAAATATCCATATCTTTATAGATCTGTCAGATATTTAAGATGAAGAAGAACGAAAAGTAAAAAAGATGTGGAATAAGAAGATCTAGAGAAAAAAAAAAAAAAAATTGGAAAGAAAAAGAAGTAAAATAAAATATAGAAGAAGAAGAAAATATTGGAAGGTTGGTAAGGTCTTCCTGAATTGGGATCGATATTATTCGATATAACGGTATTACAAGAGAAAAAATCTCGTCCTGAGGTAAAGGTAAAAAATTCATAGGACTTGGTTGTAACTTACCGTACGGTTTCCCAAGTTTTTGACTTTGCAGACGAGTGCCACGGTTTTGCCCACCAACCCGGTGAAATTCGATTGCATGGAAGCGTCGAAAATGGGCACGGTACCTGGCGTTGGCCATTCCTCCAAGAAATCGGTTCGAAAGTTTCGCAAAGAGGATACCATGGCGCCTGTATCAAACAAAAATACCATAAATTACATATCAAAAACGTTATTTTATTTCTTCTAGTATTAATCAATTTTTACAAGAAATATGAAGGAAACAACACAACCAAATACGATCACATTTTCTTTTCGAATTTTCTATTAATCGAAACTTAGAATCGTGATCTTTGACCTTTGCCTTTTAATTATTTCAATACGGTCAAGCAGGAATATTAACTTTTCGCATTTTTCATTGATTATTTACCGGCTGTTATAGACGTTCGTTTGCATACCTTAAATAACTTGCAAATTGTCCGCGTAATGAAAAAATTATGTAAATCGTTCATCGCAATAAGAATTTTTTCTCTCTTCTTTATTCTTTTCTTTTTTTTTTTTTTTCTTTTTATACGATTTAAACAAACGATGATATAAAAGTTGAACCTCCTCCTCCTCCTTTATGTCTCATAATATTATGATATATTAACATTTTGACGTTCATTGAAATAATTAACGGAGAATATATTTCGATGGATATATTATTATTAGGAAGAAGATTTTCATACTGAATTTTTTTTTAATTATAATGGGGAAAGGGGGGGGGGAATAACGCGTTCAAGTTATTAAACGGAAATTAATTTCCGAGTTATAGTTAGGAATGGGTCGAGGAAAAGGTAGGAAAAGTTTTTATTCTTTCTCTCTCTCTCTCTCTCTCACACACATACACTTTCTCTTTCGTTTTGTCTCTTTTATCGGACGTTATCCGTTTCCTTGAAAATTCTCTAAGTCCGTGGAGATTAATGTTGAACGATAGATTTGAGGATAATTCGTAGAGGTCGTGGCGTGCAATAAATCGCAACGTCAAAGCAAACCCGGACCCCCTCCCCCCCCCCCCCCGACTGATGCGGTTTTACCCTCTCGTTATACGATTAAACGCGATATATCGTATTACATCAGCCGTCAGTATACTCGCTGAACGAACCACTCTTCTCCGACGGTAACGTCAATTTCGTTAAGTGCTTACATTGTGTTCGAACGACTAATGGAAGCTTCGATGAGTGGTTTTTCGAGTGAACAAAAATTTTCATCCGAGAACTTTTTCACAGTTATTTTTTTTCTTCCTTTCCTTTTTCCCTTTCCCTTTTTTCCCCCCTCTTTCTCTATTTCTTTCTTTCTTTCATTTTATTTTTCCCTTTCTTTTAAAGTTTATAGTATAATAAACTTTATTATCAGTTTTAGATTAAAATTGTATCGCCAGATTGTAATATAGTTAATCTAATGATTTTATTTTATTTCCATTGTTTTTATATAATTTTGACAATTTAATTAAAACTTATATTGAAAATTTGATTATTAGTTAGTTTGATTCGTAGTTTGTCGCTTTTGTGTATTCCTTTTGTACGGTTCTTTCTTTTATCACGTGCATATATATTTTTATCAATTTAGGCTTATCAAATTTGATATTATTATTTTCTATTGAAATTGTATCGTGTTATATTAAAATAATATTTATGTGTTTCGCGATTTTATTTTGTATTTTGTATTTTTGCCAACAAAGTGTTGTGTGTAGAAAATTAAATAATTATTTTATATCCAAATTTAATATTAATGATAATAATCGTTTGATTTATACGGTGCACGGTTTTAATACTGTTCTTTTTGTACAATTGTTTTCTCTTCCTCCCTTTACAAATATATTTTGATATCAACTTCTATTAATATTATTGATAATTATTTTTTTGTTTCTTAAATTTGACTGTGTTCAATTTTATTATTATTATCATTATTTTATATTTGTTACATATACACACACACACACACAAGCGTGATAGAAAATAATTGAATACTCTAACGTAAGAGAATAATTCATTTCAGTTCGGAAACATTTCATTTCGTTCGTCGAAAGCATTTCGAAATGAGTGAACTAATTTTATACACAGATAGATACGCTAGGGAACAAGAGCTCGACTTGTCGTCGGAAGAATACTTAGCGGACTGCTTACATCTGCATTTTAAATTCGATGTTTCCCGATTTCTGCTCCAGTTCTCAACTATTTCAGTTCGCAATGCTTCCAGTTTCATAATTAAATTCAACGATTACAAACATGAAAATCCAAAAAGGAGCATGAACGTTAACGCACAGTTTTGATATTCCGATTAATTCCAATGTTTAATTACTATCTTTTGCTATTGAATAAATATCTCTTTGCCTTTTGATTACTCACTTCCATCGTTTTCAAATGGACTAATTAGTTGTCTGATTAAATATTGAGAGAAATTAATTGAGAAAAAAACATTTCAAACGACGTTCCCCGTCATTTTCAGATAAAATTTTATATTTTTAAATGTTTATATGCACACGAATATATATGAATGTTGTGCATGTGTGGTTGTTTTTAGCGTGACGTATAAAGAACGATTAAATTAATTGGATTAGAACGTTGAATGAAATGAATGTATCGCGTAATTTAGATTAGCATTTTTGAGAAATAAAAAAACTAATAGAACAAACAATTTCTAGATTGATTTCTTTTTTCTTTAATTTTTATATTCTCTTTTCCTCGTAAAAAAACAATAAAATATAATAAATAAAAAAGTATAAGAAGATAAAGAGTGCGAAAATTATAGTTATTTTTTTAAATTGTTCCTGAACAACAACGTTGATATTACGACAAAATGTTATTTTCCTATCGTTTTACGAACGACGATTATCATTACGAGTGCGAATTTTCTTTCATTCTTTCGAATATCGTTGTGTTAAGAAAGTGGAACAACATCGCCATTGAAAAACACACAAATATATACTCTCACACGAATGGAGACAATGCAGCTCTTTAATCCCGTTGCATAAATATCATTTTGAAAACATTTTTGTATACGTCGACAGTTTTTATTATCGACTTTAAACTTGAGTCACAATGTTAAGTATTTAAGTATTTAAGTGCTCGTATTTTTATATTGTAAATTGGTTGTTATGCTTTTAAAGAATACTCGAAAAATATTGATGACAACTATCACGATGACACTTAAAAACAAAACAATAGATGCAAAACGTGTCAATGTTTCTAATCAAATTCTCTTGATTGCAAAAAATAAACAATTAATTTATTTCATTTTAAATATAAAATGTTTAAATCTAAATCAAGAAATATCTAATTGGTTTTATTTTTATATTAGAAAATAAATAAATAAATACAATACAAATAATCTCGATCAGATGCATTAATAATTTGACACGTATCACATCAGTTTAAAATATAATATATAACTATTATTATTATATTATTATAATATTAAGCTATAGTTAAACTAAAACTAGAGCGAAGGGGATTATCTGGTATACAAGATAAGAAGAAGAAGATTTATATCATCCCTTGGAGACATATCTATCGTCACGTTTCAGCAACGACATTATCGACCAACCCCTATCTTCCTAACTAGGAGTATTCAGGATTAATCTTTTTCTTTTTCCTTCTCGGTGGAATAAAAATCAACATGTAAGAAGTTAAGAGGGAGACGAAAAGGTTTTGACAAATGTTGACTCAAGCAAACGTTATAATTATTTCAGGCTTTACCTCCAAGCAAGAAGGGTTGAATACACTGACACATACACACATACACATGTATACATATTTACGTTTGGATTTATCTCTTTGTTAGTGTTGTATGTACCTATATGCACATCCATACATATTCATATATAAACGTCTGGATTTATGTGTGTTTATTTACGTGTATATATTTATATTACACATATATATATATTTCTATGTACGAGTATATATGTACGTCTGAATTTGAGTGTGTGTATGTTGGGTGTGTATGTACACTATCCGACAAAATTTTGGAATTCCGTGAGACAGAATAGTTGTAGCAAAAAAATGAATGCCTTTGGAATAATGAAATATTATTTGTCAGATAATACAAAACTTATGAATAGATAAGGTGTTTTACATTTCGTATCATCATATTCGTATGCACGAATCGAATATAGTTTATCAAATTGCCCTTTATAAATCGATAAAATCATTCTTATATTTAACGACAAATCCGACACATTTTAAATACCATTGCAATCAATTTTTCCGATTGTTTCCGAATAATTTCTTCAATTATCTCGTTTAGAAAAATTGTCAAATGTGTTCGAATACGAAAATTGTATTTCGAAACGTTGCTTTAAACTGGGTGTTAACAAAAAAAAACATTAACAAAAACGTCATGAATATAAAAAAACAAAAGAAAAGTAATAAAAATATTTTAAAAACATAGTAGATATATTAAGCGTAACGAAAATAATGTGAAAAATCATCGGCGAATTATTAGAAACTTTTGGTTGGTAGTGTAGTATATGCATATCCCACGTCCTAAGTATATACGTCTGGATTAAAGTATCTACGTTTCTGAGTGTGTATTATATGTAAAAGTACATAGGTATAAATGTGAAGGATAAATAGTAAGAGGAAAAGGGTAGGTGATACCAGTGCTGCTCGGTTGTTACGGCCCAGAAGCAGAAAGATCTTTTTGGACATTGAAGGACAGGAGCGAATTTGGCTAGTCACCACAGAATCCTATTTCGTCCCCTGCGGTACCGTTAACTGGCCGACCTCATCTCCCCCTTTTTCCTCGTCCACCCTTCTCTTCTCTTCATTCCTACGAATGGTCAAACCAACTTCATTTCCTGCCTTGTGAATTTCCCTCCCGTTTATTTTTCTCCACGTATACGTGTATTTTTTGTATCTTTCTATCTATCCCCTACCGCCCCCCCCCTCCCCACCCCCTTCCATTCTTTCTATTTATCTTTTCGTGTTTTCCCTATCTTTGTCCTCTGTATTCCTTTTTTTTCCTTTGGCTATCGGACAAACACATTTTCACGAGTCCCAACCCAACGATTTAGAAAAAGACTGTGAGATATCCTTCCTGTAGGAAGGGTAAGGAAAAATAAGGAAGACTCGATCAGTGAAACTTTTGGTGATAGCAATTGGAACGATAACGAGAGAACATCTCTTCTATTCTTTTCTCTTACTTTAGTTCGTACTTTTTTTTTTTTTCTATCCTTTTCCTTGAAACGTTAGGAAAGTCTCAAATTGTCTATGGGATCTCTTTTTAGAAGAGAAAGAGAGAGGATAAAAGAGAGAATGACTTTTGGTCGACTGTTGGGAATTCGCTTTTTCGCCTGTCCGATCTTAAAAGCGTCTCTTTTGTTGTCTGGATGTCGAAGGGTCGCAATAGATTACCTGGATCTCTACGAGTTCGAGAACTTCCTTCCTTCCTTCCTTTCTTCCTTTCTTTCTTTCTTTTTTCTTTCTTTTTCTTTTTTCTTTTTTTCTTTTTTTTTTTTCTTTATTTAACTCGAAAAGAACAAAATTAAGCTGACATTTCTAACGACCGACTTATTGGTAAATGAGAATAAACTCAACGGGAAGTAAGTAGATAGGATTTTCTACTAATCTTTTAACCTCGAACTTGTGGCCAAGATCGGTGCTCTTTGTCGAATTTATTGGATACTAGGGCGCAGCCCTAATTCCTACAGGGTGTCCTAAAAAATACAACAATCCGAGTAAAATCGGAACTAAAGGTTGATGGTCTGTTTAGAAACGGGAGAAGGTTTTTCCTTCTGGAAAGTGTGATAGTCATGTGGTTGCAATTCTTTGTCGAATTTTATGGGTCCTAAAAAGCAGCCCTTATTGCTGTAGGGTGCCTAAATATATATAAAAAAAAATACAGCAATCCGATTCCAGTCGGAACTAAGGGTCGAAGTATTTGTGGAGACAAGAAAAGATTTTCTTTTTTTTGGAAAGTGAACACAAGTAGTTGTGATTTTTTGTCGAACTTTATGAGTCCCAAGACATAGCGCTTATTGCTATAGGGTGCCCTACGTATATAAAAAAAAGGCAACAATCTGACTCCAGTTGAAACTAAAGGTCGAGGTATGTGCTGAAAATGGAGAAGGTTTTTATTTAAAGCGAAGGTTGTGCAGTTTTAATTCTTTGTCGAATTGCATGGGTCTTACGATGCAGCCCTTATTGCTATAGGGTGCCTAAATGTATAAAAAATACAACAATCAGATTCCAGTCAGAAGTAAAGGTCGAGGTATGTGGTGAAAACGGAAAAGATTTTTCTGAAAAGTAAAGGTCTTCTGTGTCAGAATTTTTGGCTCGCATGACGCAGCCCTTTTTTTGTAATGGGGTGTCTCACCATGAAAAAGAATTGTTTTTCTGGAAAGTGAATAGTCGTGTCTACCAATACTCTAAAGAACTTGATGCTAGAAATTGAATATCCTTGTAAAATAATATTCAGATATATTTATTCTAAACAACTTCGTAGTAATGGTTACCTTCTTTCCTCGCAAATTGTTTAAGAAAATTTTCTCATGGTTTCAATCTTGTAAAAAAAAAAAAATATATCCAATCGTGAAATGTGATTTATAAAAACATATATGCATAAAACATTCGAATTGTAATTTTTATTCAGTAAAAAATACATATCGATTGTCGTTAAGTAAATAATATATTGTTTCAAATTACACATAAATATTATATCAACACATTCATTTTAGAATTCAATTAATAAACGTTTACGTATAATGACATTAAATATAATAATAATAATAATAATAATAATAATAATGAGAAAAAGAAAAAGAAAATCATGGCAATATGAAAATTCATCGAGAATTTTATACGCGAGTTCTTTTGTAATTAATTGAAAGTTATAAAAATGTGGCAAAAAGAAAAACGTAGGAAGAAAAATAGAGAGAGAGAGAGAGAGAGGAGAAAACGAAAGAAAAAATAGAGAATCCGTTGTCTCGAAGAAGATAGCGAATGCAATCATTACGTGAATCCGCATTGAATTTGGGCTGATTAGTATGTACGTCGATAGATACGGGTATGCCGTTGAACAACTATCGACTGAAAGCACAGCTGCTTGGAGGATAGAAATTCAGGAGACAGACACAAACTGAAATAGAAAGAAAGAGAGATAGAGAGAGAGAAACAGAATGAGAGAAGGAGAATTCTAAATCGTTTCAAGTTTCCACATTAAGCGACGAACGTAATCTGAAGACTCAACTCGCATAGAAGCTTCTTACAGTTATACGGAATCCTATTGCTTTCGGTTGATCGAGTAATTGTGCGAGAGAAAGGAAGATATAGAAATAGAAAAGGAAGATAGAGAGAGAGAGAGGGAAGAGGTGGGGGGGGGAGAGAGGTAGAAAGGGATACATAGGAGTACCTACAGTCTTGAATTCACGTTTATATAGAGTATCATTAGGATTAAGAGAAAATGCTAATCTTCCAGTACAAACGATAGAATCAAAGAGCAAACTAGAAACTTGAACGGCTATTAGAGAATTGTTTGAAATTTTCTATAAACACAATAATATTCGTTATCCTTTATCGGAGATAACGTTACGCATATATATATTGAACGTTTTTTATTTTTAAATATATTCTTTGTAATATTATTTTTGTATATCAAAAATCGAGATCATATTGTTTCTTATATGATATGACTCTTTGTTATTAACAACGTAAATGGTTAAATGTATCAAGTTTAATTTAAAAAAAAAAAAAGAAAAAGAAAAAGAAAAAAAATTTATGAGCCAGATTATTTGAGCACAATTTTTGCTGTATCAGCAGTAATTATCAACCATACACATCCACACACACACACACACAAACGAAAAAGAAAGAGAAAAACGAAAGAGGGAGGAGAGAATCTCTTTTCAAGGATGAAATTCATCAAACGAAATCTTACGGAAATTTTCGTACAGATATCGGGTTCTTCAGTTCTCGAAAGAGGAATTTATCGTGTCGATTGAGAAAAAGAAAGGAAAGAAAAGAAAAGAAAAGAAAAAATGGAAGGAAGGAAAGAAGCAAAGGAAGGAAGGAAGGAAGGAAGGAAGGAAGGAAGGAAGGAAGGAAAAGAAAAGGATGAGAAAAAAAAGGAGTGGTGAAATATAATGACGATGGATGAAATTTTCTAGGTTACAGGGTCACCACCAAAAGCAATCATTTGGCAAACGATTCGGAAACTTAGAAAATTCTGCTAGGAGAGACTTAAAAAGTTATTATACATATGTACATATACATATATATATATATGTATATATACGTATATATGTATAGACGTTATTTCGGATGTTGCTCGTAGTGATATCGATAGAAGACAACGATAGATTACCTGGGTCAAAAACAAAGTGATACCGGACACCATCGCTGCTGGTTCACCGATCGATCGCTTACGCTTCGTCAGAGAATTTAATCCGGCCACTTCTCCCACTCTCTTCTCCTATTTTCTCTCTCTATCTCTCTCTCTCCCTCTCTCTCTTTATCTATCTATCTGTCTATCTATATATCTTTGTGTTTCTAGATCCCTTGTTAACTTGCTCTGTCTCTCTTTGTCTCTCTCTCTCTCTCTCTCTCTCTCTCTCTCTTTTTCTTTCTCTATCTATCTATCTTCTATTTCACTCTCTTTCTCTCTCTCTATTATACATATTTTGTGTTCTGTCGTTCGAATAACACCAGCCATCATTATTTTAACCAAGCTCTGTGGGTTCGTCATACCTTTTACCTATATTCTTTGAAAACGATTGAAAAACAAAACTCGTCCATTTCGTAGCTCGATATTTTCATTATTTTATACCCTGATTTTAATCTGCTTCAAAATGCAAAGCTCACACACGTTCGCTAGCAAACGAGTAGAGTATAGATAGATAGATAGATAGATAAAAGAGATTATTTTCTACCCGTGATTTAATCTCCATTTAATAATTCAAAGACCAACGTGAGAGAAATCTATAGAGAAAAAATATCCTAATAATATATATAATTATATATAGATCAATATATTAACGAATCAATTAATTATAATACAATGGAAAAAAAGAATAATGATTCATAAATTGGAATAATGTTGTCGTTAGATGGAAGATCAGTTTTATAATATGTCTGAGAATCAAAATTCTTTATCTAACAAATAATTAATACTTTATTTTATTTTATATTTTCTTTCATATTTTTGTTATCCTTATAATATATCTTCTACTTGTGTGTGTGTGTGTGATATCTTATTTTTATAATATTTTATTTTTTGTACGTATCCAATCACACCTATACAATATTACAAAGTAATCAATAGCACATGATTTTTGTTTGTCCAAATGGATCACTCATCCATTATATTATTATATTAACCGTGCCCACGTTACTCCAGTTAAGTGATTTGACGAAAATAAATAATCCAACATGGCTAGACTTGTTGACTTCTATTTTATATATTACATAATTCCATATTTTTTTTATTAATCATGCACATTTTATTTCTATTTATATTATTTATATA
>NW_014569557.1:467620-476720 GCF_001313835.1 Polistes canadensis | reverse complement strand
ATTAATGACAATTTATTACTTTTGTACTGTAAAATCCTTTTGCAGAAAGATAAATGAATGGGATATAAGTGTTTCCATATTGCATTACATTTCAGGAAAAAAAAAAAACATATGCTTAAATGATATAACGATGGAAAAGATTAATAACTATTTTAAAACAAGATAAAATCGTTGTAATCGATAACGTATCGATCGAATACTTCATCGAAATACGTTATTTTAATTGATTACAAACGTTCCACCCATTTGCACCAGACCTTCCTCCCCACCCCCTTTACCAACCGCCCCCGATCGCCCACCCACCACCCGCTCCATCCCACGACCCCCCCCCTTTGCCACGTATAATTTAACTTTTTTATTCTCCACGGATGCGACAGGATGCAAGGTTAATCCGGCTGATTCGTAAAACTGCGAGCTTTAATCGGATTTGCGTTTGAAATTTTGTCAGAGGAAATCGGTGTCAAGTTATATAGCGCCGGTACTCGATTCGAGTTTTTCGTTCGGTTCCCCAACCCGTTGATTCGTTTATTCTCCTTCGTATCCAGTTTTTTTTTTTTTTTTCTTTCTTTTTTTCGTTTACTTCTTTTTTTCCTCTTCATTTGTTTTATTCACTTCTTCTTCTTCTTCTTCGTCGTTTTCTTCTCTCTTTTTCTCTTTCTTTCTTTCTTTCTTTCATTTTTTATTCCCCTTTGCATTATTGGTTAGGCCCGCGAACGTGTACAAGGATAATCTGTATGTGTGTGTGACTGTGTTGAAAAACATTCGTAGCGAAAATACCGTTCGTAGAATTTTCATTTAGCGATCTCCAATGGAAATAATTTATGACGTAAACGAACGTAAAAGACTATTTCACTCGTATCTCTATACTTTTTTTTCTTTTCTTTCTCGCTCTCTCTTTCTCTCTCTTTCCGGAATATTTTTTCACATCGATGTCGCGCATTACGATTTCATACAATTTCTCTTTTTTACTTTTCTTTACTTTACTTTTCTTTTCTTTTCTTTTTTTTTCGCGTTTCACGAAAAAAAGAAAAAAAAAAAAAGTACCGCAAAAACAACCGTTTTTCTCTCGTAAATATTCTGAACGGTCGATCAAAAAAAAAAAAAAAAAAAAAAAAAAAAAAAAAAAAAACAAAAAAAAGAATTATAAAATGTGAGAAAGAAAAAACGTTAAACGTTTGACCCTAAAATTTTTCTTCCGCCATTCGACATTTTCTTTTCTATACTTTCTTTCTCCTTTATTTTCTATTTCGCTTTCCGTTCACGTTTTCCAACAGCAGCATCAGCAGCAGTCTTTTTATGCGTACTACGTTGTAACGTTGGTACGTTGATAACTATGTATGCGTTTTCTCTCATCGAAATAGAAAGAAGGAAAGAAATATAAAAAAAAAAAAAGAAGAGAGAGAGACAAAAAGAAATTAGAAAAAGAAAAAAAAAAAAGAAAAAGTAGTAGAAGAAGAGGAAAGAAGTAGAGGAAAAAGCTTTTCCAGCAAGCTTTTTCACCCGTGGGACCTCTTTATAAAAACCATAGGCGTCGAAGGAAAGAGAAAAAGAGAGAGAGAGAGAGAGAGATACTTTTGAAGAGAAAACAAGAAATTATTTTTACGAGGTTTATACATATATTTTATATATATACACATATAGGTATATACTACTCATACTATTACAAGTATGCTATCTACAATGTGTCTTCGTTTTTTTAGCCTTCTTTCACACTTACCAACCTACCGCTTCCCCCCCCAACCCTTTACATTTTCCATATATACCCTCCTCCCCGTATACACCCATCCTTTTCACAGGACGAGTTATTGGCACGAACGGAGTACCTGCCGTAAGATGATAACCACTCATAAATTCTCAACGAATTTTCTAGTATATTCCTATCTACTCGAAACACCTATTATCTTCATTCTAACGAGTCCATCTGTATATTATAGTAGCATTATATTAAATAAAATTGTAGTCTTTTTTTTGTCTGACTTATTTTACTATATTCGACATACTTAAACCGGTTTTGGGTTTTTTTTCTTCTCTCTCTCTCTCTCTCTCTCTCTCTATCTCTAAATATTTTTGGTTTCAAGAACATACTTCTGATAAGATTTTTTTAACATACAAAACGCATTTACTTATATCTCTATTTAATTTTCTAGTCATTTATGATAATATATTTTTATTACTAACATAAATAACTGTTATTTTCAACAGAATGAGGTCATTTCTGTTGTATATTTTATTTATTTTATTTTTTTAATTATTTCAATTCTTTGGGTCATACTTAATATATATATATATATATATATTTTTGTTGTTTAAATATTTTTTATATACAGAGAGAATTATTCCAATTTGATTTGTTTTACTTTTAATATCTTACCAACGTTTTTTATCTTTCTTTTTGTCATACTTCAATATTTTCCTTGTCGATTTTAGGTTTGTGCAACACGAGAATGACTTATGTTGGTACTCGAAGCTTTATTTTACAATTTTTACCGAACCCTCACAACCAACCTTCGTCATCATTTTCTTTTGAACATTAACAAATTTTCCGATTCTTTGTCATCTACCCATATGTATCCTTAAATATTCCTAGAAACCTAAATTATTTGAAAGAATTTTATTTCTACCATAAACTAATGCATTTCGTTTAAATTTGGAGAAGTTTGCATCATCCCTATTCCTACTTTGAAAATACAATAACCAATCAAGCTGGTAGGGAGGAGTTAGTATATCTACCCAATAAAAAACTAATGTTTTGTCTTTTGAAAAATCATTTGCCATGGAAAAAAGAAAGTGGGGATTGGAATAGTCTAGAAGAAAAGAACTCGAAATTTATGATTTCGGTTTTAGTAGGAAAATGTCTCTGTTCAATCCTGGATTAGTTGGTCAATCTCTACACGAATTTCATGAAGGATAATAAGCTGATACATAAAAGTAGTGAACAACTCAAATCCTACTTAATCAGATAAACACTTATTTAACATAATTTGTCCATTATTAATAGACGAATTCAATAATTCTGATTAAGATAACAGCACGTCGGTGAAAAATGTAAGTAATAAAACTCGTCATTCTAATTTATTGTACTTCGTATGCTAATATTCAGAATAATCTTCTACTCGAATTATTCTACTTTCTATCCTGTTCAACCCCATATTATTCCAGCCCATCACTCACTTTCTCGGTCACATTTCTTAAGGTCTCATAATTTGATCAATTCTATTTTATTATATCACAGAAATGTATTTGTGCTGATATTTGACCAAATTTGTCATTTTTAGTATTGTTCATTATTATGGTAGTATAAAATGTATTATCCTAATTGTACAAGAATAACCCTGCATTGTATGATAGTTTTTTTAATGCAGAATTTAATGTTTTATCAGATCAATCCAGAAAACAAAAATTAGGCATTCTATTTAAAAAAAAATAATGATGACTTTGATATCTCATAAAACAATTATCTTAAAACAAAAGGTTTCATTTACCATTACATTTGTCTCCTAATTTAGTTTAACTATGCCGGAAACTTTTTTTTTATTTTTGAAAGTCACGTACCGTGATTCAACCTGTATACAGATAATTCCCTCGAATTACACGGTTTCAAATTACACAATTTGCGAGTAATTATTTGGAAAAGAATAAAATAGATAATATATTATTTCATTTAAAATTATATTTCCAAATATGTCATTTATTTTTTTGATAAAATAGTGAGTTATGATCAAAGATAGAATTATTCATAATTATAAAGGAACTATATAACTTTTATCACGAAATTTGAAAAATCACGTCTATGAGTTCTGAATAATATTTCATTTTAATTGAAATAAATACACATTACATATACGTTATTACTTATAATCTTGTATTTTCACACTTGAAACGGTTATCCTGTTTTTTGTAGTCTCGAACAACACGGGGTACCAATTAATCGTGTTCTCTTATTTTTCTTTTTTTTTTTGTCGAACTCAACTCTAATCTGTTTTTTTTTATCTTTCGTTTATTTGTTTCTATACGCAATTTTAAAAAACGGAAACTTCGTATCGCGAACAAAAAAAAAAAAAAGGAAAAGATTTTAAAAACACGGACAGTAGGATGAAAAATATTTTATATTTCAAATCGGTTCGTTTCGTTTCGTTTCGTTTCGTTTTACCGTAAATTTGGTTATCGATTAATGGGCATTTTGATTAAAATGAAGAATAAACAAAAACGAGGTAAAAAAAAGAAAAATAAATTATCGTATTATAGTTTAACTAATACATATTCGTTATATTATTTGAATGTTATCATTTGTACGATATTAGTAGAAAGATTATACGGTTGCGTTAATGAGCAAGTACATTATCGTAAAGTAGTGAATCTTTGCGAAGGCGTTAATGGACCGTAACTTCTAATATTCCCTAAGGACTAAGTTTCCAGCTAAGTAATGCAGCCCTCAGGAATTAGATACTAACGTGTCTTGGCGTATGCATCGTTAATAAAAGATTCAGTGGTGTTATCGATATCGAAAGATAGTTCATTAGCATTGTTACTAACGATATATTACTCTAGACAAATCGTTTATACTTTCATTAGTTTCTAATCAAATTCTAACGTGATAAAATGAAAGAACTGTATATTTTTTTTACACATAATAGTTCGTTTACATGCATAGAAAAAATATATATATATATATAAAATAAATGAAAAGAAATAAATGTAAATTTTGTTGTATTTTTCGATAAGAAAATTAGAAATAGAGTGTTCATTCGTAAATGTGACAACAAACAAATCGATATTCGATAAAAATAGTTTCTATGAAAATTGAACGCTGAATAACATCGAAATCAGTACTTTTCTTTTCCATTTCGATGAAAATTTTTGAACTATTTCTGCGATCGTCATGTTCACTCGGTTTCAACGAGTGCATTAATCTTAATCCTTGGCAAGAACATTTCTAAGATATTTTACTTGAACGATTTATCTTAAAACGATCGATAAAAATGACATTAGTTCTTATTCATCAAAATATAGCTTAAAGTTATTTCAAAAGCAGAAAGAGAAGTCTCGCAATTTAAAAAGAATTTATTTAAATCAAATTTAACGGATTAAAAACTCGAATAAGAAAGAATCTTCGTTTTCGCGTCATATTTATTATTTAAATTACTATTATTCAATTAAAAAATATAATATTTTGTTTATTGAATAAATTAAATTAAATTAAAAATTATATATATTTTTATTATTAAACTGAAAAAAAATATATATATATATATATAAAAATTGAATCATATAAAATATCATTGTCACGTTTGTTCACAATTAAATTTTAACTAAAAGAAAAACAAGAGTGTTATGACATTTAAAAGAAAATAAGTGCATGAGTAATAAATACTTACCAAAAGAAATGATAAGAGTGACGAATATGCGAAGAGAAGTAGACATCTCTTTTCCTCAAGGCCGAGGCTTTTTCACATATCGGACATCTCGTGTATAATATAGGTACGTATATAACATATGCATATATGTATATATATATACTATCTTAGGCTCATTTCCAAGATATTATTATTCCACGTCGTATAATTGTTCCACAAGCGAAGGTAACTCGCTATCACTTCAAATTAACTCCTCGAATCGTCGAACTTACACATTTTCTTCAATGTTTTATATAAAAACCATTAGAGCGCTGCTTTTTTCCTTCTTTCTTCCTATTTTAGAAACAACTTGAACGATTTGCGATGAATATAGGAATTATCGATTATTTCCTATTCGTTGACCCTTTCGTAACAAGGATGTTTGTCATTAACACATCCCTACGGCTCGTTCAATTCAAAGTTAAATGAATGGGTTCACATATACACATATATAACTAACTACACACACACACACACACATATATATATATATATTAACTTTGACTAATACGACGCGAGGTATATCGTAACACGAAGAAATGAAAATTCTTTTTTTTGTTTTTTTTTTTTTATCAATAATATGTACTATCAAAAATGTATTAAATCGTTCGCGATTATAGTGAGACCATCGAAAAATTACAAATACGCAAATTGTTCGGTAAGTTTAATCAACAGGACACGCGCGCGTATTTTATTTGCAAATCACGTTTGACTAATGTTCAAGAAATTAGGATAATCGTAGGATGTAATTTGGTAACTTTGATAACTTTCTTCCTTTCTTTCTTTCTTGTTTCAAAATAAAAGAGATATATACTGGTGGATGGATAATTTGTGAGCAGGTTTAATTTACATCGTGCATTATAATTTAGATTTAATCACTTTTTGTTTTATGACAAATATTAGAAAAATACACGCAAAATTAATTGGTTTAAACAATTATATATAATAATTATCCAATTTAAACTGAGAAAATTTCATAAGATGACACTGATTTATTAAGATTTTTTACGCAAAAGAGAAAAGATACGTGGAACATACATACATGGAACGAGGATATAAATAAATGACTAGAAAAAGACACGGGGATATACAAACATGAGGAAGTTTAAATCACCAAGAAAAATAAAAGCAATACCAACGAACGCGTTCTTTGTTTTACTCTTCTATTTATTTTCTTCGTTAATGAATTTTCCACTATTGGAAGGAATTCATTAAGAGATTCTTATTCGCGATGATTTTAACCAATGATAAAATTCAATGAAGTTTAACGCGATTGAAAATTGTTAGTGCGCATGCGTTTGGGATATTTAAATTATTGACGTTTTTCATTGGTCGTGATTTAAGATCTAGCGTGCATTTATTGGTAGATTTGTTAATACTGAAGTTAATAATAAGTTATGTTATATCAACCTCTTCGAATTAAAGTTGCCATTTTGTGAGAAGAACACGATTCTTGGAATATTTCTGTTCTTTCTATCACTTTCTCTCTATTTTTTTTTATATATATTCTTTTTTTTTTTTTTATATTCACGTTACGTTATGATAATAATACGACAGGAACGATTATGTCAAAAAGGAGTTAGGTTAGAGGGAGACAGGATGAGGACGAGGTGGTGGAAGAGGAAGAGGGGGATAGTTAACGTGGAAAGAGGAGGAGACATCGGCCAAGCGTTGTCGTTGTTAAAGCGATTATCGTTCAACCGTTAGACGGCTCATCGATCATCGCATATTCTATGCCATGCTCACAAGATGCAACCTTTGTCGTCGTAGTCGTCGTCGTCGTCGTCGTCGTCGTAGTCGTAGTCGTAGTCGACGTAGTTAGATTTCGAATTAATTGGCTAGGCTTCTATAGTAAACAATCTTCGTGGATTTAATCAGTATTGCGTTTGCTGGATTTACGATTAAGTACGATTGATCCTAATTATTATTATGACGATAACTACAGATAATACTAATGACCGATAATAGGATTGTATCAAATAGTTAAGTTCCAATACTAGAAATTAGATCAATTGGTCATGGATTTTAATCCAAATTGATTATATAGAATTTATCAAATAGTTAGATAAATGACATCCCATTAGTTCTAATGAAAATCCACGCGATATTCTTTGAGAGATAGAGTGATAGAGAGAGATAGATAGATAGAAAGATATAAAGAGATAAAGAGAGAGAGAGAGAGAGAGAGAGAGAAGAGGAAGAAATATTTCTCCGTAGGGAAAGTCTGGTTCAATCTTTCCCAATAGAATTCGAAATTAGAATCAACGAGTAGGTCGGCCAACTTGGCAAGTAAGAAATCCTCTCTTCTCGTATGCTCTTTCAAGAATAATGAAACTTCTTCGTCTTCTTCTTTTTCTTCTTCTTCTTCTTCTTCTTCTATTTTTTTTTACTTTTTTATTCTTCCGTATTTTTCTTTTTTTTTTTATATTCTTGTGTTTCTTCTTTATTCTTCTTCTTTAAGATTTAAAAGTATCTGAAAGTTAGAGTCACGTTGACGTTATTCCACGAAATAAAAAGCAAGGAAAAATAGCTTTTCTCCCTAAGTGTCCTTATCAAGAATTCACTAGCGAACTTATAGAGACAAAGTTATCAAAATCCCCCAACACACAGACGTGTTCTCACTTTTTAGATCCTTCACGTTGATATCCAGTTGTTACTCCTGGACAAACACCTATTTCTACTTTTTATGCATAATAACACTTTATTTTTCCGCACTCGTCAAACAAACAAACAAACAAACAAACACCAAAAACACGTACGTGTTAAACACACGTTTATGACTATCTTTCCTTTTTTGTTTTGTTTCGTTTTTTTACGAGATTATTCATACATTCGTAAGATTATCAATCATTCTCACCGTAATAATCTCGATCTTCACGAAGCTTTCTTTATTCTTGTTTCTTTTTTTTTTTTTTCGTTCTTTATCGAGCAAACACCATCGTTTCAATTGTTTCTTTACCACAAATCACAAATAACACTTGATATATAATATTCAAATATAATATATGTTCTCTTGTCAACACCAATTATGAAACCTTTAAATCGAGCAAAGTCCAACGACCCATACCGTCTGTATCCATGTTCATCAAAGAAAATATATTTATTTCGATTTGTTATCTCATCGGAATAAAATCGTTTAATTTTCAACACACACCGGAGAGACGTAAACTGTAAATTTTTTTGTTCTTTTGTTGATTAATTAAAAATAATTCGAAATTTTGTCGAAGAGATAATGCGAGAGGGATAAAAATTTTACGACAAATTTTTAATGATAATACTACTACTATTAATAATAATAACAACAACAACAATAATAATAATAATAATAATTAGAAAACGACAGAGGAAGAAGTAACCAGGAAGGTGGCCCTTGTGGTAGCCCTTTCGAAACGACGATGCTCCCGCGTCAAGGATAACCGAGGGACTACATTGCGCGAGCGCCAGTCAGACCTCGAGCACGCAGCCGCTCCGTAGCAGCAGCACCCTATCAAGATGCGCGCGCTTACATATACATATACAACACCCATTTACCCTACATTCATCTCTCCCTATATATTCATTTATATATATATACATATATATATATAGTATAAATGTATTTACATATATAAATTTTTGTATTTAAAATTTTTTATTTTAGATACACACATTTGTTGGTTGCTATATGGGTGTATGTTAGTTTATACATGTATATATATTTATATATG
>NW_014569557.1:465645-467545 GCF_001313835.1 Polistes canadensis | reverse complement strand
TATTTAAAATTTTGTTTTTTAGTTACAGATATTTGTTGGTTGGTATATGGGTGTATATTAGTTTATATATGTATATATATTTATATATGGTTTATATATTTACATATATACATTTTTTTATTTAAAATTTTGTTTTCTTAGATACACACTTGTGTTGATTGGTATGTGAATAAATATACGAAGGTATTACTGTATATATATAAATTCATGCATTTAGAATTTAGTTTCTTAAATACACAAGTGTAGTGTGTGTTAGTATGCGGGCGTGTGCGTATGTATTTTAATTTCAGTTTTTATCTAATACATATATGTTTTGTGTTGGTGTACGTGTATTTATGTAGATTTATTTTAAGTAGTATATTATGTATTTTTATTTATTTTTTAGAAATATATCTATGTAGGTGTTATATATTTTTTTATATGAAAAAATGTATATATATATATATATATATATATAAATAAATAATATATAAATAAAATATATTGTATTATCTCTTTTTCTTCCTTCATTTCTCTATCTTCCTTTGTACAATATATACATGATACATATACAGTATATACGTAGACTACGTTAAGCGTTACAAGCTGACTTTTCAGATAGTTATATTTTTTTTCGTCCCGATTAAATGGGTCGGCAAAAAGAAATATTTTCCAAGAGAAAAGGAAAAATGTATTTTCTTGGGAAATTCTTCTCTTTGACATCGATCGAACGAGCACACACGCGTTTTATCTTTTATTCGTGGTTTAACAAAAATATATACCTATACCTACCTTCTTCTTTTCTTTATATATATACATATAATATAATATATATTTAAAAAGAAAAAGAAATCTTATACATTTCGTTGTTGATTTGATTTAAAACAAACAAAAAATATATTTAACACATATTTAAATATTCGTTACTTTAAATACACATCGGTTTCATGGTAATCAACTTGTAAGAAAAAAAATCAATTCGAACAAAACTATCATAATACATTTGATTATCGTCCTTTTAAAAAAGTATCATAAATTTGTGTGATCAAGAAAAAAAAAATTGAAAAAATAAGAATTACAAATTCATCTCTATACATTGAAATAGTTATCGCGTTAAATACATCGGTTTCGTAGAAATCAACATGTAACACTTTAAATGTGCCCCACCCTGTACATGGCCTCTATACTACGTTTATATATCAGAGTTCCTCCCTCTTCTACACGTTCGCTTCTGCCACCCCTTTTCCAACACCGAGCAACCCCTTCCTCTTACACCTTTTCCTCTCACCCTTCCTCTCCCACTATCCCTCTATTTCTCCCTCTCTCTCTCACTCTCTTTACTCTCTCAGCCACTATTCTTCTCAGTTCTGCGCTCTCCAAGAAGATCCGAGGCAGTGCTTCGATAAAAACGCGAAAAAGCGCGAATCCGGTTATAACTTATGGCCTGAGATAATTAAAAGAAGTTATACGAGTCTTGTACGACGTTTCTTTCTCGTTAGTCTACCCCTTTCTCTCTCTCTCTCTCTCTTTTTCGTATATTTCTTTTTTTTTTTTTCTTGCTTCTCTTGAAAGATAATTCTAAAGAATATTCAATTTGAAATAGAAGTGTGTCACTGCCGCTTTTATTGATATTAATTTTTAAATAATTAAGACGACGATTAACTAACATTCGGTTACACTTTTTTATTTAAGTTTTATATGTATATTATATATATATACGTTAATTATTATTATTATTATTATTATTATTATTATTATTAATTTTTAAAGACACATTTTTTTAATTGATTAAAACGAAACTCTAATAAATATTTATACGTACTTGTAAGTAATTACAGAGGCGTGTTAATGTTTCATTTTAATCAATACTCTCGCAGGGTAATTATGATAATGGATTAATTAAAAAAAAAAGTAAGGGGAA
>NW_014569557.1:459178-465410 GCF_001313835.1 Polistes canadensis | reverse complement strand
TAATAATAATAAATATTATATATTTATTATGTTTAAAAATTGTGTGTGTGTGTTTGCTCGAACAAATATTATTCTTTAAAAGTAAATGTTTTTTCTTTTTTATAAAAAAAAAAGAAAAAAATATAACATAGAGATCGTTTAATTTTCTAACGCTAACAATTCGCGTTAGAAATTACGAAAAAAGATTATTGGTTGAAGTTCGTAGTCGTCTGGAATCGAGTTTTCCTGGCCATTGTCGATATTCGTCTACGTCGCGTCGCAGTCGTGTTAGAAGGGAAAGTCGTCTTTCGTCGGAAGGGTTCCATCTATTGCACTTCAAGTTATACGACACGCGTTTGAAAAGGGCTATCGATCGATCGAGGAAAGTTCTAACAATCTTTAGCTTTGCACAAGTTATGTGTCCATAACGAAACATACTAATACTAACCTATTGCATTTCTGCAACAACAACAGCAACAACAACAACAACAACAACAACTTTCATATACATTTTAATATCGTTTCATTATATTTTTGAAATTCACTGAAATTATTCATTGTTTTTTGTTCCTTTCCATCCTTATAATTAAATTTTTGTATTTAATTAAATTTTAAATACTAACGAGGCGTATCAATTAATTTTTATCTCATTGAAATAAAATATTTTTTAATTCTTTCTACGCGCACGACTCGTTGTTTATTTTTTATATTGTCAACGTAAAAGAATATATATATATATGTATATTTATAATCTTTGTTTCTTTATTTTTTGTTATACTTCTTCTTCTTCTTCTTCTTCTATTAAACATATTAATTAAATTTAAAATGTAAGCTGAAATAAATGAAATAATTTTATTTTTACAAGAGTAAGAGTTGTTTAATTATTGTAGCGCATTTTTTTTTTTTTTTATATTCATCATCATAACTTGTTTTAAGAGATTTAAAAAAAAATAAATAAAGTTGTTGAACGTGTAAAAGTTGCATATTCGAAATTCTTTTATTTTTCTATATCCCAAAAAAAGAAAAAACATAAAAAAAAAAGATAGAAAATATTTCTACGCATTCGTAACTTCACTTCGCTTGTTTTATTTACGTATACAGATTTGATATCGAAAATTTTCTATGAAATATAATAACGATTTCCATCTATTGTTGATATTGTTTCATCGGAGAAACGTATAAAAATTGTGTATTTTATTTTATATTTCGACAAAATTAAAAGGAAATTTTGTATGACTTAAAAAGATAAATATTAACTTTATATTATAGAAGATTGAAATATTTAATCATTCCTATATATGATTTTTATTTATAACGAAAAGAATATATATATATAGTTGTGTTTTTTAATGAAATTAAAATAAAAGGGAATAAGTGTTGGACGTGTTTGTTGCATAGAATAAATATTAGCCGAGTGACAACCTTTTAAGAAAATTTGTCGTCAACGTTTTTTTTTTACTTATTACAAAATAAAAATCAACACGAAACGTAAAAAAAAAATAAAATTATAGAAAATAAAAAAAAAAAAAAAGAGAAAACAACAAAGTATGAAGGATTTCAATTGCATTCATAACTTTACTCGGCGTATTTTATTTGTGTATAGATAGATTTGATATCGAAAATTTTCCATAAAATGCAATACGAACTCCT
The DNA here is from genome assembly GCF_001313835.1 of Polistes canadensis. Lineage (NCBI taxonomy): Eukaryota > Metazoa > Arthropoda > Insecta > Hymenoptera > Vespidae > Polistes > Polistes canadensis. Next base: position 463,781 of record NW_014569557.1, on the reverse strand, counting down.
GAAAACGAATTGAATTGTCCCGGAAATTGGAATATCGCGAAACATCAAATGTTTATTTTCCCCAAGACGATTTGTATTTTGTATTCTTGTAAATAAACGATATTTCTTTTTGTGTAATCTGTTATAATTTCTTAACTCGTGTATACGAATGTATAATATAGTAAAATAACAAAAAAAATATCACGTAGCTCATATATATATATATATATGTATGGATACTTATGACGAAAGCGCGAATTATAGCACGTGATATAATCGTAACATCAACATAGGAATGGAATAACAAAACGACGTATTGTACATGGAACGTGAATATGTGAGAAACGGGGTTGGAAACCTCGAAATGCATTTATGAAACGACGCGAGTCGAGCTACCATACAGGTTTGAACGAATTGAAGCAGCGAACGCTGACCCACATAAATTCTTGAAGAGTCACTTCGTTTTACTCTCATGTTAGATATAAAATACAGGAAGAGTAAGAAAGAGGAAAATAGAGAAAGAGAGTAGTTTTGAATCAAAGTACTTTGAACTTGAAGACGTATTTTAAATCAACTTTATAATTTTCGATGTATTATCAAAAATATCAAAAGTTTATCGAAATTAATACACTCTACTCTCTCTCTCTCTCTCTCTCTCTTTTGTAGAATATTTTTAAATATATTTTAACAATTATAATGTATTATCGAATCGAAGAAAAGTGTATATATATATAAAATACGTTCATTGTAATTTTGTAGAAAATTTCAACGCATGATTTGACCTAAATATGATATTTCCTATTAAATTTTAATTTTTTAATATAAAGTTTTATTCAATTATTCAATTATTCGAAGAGAGAAAAAAAGATATTAATTAAAATTAAAACATTTTGAACGTGGAATTTGACCCAAATGATGCCTTGAATAGTTGACAGAGAAATAAAAAAAAAAGTATTAAATGAAAAGAGAAGAAAATTATATACATATACATATTTACTATATACTTTGTCTATATATTATATTATGTGTATGTATATGTATGTATATATGTAGTTGCATTCGAATTCGAAACTGCAAACATTAGCGCGACTATAAATCATTCCAGCGCATTCGTCATAACGCGTTTAATCACAGTTAGTTTTAGCGACTCTGTCGACTATTAATTAGTTTAAGAGTAATTAATGATTATCCTAATTATCTTACACGCTTTCGCCACTCGATGTAGAAGTAACCTCGAATTTCCTGAATGATGGCAAGCAACGTAATGTAATACAGAATAATTCGTTCGTTTATAAATACGAGCTTAAGCGAAACATAATGTTAAAATAATATAATTAACGTATTATACGATTGTGTGTGTGTGTTATTATGACAATTCAATTTTCTTATAAAAGATCAATTTTTCATCTTATTTAAAATAATATTATTCAAGTTTTATAATATACATATTAAAGAGAAAGACTCTCGAAGATTATCAGATATCTTGTGAGACAAGTAACAATCTAACTTAGAAACATAAACTTTCCCCTTTAAGAACCAACGAGGTAGTAGGAATTGTCACTGATTGGACGATTAACACATTCTCCAAATCTTAAACTCTACCTTAAACTAACCCTTAGAGAAAAGATTTTACCCGTTTTCGAGATATCCGAGTATATAAGACTAGCGTATCCCTTAGAGATTAGTTGGATTCTAAGCACAATTGCATAATCGTATTTAAATCGTATTCAAATGAAATCGCAGGAACATTGTTACGAGTTGCAAGTTTGCGGTTTGTAATTGAAAGGAGAAATAAAAAAAAAAAAATAAAATAAAAGAAAGAAGTCTTCTAAAATTATATATAATATAATTCTAATAATATAATTTTAATAATATAATTCTAATAATTTTTAAAAGAAAAACACTATACAAAACTCGATCATGTTTCCTTGCGACATGGAGAAAAATTTTCGAAAGATACTCGCAAGCAGGTAGTCCTTGGGGAAGTGTAGGATTAGGCCACTGATGGTGTTGTAGACCGCTTACCGGCTAAACTACTCCCTACGTCCCTTAACGCCTTTCCATTGTAGACAAAGAGGGAGGGAGGGAGGGTGTTTAGAGGGTGGGGGGGTTCCAGATCCCTGTTCAGACTTTGCCTCCTACCCTCAGGTAAGATTTTTTCCCTGGAATTTTTCTTCCTCCTTGCAACTAGCGACAACAGGAACCTTACGTTGTCATCGGGACACATCTGAACTGTGCCCTTGGTGCTCGTGTTACTCTGTTGGTACCCAAATGCGCAACCCTTTATTTTTGTTCTGCAGGATTCTAATGCAACTTTGATGTAAAATATTAAGTTTGATTGAATTCATTGTGCTATACATACGAGTATATAAATATATAATATAATAATTGTTATTAAAAAAGTGAGACCACGTGAGACATACATTGGACATTGCATTGATTCAATTGATGGCATTTGAGCGTCAATGATATAAAAGTACGAATCAACTCGACAAAGCTTTTTTTTTAATTAAAAAAAATAAAAAAAAGAAGTATAATATAATAAAATAATTACAATAGAATTCCGTGGACATATCGTAAATACCTATGAATATATTGGTTTGTTTAAAAAGTAAATTAAACAACATTTTCCAGTATTTCGTGCTGATCGTTAAATGAATAATAACGGCGTGCGGTTCGGTTGGCCTATATATCTATACTTTTGATTGAATAATATCTGCATTGCTCATTTACCGATTTCTATATAAATATTATGAATATCATCGGAATATAAAATAAAAAAAAAAATAAAAAAAGAACATTGATATACGATCCGATCACTTTTACAACAACAACAATGATTTTTCAATCATTTGAATAATTGCAAATAAGTCGCGAAGAATTTAAACTTGAATAAGAAGATTTCGTTTTGGATTAGTACCAAGTAATAAACGAAGAAATGAACTATCTAAAATATTGATAATATATCCAATCGTAAGGAGGGTAAGAATTCGTGCCAGTTTTAAAAGGGAATAATTTAAGAATGGGTGGGGGTGGAGGAGGAGGGAGTAAGGAGAATGGTTAGGTTAGAAATGAACAGATATTTGATTTTACCTACCGGAAGAAACATACGTTCGCACATACGTTTTGATTTATGCAAACTGAAATTTAACCAACCTACCTACGAACCAACCTACCTACCTACCTACCTACCTTCCTACCTACCTATCTGGACTATATACTATGATCGTAACTGACTGGGTGGTCTTTCTCTTAGCACGCGATGGGCTGGTTTCTACCGTAGAACGCATTCAATTTGAATTCAAGATACTCCAGACACGTATCGCGCAGTTCTCACCGAAAATCCATCGGCACGATAATTTCGAGCGTGCTCGTAATGCCTGCCTTACTCTGCGTTCCACTTTGGAAGAACTTTTTGAATTGGGGAGAGGTAAAACAAGGGAAAGAGAAAGAGAAAGAGAAAGAGAAAGAGAAAGAGAAAGAGAGAGAGAGAGAGAGAGAAAGAAGGGGAGTGGAGGAATGGGAAGAAGAAGAAGAAGAAGGGATGGTAAAGTGGAAGGTTTGGTGGACGGGTGAGTGGGTGGTTGGGTGGAATAGTTCACCGGATTGAATTTAATCAACTCATCTCGTTGTTTTCTCCCGATGCCAAAGCGCGAGCTTCTCCAACTTTCTTTCTTTCCGCCGACTTTCTTTCGTTCAATTTTCTGGCACAGGAGCACGATTGCTGATCGACATTTTTAAATACCATCGATTTACCGTTACCCCTTATCGCCCTCTCACAATTTACCCTCGTACAATTAGCTATCCTGCTCTTTTGATTTTCGTCATTTTTTTCTTTTTTATTTTTTGTTACTTAAAATTATTCATCGCGACTATATTCGAATTGATATATTTTTGCTTAAATATTTTTAATTAAATTTAAAAGTAGGTCCCAATAATATATATTAATAATTTATATTAATGTGTAGTAAATTATAATTTAATTGTGAAATTATTAATATTAAATTTGAGTATATAAACTGTTTTAGGATTGGAGAATTGGATTGAGAAAAAATATATACAAAGATTTAATAACAAAATATATGATAATAAAGATATTAAAATAAAGTTTGTTTTTCTTTTTATTATTTTTAGTAACATTAAATAAATTGAATTATCATATCTTCGAAAATATATAAGCTAGGAGATATATTATAAATATCTATATAGAAAATTGTATTATTTCTTTGGAGTTAGTGATACTAAACAAAAATTGGCCTATCTTCAAATATGACTTACATAAAAATATCATGGATCATACTTTAGTAATTTTATTATATTATAGCATTGGAGTTAGGAATTGGCAAAGGTAGAAAGAGAGAGAGAGAGAGATAGAGATAGAGAGAGAGAGAAAGAGAGAAAAAAGAAATCAGCCGGACGTTCCTTTTAGATTTGATCCTACGATTCAGTGAAGGAAAGTAATCTACGTAAATCCCATCTTACACCGTCTATCCTTTCACCAACGAATATGCGTGTCGAAATAGACTCGAGGTTTCATGAATATCTTCATGAAGTTCGATGTTTATTTTGTAAGGTAATTCTTATAAAAATATGATGCTGTTTTTTATGAGAATATGTATATATA
>NW_014569557.1:455915-459033 GCF_001313835.1 Polistes canadensis | reverse complement strand
CTATATATAAATATATAAAGAGTAAAGGAAATATAAAAATATCTATAAGTGAATATAATAAAATATTAGAATGAAACTACAAATTATTTCTATCCACGAGATATCTAAAAAGTCATGAATATACATATTTTAACGAAATGAAAAATATTTTTGCTTTAAAAATGTTTAAATGTATTAATATTTATATAGAAAATATCTAGTTGCATCGATCGATGGGTGATGCATTAACAATGCATATAATATTTTCATATAAACAAAAAAAAAAGGAAAATCATCTTATTGCAACATAACTAATGAAATTTTATTCTAAACACATATTTTCCATAATACCATTAAATAAAGAATACATTTAGATGTTTCAATTTTGAACGTATGTCAATCCTCCTATACGCATATATAATAATAATAATAATAATAACAATACCCAATCAAAATATATTTAACAATTACTACAATAATTATAAAAATAACTAATTATTGAAATCTTCTTTTTGAAGTACTACAAAAAGGAAAGAAAAGTAAGAAAAAGTATAAGAGGCAAATACAAGTGAAGAAGTTTGAAACGTTGTATGGTTCTACTAAAGAGAGAGAGAGAGAGAGAGAGAAAGAGAGAGAAAGAAAGAGAGAATGAGAATGAGAATGAGAAGGAGAAAGAGAAGAGAAGTTATTCTCAGAAGAACGGACGAAGCAAAGGGAAACATCTTATCCTAAGGGAAAATGGGTGCCGTGGTTAAGTTCCATGCTTGAACTTCGTCTATTACCGTATATAATAAAGAGTCGTTATTCCAAGGCGGGCTCTTATCTTTCCAGGTAGCCGTGAAATAAAGAGACGGAGAAGAGCCTCGTCTGGTATGCCGGTAAGAAGCCTAGAGGCCACTATAAATGTCGGAGGATGAACGTGGAAAAGGGATAGATTCTAAGTATAAAGAGTAAGAGTAAGTATAAGAGAGAAAGTAGAAGGCTTACGCTCACTGATGAGACACCCATGAAATACGTTTTGAAGAGAGAAAAACCATGTAAAATGTACCAACCGTACTAACATTTATACGTACTATCGAGATAATATTATGGAACACGTTAAAAAAAATATATATATATATATATATACTCGTAGATACACGTAAGCAGATGTATTTTTATCACTATTTTTTTTATTCCTTTGTTGTTTTCATTTCTTTTTTATTATTATTGTTGTTGTTGTTATGTTGTTATAATATGGTGGTAGTATACGTTTCTAGATATAACATAGAATGTCATCGTAAATACGCTAACGCGAAACATATTTTACTCTTTGTTTAAAAAAGTAATTCAGTAAGCAGTGCGTTATACGTCAGAGACGTGAATAACGTGCAACTTCGTACCCGTGTTTCAAACAAATTGTCTTTTGCATCCTTTTCTTTCTTTCTCTTTCTCTTTCTCTTTCTCTTTTTCTTGTTCTTTTTTTTCCTGCTTTTTTTTTTTTTATTATTTGTGTCTATTTTTCTTTACTTTCCCGTCAATTTCACGAATGCAATCTTGAGAAAAAAGTTACGTCATTTATCTTGGGAACATGTTAAAGTAGCTACTTGCACGCTTTAAATCGTTTGTTTCTAGCTTTGGGAAATGGGGTAAGGGGGGAAGAAAGAAATTTAGACATTTTTTCAGATTATCTTCGGATACGTACAAACTTCGGAAATGTTTTCTTCGTTACTGTTACAGTAATTAGTAAAATGTTTGCAATTTTGTACATTCTTTTTCTTTCAAATGACAGATTATGATGGTGCATCGAAACATTCGAACAGATTATGTTTTTGTTAGTTAGAAAAGTGTTTGGACGTTTAATAAAATTCTAGAAATGTTTAGAATTTTCTTTAGATTACGAAAAATGGGTATCGGTAATATTTGTCATAATAATTATTCTCAGTTACAAATCAATAATATAAGTGTAAACAATCGTTTAGATATCATTCGATCGTAGCAAACGTGGTATTTTAATAATTTAGAAAAAATGCGTGTTTCTCTCTTCTTTTTTTTTTTTTTTAAAAACAATAAAAAATGTCGCGAGTTATTTCGAAAAGAAAATTTCCGATGCGTTTGAATAAGTAGTGTTCGAATGATACAAGTCAGGATATTGGCGATTTAGAAATATCACGATTTACTTTCTAAGTCACACACACAGTAAGAAAAGTCCAGGGTGTATTCAGTGAAACGCGAGAAGAGAAAGAGAGTGAGTCGTGAAGGTTAGATATTGAAGAAAATCTCGTTCACCTTCCATTGTACGTCGTACGTCGCGAAGGATTTAGGAAAAATCCCTTGGCCGTTTACTCCCACTTGATCCTTTCGCATTACTTTCCACTTTCGACTTTGTTCGAATCGTCGTTATCTCAAAGGTACAACAAATCGATGTTTGCGAAGGAATGAATAAATGAACGAACGAACGAAAGAAAGAAAGGAAGAATCAACGAACGAATCAACGAACGATCGAATAAACGAACAAACGAAATTCAATATTCTTGAAAAATATAATCATTATTATAGCTCTACCTGGTGGGACGTTTAAATAATCGAAATTTTGATCAAATATTTGAAATTTAGATCGAAAATCATGATTTTTCTTCTCCCCAAATCTTCGCTCTCTTTCTATTATGTTTTTTCACTTCTTTTCTTTTTCTTTATTTCTCTCTCTCTCTCTCTCTCTCTTTCTCTCTCTCTCTCTCTTTCTTTTTTTTTCTCTTTCTTTCTTTTTCTTGAACGAATGAGAAAAAGCCTTCGCGAAATCTCCAAGGATTTCTCTCGCAGAATTCACTTGCTAGCAGACGTCTTCATAAATCGGAGAACCCTCGAAAATCCTTTCGACGATCCTTCGTTGATCCACTCATATCGTTTCCCATTTTTAAGTCGTCAGACCATATCGGGGAAAAGATGAATCGGTATTTTGAATTTTCCAACTTTTTCTGGAATCTCAAAGAGTATCTTTTACGTACATTTAATGCATACTGATTTAAAAGATCGTATATTGTGATTATTTCTATCATCGAACTAATTTATCAAGCGAAATATTTTATATATATATATAATTTTGAAATTAAACTTTATTTCATTAAATTAAATCAAAATTAAACTAATATTATAATACATA
>NW_014569557.1:448230-454895 GCF_001313835.1 Polistes canadensis | reverse complement strand
ATACATATTTAATATACCTTAATATAATTACTTAATATACTACCACTATCTCAATTATTATATATACACTATTTGAAATATTTTATATAGACGATATATTCTATATTAAAAAATATATATATATTAGTCAGTATTAAAAAATTGAACGAAAGAAAAATGAGAGATAGAGTGAGAGTGTGTGAGAAAGAGAGAGAAAAAATGAAATATACATCATCATATATTCTCTCATTTCTCTTTCTATCTATTTTCACGAGCAATAAACTACACATTATAAATGACACGAAACAATCGAACGAATAACGAGCGACATAGAAATAACGTTCGGTGACTCGTTATCAAACGTTATGGTTATAGAGAAATACCAATAACATTTTCTCTTCTCTCATTCTCTTTATTTCGATGCTTTATTAATTTACGTATCAGTTGGGATATACCCACCTTTCTTCCACCCTCCTGTTCTCACTCATTCCCCACCACCATATAGAATGGTACAATAACGATCATCGATAACACATCTATCGTTTCGTGAATTATCTTCTTAATGAAGGTATCTGCTTGATACAAGCCCAAGCTTGATTGATCGATTTTATCGTTCGTATATTCCTGGTTACGATTATTATTGTTTCTATTTCGGTTAAAGTGATGATTGAAAAGTGATTCTACACCACCCCGAGCCCTCCTAGTTTTCCACGAAATTTCTTCAAATTGTTCGCGTCCTTTTCTACATAATCTTTACCTATCGATTTCATTCCACACATTTTTCTCTTTTCTCATTCCCTTATTTCATTCTAATTCTCTCAGTTTCTATTCCTTTTTCCTCTTATTCTCTCACTACCTTTTTCCTTTATCCCTAATTTTCTCATTATCTTTCTAATTCTCTATGTTTCCTCCTATTTCTCTTAATCTTTTATTATATCTTTCTCTTTTCCTCTAATTCTCTCATTATCCTTTCTAACTCCCTCATTTTCACTTTTATTTTCATTTATTCTTTCATTCTCTTATTTTTACATTCTATCTCTCCTTTCTTTTGTACTACCATTCCCTCATTTTTTTATTTATTTTTTTTTTTTTCTAATACACACACACACACACACACTTTCTCTCTCTCTCTCTCATTCTTTTATAAACTTTTACACTCTTGTGAGTACTTTAATTGCAGGATTACACTTCTTATCCGAACTCCGACGTTCACCTCATTTCGTGTCGAACTTTTGATGTGGAAAAAAGAAAAAGAACATAAGTTCTTATATCGAGAAAACGATCGACCCTCTTTTTCTTTTTCTTCTTCTTCTTCTTCTTCATCTTCTAATACTACTACACGTTTTTCCTTTTCTTTTTGAGAAAGAGTAAATAAGAAAGGAAAAAATGTACACGAAACTCATGGAATTACATATGTCGATAAAAGAATCACGAAGTTGTTCGAGCAAAAAAATGAGAATGGGAGAAGTAGAAGAAGAAAGAGTGTGTGTGTGTGTGTGTGWGAGAGAGAGAGAGAGAGAGACAAATGAAGAAAACATAAATTTGCTACCCTTATCTTGTTCTCCCCAATCGAGCTTATTTATATGCCGAGGAAGCAACGTGAGAGAAAAAGGGCGTTCCCTTAGTTCGAGAATTACCAAGCATTATATGCGATTGGATAAATACATGTACAAGCCTAAACGTATATACACACATACATATATATATACATATTTTATATATACAAGTTGTGTTAGAATAAGTGGGAAATATCTTACGGGGGGGTGATTCAGCTCATAAAAACAATAAAAAAAGGCTCATGTAAACGTATGCCCTACTTGATTTATTTAATCGTAATAAATCTTTCATTACATTAACGTAATTTGCATTTTTCTTTCTACGTAATGCACATAGATTGTTTACTTATGGCATTGTTTGTCATCAGAAAATAACCATTGCACCATGTTCAAAAATAAAATACTTATAATTGTTATTTATAAAGAAAGCAATTTTATTTTCAAGTTGTTTCCGTGAGATACGAGAATAGGAAAGTAAATAATTGACATCGTGTGATGTCGTTTTAAGAACACTGCCAGTTTATTCAAGATATTTTATTTGTTTTTTTTTAAATCATCAATAATAGAAATATTTTAAAACAGTTAAATTTATTAGTACAACCTTTTTACGTATAATAGAGATAATTATGTATTAATTATTAATTATTAACAATTAATAAATACATATATATGTATATATAATATAAAAAATTAAGGTACGCAAAATACACGATCGTTTTTGTTTTCAAATGATAAAATTATAATAATTGCTACAGCCTACGTGGTACAATAATATATATTATTATTATTATTATTATTATCAATTTATTTATACATATATATATACAAATTAAAAAAAAAAATATACAAAAAATTGATATAAACAAACATGTAGAATCGTCGAATCGTCGAATATTATAGCCCATTATCGTGAATATCAATAGTAATAAAACATTTATTAGTAATAGTATGCGCCGATGAGAGGATTCGTTGCACAGCAAATTATAGACCGCTTTGTCCGCACGTTAATATTGTTTGAAACAAAATGAAGTTTGCACCGGAGCGTAACTATTCGAATTTGCTGTGCGAGCAGTGCAGCTGTTTAATCCGATAATGAAAGTAATAGTACATTTAACGCGAAATACATCTTCCAGTCTCACTTCGAAATTCAACGAGACTTTACCTAACCGCTTTTTACTATGGGACGGGACGGGACGGGGGTGGGGGTGGGGGTGGAGAGTGAGGATGGGGTAGAGGGGAATATAACGTTCGAAGATTCCTTCATTCAATTTCATTTCTTCAGTCTAATTAAATTTCTCCCGAGATTTCGATAAATTTCTATTATTCTATCGTAACACACTGACGCAAATCTTTTAATCATTAATTATAATATTTTACTATTTTTGCAATGTGTTTTTTTTTTTCTTCTTTTTATTACTTTGTCTTTCCACTCTACTCTACTATCGTTGATTTATATTCCCTCGTACTTATTTTTCCATTTTTTATTCGTTGCATAAATCAAGCCGCGAATTATCACCATTTCATACGGCTGATTTGGTAGTTTTCGTTGAAATGTTTACGAGAAAGATATATTATATTATTCTAAATATTAAGTAAACATTTGAATGTGAAATAATAGAAATTGTAATGATAAGCGGTTTGCGTTTGTTATCCCCCTTGTTTCTTTCGGATTATATTTTGTTAATTTATATTTTTACAGATATTAAAATATTTATATTACAAAAATGTAATATTAAATTAAGAATAATGATTGTGTATATAGGAAAAATGATTAAAATTATATTACACATTGAATGAATAAATCATAATGATTATTTTTTAAACGTAATCTTAAATAAATCAAATGTTTATTACAAACAATACTACACGATCGTATAAACTATTATCAATGAAAAAATAAAAATGAAAATAGAAAATTAATAACGACGAATTAAAAGTAATAATAATAATAATAATAATAATTATATTATATTACGAATACACATCTCGATCCAATAATTGGCACGGGGTGGGAATCATCGATGTAATAAAATACAAAATGATTGAAATAAACGTTCATGTTGTTGCACGTATTTAAATACAATCACGAAACTCATTTTTTTTTTTCTCGACAATGGTTGAAATGTATAAGGAGAGAACGAATGGTACTCGATGTATTTCCCATCAACGGTTTGAATTCGTGGATAGGAAGCCGCGAGGGGGAAAGGGAGAAATGATTTAAAACTATTGAGATTGCTTCCAGGTTAGCACAATAGCGACAAGATGTTCTAGAAAGAAGATTCGACCGACTGGATTCCCGCCAACTCATCAGTAACTCGGGGGGGGGGAGGGAGGGGGGCGGAAGGCGATGTTAAATCAAAAGTCTGCTTTCTTTTGCCGAGGAGAGGGATAGAAAAGGGTAGAAGGATAGAAGGGTGGAACGGAATATAGCATAAAGATGAAGGAAGGGGGAACAGAGGAAGAAGAAGGAGAAAGAGAGAGAGAGAGAGAGAGAGAGGGGAAAAGGAGCAAAAAGAAAAGAAAAATTTCCGCCAACTCAGACACGTGCTAAATAATTCTGCCATCGAAGCAAAAGAAAAAAAAAAAAAAAAGCGTATCGACGTGATATAAATATTCATTTTCGAATGGCAAGTTGTAAAAACAACATGTTAGATTTAAATACGTGTTCACGTATGTGTTTGTATGTTTGTGTGTATGTGTTGTGTGTGTGTGTGTGGGGGTAATACATATGCATCGATTAATATCAAATATTTTATCGCGTATCGTAATTATTCGAGAAAGTGTTGTCTTTTATAATTCCGATAGCGGAATCGTATTTTATATAATATAATATTTTCGATTTATTTGATGTAATATTTATCGAGAAATGTATATATATTTATAGATAATAATTTGTAGAGCTAATTATTTACGTCTGTTTAAAGAATTCTCTTTGAAGAAAAAAAATTATTTGAGAGAAAGGAATGGAGAGGAATAAAGAAAAATGAAAAAAGAAATATAAATAATTTTTTTTCCATTATCATATACAAAATTTGTATACATTCATTTGTAGAATCCAAAGCAAGTTGATGATAAATTTGACAGTATAGAGTTTTTGAGATTTTCAGAAAGAAAAAAAAAACAAACGAAAAATTTAATTAGTCGATATATAATAATATCACGCTAAAAAAATATACTTTTGATCTTACATTTACATATTTAATAAGTGAAACTTTGTATAGAAAATATTTATGAATATATCTTATTAATAAAACGTAAAGGAAATCGCGTGAATATCAAAACGACAAAGCTCAAACGAACGAGATATTCGAAATCTTCTTGTTTTGATTTTTCTTATTTGAAAAGCACTTGAGCAAACGAAAGACAAAAACAAAGAGAAAGAGATAGAGATAGAAAGATAGAGAGAGAGAGAGAGAGAGAGAGTGAGATGTAAATATATAGTATCCAGTAAATTCAAGAGTTACACGAGACGTGTTTCATAGGAGTTAGTTTGCTTTGCAATAAACACAAAGGACGTGTCAGAGAGACGTGGGTAGGCTTAGAAATATCTTGGAAATCTAGTCGACTCATGTTGGAAGATAGAGCTTTTGCGAAACGGGAGAGAAGGAAATAGAAAGAGAGAGAGAGAGAGAGAGAGAGAGAGAGAGGGAGAGAGAGAGAGAGAGAGGAGAAAGAACATTGTTGATAATAAGCCGAGCTATGGAATTTCGCTTTACGAGGTAAAAGGAGGAAGAGAGTAAACCGAGATGCGATGTCATTGACAAAATGCTTCTACGGCAAACTACTCAGCTTATGGGATGTGTATTCCGTTCCAGGCACTTTCGGAAAAAAGGAATCTTTTCTTTGGGAGAGAAAGAAGAATGGAACGTTCTCGAGAGGCCAACGTGACATCGTATTCTCTCTCTTTATATTTATTTTTCATTCTATTTTTCTTATTTTTCTCTCTCTCTCTCTCTCTCTTATCAGAATTTGACGTGAAAATTACAATCTGTCGATTGGTAGGATTTTTCTAAGCTTGACAATATAAATATAATAGATAAGTATTTTTCTCTGGAATATTTTCGCGTTTTTTCCTTTTTATAACAAAAAGAAAAAAAAAATATATAAAATTTGTTATTACATATTAATTATTATTATTATTATTATTATTATTATTATTATTATTTATTAGTTTATCTCTCTCTTGACAATTGTCGTTTCTTTTTCTTTATTTATTTTGCGTGCACAGTATTTTTTATTTTATGTCATTTAACCGAGTAAGATATATTTTAGAAAGAAAAGGTAAAGAAGCGGAATAGCTCGTTTGTTATTTTAATAAAATTAAGAAATAATATAAAATACAAAATATCGTGTTCATTTAAAAGTTACTAAATAAAAAACAAAAAAAAAAAAAAAGGAAGATACTTTTACGACAACCTCTAACGATTTATTTAATATCATTTTTCTAATAAAAATTCAATTTAACAACCCCATTGTGTACTGTATAAAAATAAATATTATTTTGTAAATTTATTTCATATGAATATAAAAAATGATTTGCAAAATATGAGGAATACACGTAGTGTAAAATAAAAATTCTAAAATCTATAATCAGTTACATAAAAAGACAAGAGTATATACATATATGTATGTTTCAATGAAGTCAATTAACAGGCTTTATCTTTGTCTTCCTTATTGTACTTGCTTACACGAGTATGTAAGGAATAGAAGAGGATAGGGAATTGCCTTGAGGGAAAATGCGAATACCACGATTCATACTCAAAGTAACTACTACGATGAAAATCCTGACGACTAAGGACAACTAAGAAGACGACAACGACGACGACAACGACGACGATAAAGACAGGAGTGTGAAATTTCGGTTGGAGTTACGTGACAAGCATAAGCAAAGGAATCCTTGAATATGTGTGTGTATGTGTGTGTGTGCGTACGTGTATATGCGTTCAACATTGTTCCCTATCTCCTTATCTACCTTATCTTACATACAAATACATATATACATACACGAAACTTAACAAAAATTCATTCACACATACACATACATATCTGTAAAGTTTAATGAAGTAAAGGAATAAAAAAAGGCAAAGGAATAATAAAAAAAAAAAAAAAAAAAAAGCGTATCGACGTGAT
>NW_014569557.1:444715-446932 GCF_001313835.1 Polistes canadensis | reverse complement strand
TATTATGAAATAAAAAATGGACAGTTATTATTATAATTAAAACTACAATCTGATTTTCTTTAACGATCAGTCAACAGTTCTATTCATTGATGTGAACAATTATAACAAATGATAATACTTAAAAGTATCTCATTATTTTGTTGGATATGTTATTAAAAATGTGAAAAAATGAGTAGGTATATAACAAGATTGTTATATATCGCATAAATAATCTGAAATAAATCAACCATATTATAATATTATTTTCAACCTTATTATTTTCTTATGAATGAAAATACGATATTCTTCCTTCCTTACTATTTGTAATTATCTTTTATTTCGAACGAAAAAAAAAAAATAACATTGGAAAAAAAGTATTATAGAATGAATAAAGGTGTGCAATTTTGTGTAAGGATGAAGATTATTAAAAATATTAAAAATGGGTATGCATATAAAGCTCTATTATGTCTCCATACGTAATATTACATAGAATGTAATATCTTGTTCTTCTTCTTCTTCTTCTTCTATTGTTACATTTCTAACCTATTATCCACTTAACATATATTCAGTACACAGCATTGCGTATACCCAGTATGTTAGCTATTATACTCATGAACTTATCTTATGGGCTACAGGCCTGTTGGCGTAACACCAGTGCGAACGTAACAATTCTACGATGGGGGACACATTATGCGTATTATATTCGCCTAACTACTTCTACGATTCCACTACGCTAGAAACGTACATACGTATCGTAAAGTTCTCATTGCTTAAAATACCATATTCAATTTTCTCCGGAGATATCTATGTTTAAATGTTAAACCCGCACATATTCATATTATTTTAGATGAAAGCTTGTAGAAACTCTAACACTGTAAGAAAGACACATTCTACGTCGATATACGAATGAAAATCTTTAATCTTCGAAAAATCAATATTTTTCTTTTCCTTTTCATATTGAAAATTTTGCGAGTGCGCGAATGACACACAACGTTGATTTCTTATAGAAATGTTCAAATATTTTATATTTAAAAAACATTAGAGTAGAATGATATGTTGTTTTCTTTTTTATTTTTTTATTTCTTTTTTGGCGACAAGAATAAGAAAATGTAATATAAAATAGAACGTTCTTCTTCTTCTTAAAATCATTGCTCGTTGTTACAATAAATAATCGAATATTTTTATCGAGTACCGGTCATGGTTATATTGAAAAAACCAAACAAAAAATACATATGTTATTGTAATAATATAATACGTAATAATACTTAACAATTTATAAATCCAATGGATACGTTGTGAACAGAGATTTCTGTTATTGGAATCATTGAAATCATATTCTGTAGACTAGCGATTTTCAATCCTTTTATGTTTCAAATAATCTCTGAAAATGTTCATATAACTGTACAGTTGGATAAAACTATAATCAGAGTTTAACAATGTGAATAACAATAAAAAATACACACATACGTGTATTCACATTAATACTTTATTTAAACATATAAAATAATCAAAAAAAAAAAAAAAGGAAAAAAAAGAAGAAGAAATAAAAAACATATCATTCGTGTTGAAAATCCCATATACTCTAGAAAATCAAAAAATAAATGAATACGTTAGAACATCCGAGTTCTATAAAGCGTGTTATTGTAACTCGGTTGTATTATGCGATGGTAATAAAAAAAAAAAAGAAAGAAAAAAAAAGGAAAAGCAACATAATAACGATATCGTATTATTTAAATCATTGTTATTCTCTGAAAGAATCGTAATACATTTATAAGTTTTAAATATGTCAGGTTTCAAAGTAAAATGGAAGATAAACAAAAAACGTTCGTCTCTATATAACACGGTATAAAATAATATAATTATATATTCGTTCGGTGCGTGCACGTATGATAATTAAATCGACTTTGAGACATCGAAGAAAATGTATCGATTTATAGAATATTTTCTCCTCTACGCACTTATATATATTATATTATTATAAAATATTATTTCTCATGTATAAATTTACGTCAGTGTTTTATCTATTCATTATTTAATATAATCTTTTATATATTTAATAGGACACCGATTAAAACTCGCTAACAATATATATTATTTTGATAAATACATCGAAGTGATTAGAATAATATTACCTATTGCATTATACACAAAATGTAATATTATTTTCAGTATATATTTGATACTAATCAAAAAATTATTCGACCGAAAAAGCACGAAATAAATTGAAAAACTCACCCA
>NW_014569557.1:438701-444656 GCF_001313835.1 Polistes canadensis | reverse complement strand
TATATATATATATATATACGTATATATACGTATATACGTAAACTGTAAAGTCGCTTTACTTAGAAATCCACACGTACGAATATCTCGTAAATGCTTTAATCTTGAAAATGCACGAACCCACTTCGAATCTAGCGTAAGGGTAAGACTAGACTAAATGGGGTGATGAGGGAGCGATGAGGGGGGGATGAGAGGAGTATGAAAGAGGTGGGATAGAAGGGAATAGATTGAAAGGTGGTTTATGTGTTGGTTTATATTCCAACAGTCAGATTCTTCTTCCTCTTTTCACCCCATTCACCTCGCGATCTTTGGACATTCGACCCGTATTTTTCACAAGAGGAGGAGGTGAAAGAGGTAGGAAGGAGGTAGGAGGAGGTAGGAGGAGGGGAAGGGGAGGGAGATTTTGGGATTGTATGGGTAATGCTTCCTCGATACGCAAACATTTCATTCGCGTCGTTCGTTTAATCGTAGCTATGAAAAGATAAGCTTAAGCTGTACTTTCAAATACTTTCCCGTTAGATCACCTCCTCACCAATACTTGTATACAACTACCCCCAACATACTATCCCTTTTCAAAGTTCCGGTCATCAGAACACAAAGAATACGAATATCCCAGATTAACGAGGGATTTAGTTATTATCTTTGTTCCCCTATTGTTGTTTTTATTTTATCGTAAATACAATTGTTCTCATCAAATATTCTCCGAATCCGTGGATTCTCGATTGAAAAACAGACAAAAAAAAGGGCAAATTCTTCGTTTTTAGGGTTTGAGGCTTTCGCGAAATTGGAATCGTTATTACTTGTTTTTTTTTTTCTTTCTTTCTTTTACATCGGTTTATTTTTCAATAGGAATTAAAAAAATGGTTAATCACTATTATTAAACTGAAAAGAAGATAATTACAATATTTAAAGTTTGGATTAATTAAAGGATAAATTATTATTTTTTTTTGATCGTCGTGTCTCGTGTAACTTTTCTTACTTTTTATTAATCAATTTGTCTAACATATACACAATTGTCTTTTTTATTCTATTTTATATTTGACTCTTATCGTTATAATAAATAATAATATTCATTATGTTCCATTACACATATCTACTATAAAATTCTTCAAATAAAATTTATTGTGAGTGTTCAAAAAAATTACTGAAAACAAATAAGTAAAAAACTTTTCGATCGGCTTGATGATACATGTTTGTAAAAATAATAATAATAATAATAATTGTATATACCTATACATATACGTTTTCGGTGGTTTTGTCAAAATGATGAAGAGAACGTTGAAAAAATATGGATTTTTATAGATTGTAATTATAAGTTGGTAAGATGGAGAAATGTTACCGCGACAAGCAGAGATTGTGTACGTCGAAAAGGTCGCTTTGGGATATTCGCTTCGCTTGACATTTCATGCGATGCATTAACGCTACAGTTGAGGGAGTAAAAGAGAGATAGAGAGAGAGAGAGAGAAAGCGAAAGAGAAAGAGAGAGAGAGAGAGAGAGAGAGAGATTTAGCAGTGCAACACGAATATTCCCTAACAAAGTTGATTGCATGGAAGTCGAATAAAGTTTGCGATAGAAACTTTCTGACAACTAACTGGCCTAACTCTTACAATAATTTTACCGATAATATTGATGCAGCAACTCGATGCTGCTACTTTTCAACGAATTTTTTTTTTCTTTTTCTTTTTCTCTTCCGTTTGCACTCCCCTTTTTCTACTACTATTACTACTACTCCTATTCGCTACCCCGACTAGCAGAAATAACTTTTAATTGGTATCTTTTCTTTCTTTCCTACTTTTTTTTTTTTTTACTCCCTTTTCCTTTTCTTTTTTCTTTCTTGCTTTCTTTCTTTCATTATATTATTTTTTTTTTTCCTTCTTTTCTTTTCCTTTCTTTTATTCTCCCACCTTGTGTAAAATCTATAAGGAAACTTTCATTTTATTTTTTTAGTCTTTTATAAAATTTTGATAGATGAACAAATTAGTATAGATACGATTAATAATGAACAAAATAATTCGAAGATTATTCGTGATTATTATTTTGTTTAATTCGTTGGAATATTTTTGAAATAATAACATATCGATATATATATATAGGTACTAGAATAAGATTGTGTGTAGGAATGAGAAAGAGAAAGAGAGAAAGAAACTCGTCGACGTAGAAGATGAATGAGATCTGCCTGTTCGGAAATTTCAAGGGAGACAAAAAAAAAAGCATTATCTCGACGGAACTTGGGAAGAAAAACATCATCCTGAAGGATGACAGGAAAAAATGTTAATACTTTGAATAGCGAGCCTTCTTTAAACACGATCTATATCCATCTCTCTCTCTTCCTTCGATCCTTTTTTCTTCATTCTTATTCCTTCATCAGCATAACTACTAATCTCTACTACTTAACGATATTGTTCCTCCAGTTTCTTTATTTTTTTTCTTTTCTTCAAACTAAATGATCCGGATGGACTAAACGATTTAATGGAACGTTAAAAATTTATTACCATAAATTATTATTGGGGAGGAATGTCTTATTAATAAAAAAAAAAACAAGAAAAAAACTTTGTCGCGTGTGGTTTTTATTCGTAAAAAATTCATAAGACAAAAATTAATAATTTATCGATCGTAAATAATTACTCCTACGTGTATTAATTTCTAAACGCATTTTATATTTATCATTTTATTTTTTTTTTTAAAAGATTCATACGTCACGAATTAATAATTTATCGATCGGACAAAAAACAGTATTTTCATTAATTCGATAGTAATATAATTTTATAAACGATATTATAAAAAGGAATAATTCAATATAACACAAATTAAAATATTACGATTTATTATCTATATAAAAAATTTTAGAAACTCGGTTAAAATTAATTGGATCGAACAAAATTTTCCAAACAATTTCTTTTTCTTTCCGCCTTTTTTTTTTTCTTTCTTTTATTGAACTATTTTGACAGAGAGTAAGAGAGAGAGAGAGAGACAAAGAGAGAGATAGAGAGAATGAGAGGAAAAAGCCTTGTCTTCAAAATCGCGGTATCTGAAATAAAAAAAAAAAGAAAATAAACAAAAAATAGTGGAAAAAAAATCTTCTCAAATAAAACGAAATAATTCCTCCCCCCCCCCTCGTTTTTCAGTGATCGCACACGGTGATTCTTTATGATAGTCCTTTACAAAGGATCTGCCGAGCTCTACGAGATATCCTCATTAAAAGGATTCTATGACGAGTCACCACCGTTTTGCCCGTTCCTTTATTTCTCGTCGGTGAAAAAAAAAAAAGAAAAAAAAAAAAAAGGGGATTTTTGTTTGCCGAAAGTTCATTGATTGGCTGTCCCTCCCTCCCCCTTCCCAGCCCCCCCTCCCCACAATCCAACGAGCGGGCCGGTGAGGCCGATCGTCGAAAAAGTCAGTGTTTTTCAACGTCTCGCTGATTTCGTTCTACCGTGAAACTATTTATTGACTGGAAAACGTTGCTCACTTTACCTTTTATTCTAGCACCCTCTTCAACCAACACCAAACTCCCACATTCCCTTCCCCACACACACATACCTTCTACCCACACCCCACATCCCCATTCCAGCAGTACCACTACTAATATAACTACTACCACCACCACCACCACTACTACCACTACCATTATCATCATCGTATCTACCCCCACAGATATTTTGCACGATTTTGCACGAAATGCGAGGAGACCGGCTTTTAATGGGTTCGTGGATTACCGCTTTGGAAAAGGGGTCGGGGTTTACATGGCTCTTTTTTAAGCAATGATAACGATAAAGGGAGAGAGAGAGAGAGAGAGAGAGAGAGAGATTAAGTTTCATAACGACGAAAATTTCCACGGTCGAAATGATACAAAGATTTAAGCTTTTTTTTCTTTCGTTCTTTCTTTCTTTCTTTTTTTTTTTTTTTTCTTTTTTTTCTTTTTTTTTTTTCTCCCCTTTTCTTTTTGTCATATCATTTCTGTAACAATAATAATAATTTGTATTATTTCAATTATCAATAATTGAATAATAAATGTACCCTTTACACGTCGTTGAATTATGTATGATCGAAAAATTATCTAATTATCTCTTTACGAATATATCAATTATTTCCTCATTGAGTTATTAATAAATGATAACAAATATGAAGAATTTATTTTGTAATTTATATAATGATTATTATATTGATTATGTGTGATAGGAACGTTGAAACAGATTACGATGAAATTATAATATCGAATGTATGTGTATTATTGTACAAAGTAAAATTGTTCGATGTGTATTCGATATTTCGAATGGAATAGATTTTTCTTTTTTTTTTTGTAATTTCAATCGTATCAAATTAATAATTAACGAATACACAGTTGTTTATTTATTTATTTATTTATATATGCATATATAGAAGCTTACATAAGTTACATATCGCGAATGTATGAAGCGACTGTAACAAGAACAATAATAATAATCAAGAATTTCGTGACGTGACACGCGGGAAATGTCTCGTCAACATGATTAATGTGTAACATCCCTTCGGTTTAATCGATTCGAAGTAATTTTCGACGAAGCTGCCTACGTCAGTTCCTTTTCATGATGCTTTTCCAAAAGAAAGAACTTGATAAACAGGGTATAAAAGAAGATAAAGCGTCAAATTACAAAGCTGCATTCAAAGTTAGAAAGTATATTTTACGTGATACGAGGATCATCTGAGACAATATTATTCGTCGTCGATCATTTATGTTATAAACATTGAAACAAATAAATTTAAGGAACGTAAAATATATACGATAATACAAATCGAACAAACACACGATTCTAATCAATTATTTCGTGAATAACATAAAGAACAGATAAATACATTAAATGAATAATAATAATAATAAATAATAAAAGAATAAAAACGAGAAGGGTCACGCTTTTAAAAAAATGCGAATGATCGAAAAACAAGTAATAAAATAAATAAAAATCAAATCGAATGACACAGTTTCGTTATGAGAAGATATAAGTATCGGTGATAATAAAAAAAAAAAGAAACGATGAAAGTAAAATGGGCAGCTTGCTAAAAGGATGGTATCCCGATACCTTTAAGAAGAAGAACAATAATAATCATAATAATAATAATAATAATAATAATAATAATAAAAGAAAAGAAAAAAAGGAGAAGAAGATGAGGATAAAGAAGAATAGTAAAAGAGAGGTCAGGAAACGGGCTATGACGTCGTAGGAATCTCGTGATTGTTATTTATGGTAGACGGATTCGCGTCTAGTCATGGCGATATTTCAAGCAAGGTGGCATCCAAGTAGTGGTAGGAGGGTAAACTTGGGTGGAGAGAGTTGGGGGTGAACTAGAGTACACATACAGAGAGAGAGAGAGAGAGAGAGTGAGAGAACGAGAAAGGAGAGAAGAACATTCTGAAGAAAAGTGATGGTGTTAGCTACCTCTAAAACTCATCCCCTAAAACTCACCCCCTAAAACTCGCTTGCACACATCCCCTTACCACAGCTTACCTCATGGAACACAACCCATTCCAAAGAATCTTTCAACGTACCTTCTTTCTTCGTTCACTCGACACCTATAACGTTCTTCCATTGGGTTCCTTCCTACCACCTTACTTTACCTCACCCCCCTATTTCCTTGCTACTACCCTCCAGCAATTCCCGTGGGAACGATTACATCGATCGTTTTACAGTACCGGTCTTGTTACGCATTCCCCCAAGGAGAAACACACCTAAAACTCATCTTGCTATACGCGTTTCGATTCATCGACATCGGTATAGTTAAGGATTACAAAGTTTATATACTTGTGGTATCTAGTTGCACAAAATTTGATATTTATTATATATCATAAATATTACATTTTTAATGTTAATATAATCAAGATTTTTTTTTTTTTTTTCTTATCCAAAATTTATTAATATTATTACTAAGTAGTAAGAATAGTGTAGTGTAGAGTAGTGTTCGAAAAGTTATAGTAGAATAACGTT
>NW_014569557.1:428524-437240 GCF_001313835.1 Polistes canadensis | reverse complement strand
TCTCTCTCTCTCTCTCTCTCTCTCGAGTGAGAGAATCGTCCAACGTAAATTTAATTTAGGAAACAAGAAAACCGAGTGTACCTTTCGAGCCTTCCATTTGAAAGCTATTGTATTTATCTAGTAGAACATTTCGGGACTTTGCATTTTTATTTTCGAGACGTAGATTTTTCGTTCTTTTACAGTTAGTCGCGATCTCTCCTATTACTTCTTTCTTTCTTTCTTTCTTTCTTTCTTATATTTCTTTCATTCGTTCTTTCCTTTTTCTTACGTATAGTGTATTACTTTTATAGAGGAATATATATTTTTATTTTTATTTTCGTTCCATTCCATTTTCCCTTTCGTTATTATTTCCTTGAAATGTGGTTTCTCCTTTAAAAAAAAAAAAAAAAAGTTCCACTGTTTTTGGCAGCTGTGGCAAATGAGCCTTGGTATACTTACCTTATTTCTTTCTTTCTTACTTTTCTTTTTGTTCTTTCTTTTGAGTATTTCTACCATCGTTAGAAAATCTTTTCTTTCGTTAATCCTTTAATTAGTTCGTAGGTGGGACTGGGTACAATTGTTTAGATTCAAAAGCACCACCGTTCTAATTTTCAACGGATTCGGAGATCAGGTATTATACCAGACGAATATTGATGTTCTCAGCGATTTTCGGATAATTTCATATGCCTCCCCCTCCCCGTCTCATACCCCTATACCCCTATACCCCGGTTTTTTTTTTTTTACTCTACTCTAGGATGATCGTGTTACCAGTTTACGTGGACGTTTTTCTCGTATCGATTTGATTCGATCGAACAAAATTAAATTCCTTCTTGCTAATCTATTAATTCACTCTTCGTAAGGATTCCATCGCGTATCGCGTTTCCGTGCTAAATTGCGTCCGATTTAAACGATAAGTCGAAAATGAGAAATTCTCTTATCGATTTCGTGACTTCGACGAATCATACGCGAATATTTATTTTTATTTTATTCCCCGTGAAGAGGAAATAACAACAACAACAAATTCGATCAAAACACAATTTTGAAGATTAATATAAAATACGGATAATAATAAAAAATATTTCTATTGAAATATACGAATTGTGCGTACGAGTATAAACGAATGCACAAGTCTGATATATTCATTTGTCTTTGTGTGAATGGTTAAAATATTAATGTTTTTTTACAACAAAAAAAAATAATAAATTCCATTTTATTTAACATTCACGAATTCCTGACGACTTGAGTGAACGAAGTAAACAACGGTTTGTTCGGTAATAGGTTGGACATTAAATACGTGTTGGTGTTCTGATCCTCGATCATGATATATGCGAGAAACGGAGCATGGATTAGTTTCAGATATATCTCGAGCTATCCTGGAATGCAATAAAGCCCTGCTGCCAATGTGTTCGAAACCTATACGTGTATTATCGATTATTATATACGCTCAGTATTTATTTCCTGATAACACTGATATGATCTTGGACAAATATTTCTCTCACATTCTCTCTCTCTCTCTCTCTCTCTCTTTCTTTCATACACTTTCTGTATTAGTATTAGTAAAATAAACATATATCATGCTTGTATTACCACAACCGAATTTGCAAATAATATTTATAATCAACATAAAATATACACACCTATGGTAGCTGAATAATATATGTTACATATAAATATATAATATATAGAAATTTTATCTATGTAATTAAATAATATAATACGATAAAGTATATATATATATATATATATCGTATTATGTTTCTAAGGAAAATTAGATGAGCGTTTGTAGTTACATACAAGATGTAGCCTTTGGATAAGTAAGTCATGTGTGATGTATGTATATGTATATATAAAGAAAATATATTAATTGTATTTCATTATAATTTTGGATTTTGTCGCGCACAGACTTGTCAATAAAATAGTGAAATAATTTACTAAAAGAAACCAGAAATTGTGAAAGAAATAACATACGAAATAATAAAATTTAAATGTCGTTTACTTTGTTAACAAAGCAACACAACAAGTTGTTTTTTATTGGCTAACTTTATTAATGATATCAAGATAAATAATTTTATATGCGTATATATGAGTATATATATATATATATATATATATGTATCTAGGTTGATCCATCTTGCGAGACGATAGCCCTCTCGAAATTTACTCCTAGTTTGCTATCCATTCTGCCGTTCATTAACGCAGGATCGTCGAGTTAACGATCAATTAAGCGCTCTCAGGAATAGGGAATGCTCGGCACGTACTAATGCTAGCACCCAACTAGAAACCACGTTAGAAGGAACTACAATCTAAATAGATAAACCAAAGTGATAGAGCATTTGGTGGTTTCTATGGTTGTCTATATTGAGCAATGTTTCCAGAGTATAGTATGTTAACAATGGATCCTGTTCCCTGGTTTCAAAGGAATCACGGTAAACACATGATTATTGATACGTCACTGAACATCCACCTACACTACCAACAAACAGTTTCAAATCTTAAATACAAAGTAACGGGAGATATTAATAAGAACAAAATAATTTCCTTTAGAATAACCGAAATTGAACAAACTTAAGAGTAATAAGATTAACATTTTGTATCAATTAATAAGTCATTTTATTATTTTCAAATTATCCTTTATTTCAAACAAAAAAAAGTTGCCTTTAATTTTCCACGTCTTTTGTATGATATTGTTATAATCAATATAAAATATACACACTTATGGTAGGTGAATAATATATGTAACATATAAATATAATATATAAAAATTTTATCTATCTAATTAAATAATATAATATGATAAAGTATTGAATCATTATCAAAGATATCTGAGGTAAGAATATTTATTTCGCGATCATTGCTATAAACTAAATGTAAAAATTATACGATAGTATTATAAACGTAAGAGAAAAATGTTATATAACGAATAATGAATAATTTAAAAATTGACGAATATATATATATATATATTGAATCTTGTTAGTAGATCAATTAATAATTTGAAATTTTTGATTGGTAGTGTATAAATATCGTAAAGAAAAAATATACACCACGCATGTTTACATATTATCGAATCTATGTATCTGCATACATATTTAATCTATAGGAATATATGAATATATCTAGAGATACATATGTGTACGTAGGTATATGTATATTTATTCAACACCATCGAGAATAGTTTTCGATCGAATCAATAGGAGAAATAGTTCACGCCGCGGCATACGGTTCGAATCTCTCGAACGTGGCCTTACTTCAGTTCGAATCCTATCTATGCAAATACATTGCCATACAACTTGACATGGCCTGAGACAACGGCCACCCGATAAGCACTGCAATTGCATTTGATTTGAAATGGAAATCGATACACAATACCCGGACCAATCCCTACAACACCCTTCACAACCATTCTATATTTATCGGAGTATAGATACGCGTTCAGAATCCTCCCACGTGTGTATCTTTTTTTTTACCATCTCATATCCCAAAAGATCTTTCTCATTTTGTCGACCTTGTTCAATTCGAACGAATACCGTTTGTTATAAGATCACCAAAAATCTAATTAAAACACGTATCATACTATTTTCATGTGTAGAAAAATAAACTTAAAATCTTTTCAAACTTCGTCGAAACTCATTGTATAAACTCATCACGTTAACTATTTTATTTTATTTTATTTCTTCGTTTTTTTTCTTTTTTCTTTTCTTTGATTCCATTATTTTAAAAGGTCCCCTCCCCCTTCTTGCCGATATGAAGCAGACATTAAACACGAGAATTCAAGGACAAATAAAAGGAAGACATGGAAAGAATCAACTTGGAGAAAGAAAGAAGAGCCGGAAGGCAAACCCTTTTTTTTCTCCCCCTTGTCCTTCTTTCTCACAGATACAGATACACACACGCACATACTACCTTCCTCTCTCTATCTCTCTCTCTCTCTCTCTTACTTGAATCCCCACTCTTTCTACAAAAGCTTCGTTTTTTCGTCCTATTCCCAGAGACGGACCGAGACTATTCAATTTCATAATCCGATTTGGCGTACGATTGCGGCAAGTAGAAAACTTTCGATTTATGGCACGCTTAGGACGAAATCCCTTTGGATCCCTTACTTCCGACTGTATCCTTGGAGATGAGTAGAAATGCAATTTTCCTTGGAAGAATAAGGTTACGAAAGCCGAGCTAGTTCTTACCTCTTTTCAACTGGCAATTACGTAAACCGGGATCGCTGATTGCTCGGTCCCCACATTTCTTTTTTTTTTTTTTCAACCGATGCAACTTTTTCCATTCGATAGCAGTATTATTATCATTATCATTATCATTATCATTATCATTATCATTATTATCATTATTATTATTATTATTATTATTCTTTTTAAGGGTGGGGAGTATTGCTGCAAAATCGAAAGGAAAATTTTCCCCAACGGAAAAATTCGTCTTATTATTTTTCTTCTCTCTCTCTCTCTCTCTCTCTTTTTTTTTATTTCATCAAGCATGGAATCAATTTCCATTTTAAATTCATAGGATTAGAGACATTTTTTGTATTTATTTTGGATTCATACCATTCGAAATATTCGCGTTTTCTTCTCTGTCATTTCTAATTAATATCGAGTTAATAATTTTCAGCTTATTTTTTGTTTTTGTCTCTCTCTCTATCTCTCACTCTCTCTTTCTCTGACTCTTTCTCTCGCTTTTATTTCATCTAGCACGGAATCAATTTTCATTCCAATGTTAAATTCATCCCGTTAGAAAATGTCCATGTTCTTTTTGGGTACATTTGTTTTGTTCTTTTTATTGTCATTCTCTTTAAAACATTCGCGTATTTTTTTGTACACTTTTAATCAATACGAAATTAACAATTTCCTATTCGGATTCAATTCGGACGACTACGACGACGAATTATATTTTGATTTTTATTTAAAGCACACATGGTGTATAATATAATAATGAAATTCATAGAATAAGATAGATTAATTTAATTTTTCATTCGCGAAACGATTGAATAAACGAATTGTATAGAATTAGTGTTTTATTTAGTCGGCATTTAATGTTTAAGAGAATTAACAATCGAAACTAACAAAAACATGTTCATCAATAAGTCTTCCCTTCTCCTTGAACTACGACGATTTATCTTTGATGTTTGTTGCCGGTTTCTGTAAGGTACCTACTTGAGCTAGCTAGCTAGCCAGCACTGAGTAAACTCTGACAGGGTAGCCAATCCATTAATTAAGTTAATTAACTCTAGACAGGTAACACGCCGTTGGTATGGACGCCAAGTAAACTCTAATGTCGGCTTGGAAACAAGGCGACGTTATATCCTTATATATGTATTTGTAGGTATGCGTAATGTTTCTTTAGTCAAATTAGATGGTTGCCACGGGTACGATCATTGATAATCCTTTTTCTAAGTTATCTAAACGCAACCTCTCTTGAATCCCCGTAATCCTAATACCATTTCGAAAGTATTAACTTAACTTTCGTAACTTGCTTGCGTACAAATTCGATCTAAACAAAATTGAAAAAGAAATCAAATAGTGTCCTTTCATCCAAATAGATGTTTCTCTCTCCCTCTCTCTCTCTCTCTCTCTCTCTTTCTCTCTTTCTGTTTAAGGAAAACTAACGTGATGACACAAATCCTAGAATGTTTGAAATGTTAAGGAGATAGTTCGAAGAGTAGCAGTAATAGTCTTACTTCGACCTTACTTACTTACTTACTTACTTACTTACTTACTTACTTACTTGTTCAACTTTGTCAGACAGTATCTAGAATTCTGTCTGACTATGATGCAACTGTGACTACTAGCAAAAGCGAACACTTCGTTTGACTATCCTTTAAACTCTAACTACTTTTTCTTTAAATGGACCTGGACTACTTCGCTTTCTTCGACAAATTTTCGAGCTTCGTGATCGTTAGTATTATTCGATCGGGTTCACCTTTGCGTGTATTCCTACGATATAAATCTATTAACGCATATTACGTTTCTCATTGCGTGTCACTTAACCGTATTAATATTTCAATTAGTTACGATCACGATAAGTTCCATTCGATATTCAACTAAATTAACAAATTTTCGAGCAAATTTTTTTTCCACTTCGCCAATGATCATATATACACAAAAAAGTAAATTAATAAAATAAATAAACTATATAATTGAGATAGAATAATAATAATAATAATAATAATAATAATAATTATATAGAGTAGAAAGTGATGAATGATGAGATGTTTATAAATTGACAGCTGCTCGGCAATCAGATTAATTTTGAAGTGATGATTGTATCGAAAAATAATTGGTGGAGGAATACGTTCGATACAACAAATTTATGACGATCGACCAATTATACATAAAAAAAAAAACAAAATAATTAATCCAATAAAGAGAGCCAAAATTTAGCCAATTCTGTTTTGACACGAACTTTTTTTTTATACGTAATTTATCAGGGAACGTATCAATTGTGTAAAAACATAATTATAATAATAATAATAGTATGATGATAGAACGATAAAAGAAATTTTTTGATTGCGTTAAGAAAATGACAGGTCCGTAATAAAACGTTAACTCGCATCAATTCTGAAGAATTTATTGGATTGTAATTGTGGAATACGTTAGAAAAAATACAACAAAGGATCTTTTTAGTGAAATTTTATATTCGATTTACGCACGATCGGTCACGCATATTTCGTCTTTTAATCTTGGGATTGGTCCCGATAGCACGATAATGGCGGCGCATAATTGCGTGTTCGACGTCTCGTCACGAAGTTCGATTTCGGAGTAATACCTAGCACTATACGAACCCAGTAATAATGCTCTTCAACATGGCCGCTCTTCTATTCGCTCGATCGAGCTTCATTACGAAACTCGTCAATCTCATCGTATAAATATTTTTCTATTGTTATCAACTATAAATCCGTTAAATCTTATCTTTCCCTTTTTAACCTGAATAATTTTCAATCAATTTTATATTATCCAAATAATGTGTTAGGAGAGTAAAAAATATAAGTAAAGTGTAAAAATTGAATGATATAATATATAATTATTATTATTGTCATATTAATTAACAGTCGAACAATTAAAATCTTCAATTCTTCTCCAGATTAAATAATTTACTAATAAATTTGATTCGAAACGTGTGTTTCATTCTTATGTATAAAATTTCTACTATTTTAAATAAAAAGTAATTAAAAAAAAACATATATAAAAAGCTCGAGAATATAACGATATCGAATAATAAATTATTATTATTTTCTTCTGTATCAAAATTTATATTAACACGCGAACGCGAAATCTCGAAATTTTCATTTGCCCGATTGAAATGAAACGATTTAATCTTATTATTCATTCGAATTGTTTAGTCATATTGTAACGGTATCATTTTTAATTACGAAAATGGTACGTCGGCGTGATTAAAAGTCGTACTACCTACGTTTAAAATGGTGGACCGTTTTTCCATCGGGTGTAGTATTTTCTTAGAAACCACCGAGCCAGAACACGTCGCCGCCCCCCGCCCTACCTCATCTCCTCTCCCTTCCCCCATCTCTTTCATTCCCTTTTCCTCCAAACACTTGAGCGAAACGTTACAAGCTTCCATTTCTTTCTCTTTCCCCTTCTCTTACTCATTTTTTCTTTTTTTTTGTTTTCTTTCTCGTTCTCCTGGCTACGGTTAGAAAAGAAAATAACCCTTTCCACGTTACGCCGTCCTGAAAAATTGTAGAAAAGTCTCCCGCTTTATGGAAATACCTAGCCTAGGTCCGCGGTCATTTCGCTAAGCTGCTGCGAGCGGCAATTTTTGCGCGAGCAGAAGGGGAAGGGAGAAGGAGGGGGAATAGGAGGGGGGGTTGCTTGCTTGCGGCCGAGGTGTAGGGGTAGTAAGAGTTAGGGGATTGGAGTTGAGCTTCGGGGGTTTGGGGTTGGAGCTTGGGCTTGGTCTTGGTCTTGAGGTTTGAGTTGGGGGTTGAAGTTGAGGTTGTGGAAAAAGCGGTACGGGGACAGGGAGGAAGGTTTAACGGCGTCTCAACGTTTCCAGCACGATTTCACCGCTCTTCTCTCCTCGACGTGCTTCAATTTCGTCTTAATATACCATCCACCTAGTAGAAAAAACTCAACACGCATATACACACACATATATATATATATATATATATATATATATTACTCGTAGCTTTTAGAAAAATATCTACTCTCGAATTTCGCGGCTTTTCCACTTTTTCTTTTTTTTTTATTTATTTCTCTCTTTCTCTCTCTCTCTCTTTCTCTCTCTCTCACTCATCTTACGATTCTTTTTCTTCAAGTACTACTTCATTTTACAAACTTTAGACGTTATTGTTGCCTACCTACCTGCCTGCTTGCTTGCCTGCCTGCCGTACGTCTACCCTTTAAAATTTACTTTAGATGATCACATATTTTGTTTGTTTGTTTCTTTGTTTCTTTCTTTTCTTCTTCTTCTTCTTCTTCTTCTTCTTCTTCTTCTTTCTTTCTGTTCTTTTTGTATTTTTTTAGACCGTTACAAAGAAACGTAGGTATAAGATTTACTTATGAAAATTGTCAACGTATTATATTAATTAATAATCAATATTCTTGTCCCAACAGTATATTAATATATATGAGTTTCAAAGGGAAAATTGAAGACAGTTAATAAATTTTGATGAACAAATTTATTTGATCTTGTTGAACGTTTCGTCCCTTACTGGGGACTTCCTCAGCAACTCGATCACCTAGTTCACGCGTCAATACATATTATTTTAGAGTCA
>NW_014569557.1:414617-426864 GCF_001313835.1 Polistes canadensis | reverse complement strand
GAAGTAAGGTTGTTTAGGATTAATTAATTTATTATAATGTATGACTCTAAAATAATATGTATTGACGCGTGAACTAGGTGATCGAGTTGCTGAGGAAGTCCCCAGTAAGGGACGAAACGTTCAACAAGATCAAATAAATTTGTTCATCAAAATTTATTAACTGTCTTCAATTTTCCCTTTGAAACTCATATATAGTATTATATTAATTTTGTTGTTGTGTCCTATATTTCAATATTGTTATTATTAATATTAAAATATATTAATAATAGAATTGAGGATATATTCTATTATATGAATATTGAAATTTATTGATCTTTTAGGATGTTATAATAGCGTTAATACGCACCGCATTCTCGAGCGCATAGTGGTTGCGTACATTTATTATACGCAAGACGCGTATACACATGCTTTGATTATTAAAAAAATTTTAATCTAAATCTAAGCTTCAATTATAAATTATATTGATCGCCTTTTGTGTGTTAAATTATC
The DNA here is from genome assembly GCF_001313835.1 of Polistes canadensis. Taxonomy (NCBI): domain Eukaryota; kingdom Metazoa; phylum Arthropoda; class Insecta; order Hymenoptera; family Vespidae; genus Polistes; species Polistes canadensis. The sequence continues at coordinate 426,375 of NW_014569557.1, read as the reverse complement.
ATTTTTAAAAGGTGACTTATTTTATAATTAAAATTGTTTCACACATATATATATTATAATTAATTTTTATTAATTACATCAAATTTTGTATCTACGCGACATTTACAAAACTTATCAAAAGATATTTCACTTTTGCCGATATAAAAGAATCCATAGTTAAATTTTTTTATTAACCGTATCCAGAGCATTAGATTTATATTCAAACCTGACCTATAAAAAAAAAAAAAGAAATAAAAATGAAAAGAAAAAAGAATAAAAAATATTCGCCGCGATAAAATGCGCAGAGTGATATAATATAATAATTTTCATCCATGTATCTCAAGTTATCTCTAACGTGAAGTGAGGACTTTTTTTTTTTTCTATCCCGGATGGACGATCAAATAACCATCGAAGGAAGGAGGGAAAAGTTGTGGCCGGGCGTTGTAGTTGAATGGAAAGCAATCCTGGACCGGCTATTTTATAAAGTTTTACGAAGGGACTTTGATAACCGTGCACCACCAAGAGAGCTGGCGCTCAGTGGTATAAAACCTAGCGTGCACGGTTGGTTCTACGTTTTTCTGCAACTTTCTCTATACGTTCATCTCGAAAAATTCCCAAGAGGGAAAATTGAGATCTCGATATAACTTGAACAAAAAATTACTGAAAAACTAACCGTACAAGTTATTCCCCCGCCCCCCCCCCTCCCCATTTTCTCTTTCTTTCTCTTTCTTTCTGTTAGAAAAGTATTCACATCGGCCATTTCATATTCGCGTACGTAGTCACCATACACGCTCACATACACACGCTCACACACGTACACGTGTAGGGACATATAGGGACACATAACATCATCCACGAATATATCCAATGGATTTTTGCTGTATAAAACTGAATGGGGAAAGAGAGAGAGAGAGAGAGAGAGTAGAAAAATAGAAAAAAAAAAAAAAAATAGAAAAAACATAAAAGAAAAAAAATTGTCGAGAAAATAAAACTCGCGTGCACGAGTCGACCATTTCCGCGGTAGTATCTAATAAAATTCTATGCTTTTACAGAACGCGTTTGGCACCGCGCTAACGTTATCGATTATTATCCAACCGATTTTTTCCTATCGACGATACCCGTCGAAAATAAAATTTGCAAGAAATTACACGTATAATATTCGAATATCGAGATAGGAAAATAGTCGCGGGTGGAAGGTGAAGGGGACAGGGGAGTAGAATCGATATAATAATATGTACGAAAGGCGGGATGGGGGTGGAGGGGAATTGAGGGGTGGCAGCAGCGTGGTTATTTTTCGTTAGAACGCGAAACCGATTCCTGAAGTATCTTGAAATGTGTTTTATTTTCGTCCTTGTCGCATCGAAGGAAAACCAAACGGTATAGCCATTTTTAAAAAATTCTTCTATTCCAATAGTAGAATAAAACGTTAACCGTGATTTTCCAACGAACATTTTAAACGGAGTTCATTCGAGTTTATACATGCTTTTTGTCGTATGTGTGTGTATGTGTGTGTGTGTGTGTGTATGTACGTATGTATGGGCGCGTAATTTCTGTTCTGTTTCTATTCGTGTTTTCGATAGAAGCTTTGAAATAACATCGATGCATGCATACGTCGAGTCAAGTTGTGCATCGAAATTATATTTGACGAGATTTACACGATCTTCGGGTGGTTTGTCGTAGCACGTAGCAACCCTTTACAAAGAAGCAATTACGCTTTTATGAAAGCTAGAGAGAGGGAGAGAGAGAGAGAGAGAGATAGAGGGAGAGAGAGAGAGAGAGAAGCGAATATCATTTCCAATTATCTACATACTCGTACACGTTTCGTATGCAACGTAACCATTTTCTCAAACTATCTTTCGACGTTCATTTCTCTATTTCATTTATGTATATTCATGTTGCACGTACAACACATAGATATAATATATTTTAATCAAATATACATATACTTACTTACTTATTCTCAATCCTATATATAATAAATATATATACATATTCAAGGATAATTTCTAATTCTTATGATAGGAATCAAATGTTGTGTGTATGTGTGTGTGTGTGTATAACCAAATAAGAATACACCACCCTAGGTCAATAAATGTAAGAACAAATCTTAAATGTTTCAATTTATTATAACACCATGATAGAATGATATCTTCTGAAGGATAGAATAGAAAGAAAGAGACAGAGTGAAAGAAAGAGAGAATGAAAGAGAGAGAGAGAGAGAGAGAGAGGGAGACTCAGCATGCAATAAAAGGAAGTATTCTTCTCTATCTTGAATGAAAGTGGATAAAATCAAAGATAAAGGACAATTGTCGAGGAAAAAGAGAATGGGTGGTTTGGGTGAGTAGGTAGGTAGACAAAAAAAGGTGGGCGGGCGGGCGGTAGGGAGAGGGGGAGTGGGGTTGTAGAAAGAAGAAAAAGGGAGAACGAATTTAACGTGGTCACAACGTAATAGATAAAAATAACTTCTATTCGTCTTTTCTATTCCCCTCTATTCTATTCTCTTACTTTTCGAGATATAGAAAAAGAAAAAAAGGAAATAAAAAAATTGAATATAAGGAAAAGAAAAACAAGCAAGAATGAAAGAAAGAAAGAAAGAAAAAGAAAGAAAGATAGGGGGGACAAATTCTCTTACTCGTATGATTCGTTTTACGTGTATCATTCTTTAGCCGAACTATAGGGGGATGGTTGGGGCCAACATGAAAGGGGCCAACTCACTGAGTAAAACGTTTGGAAAGGATAGAAATCGATCTCATCGATTGATCCATTCATCGATCGATCGTGTCCTCCCTGCACGTACACTCGAGAAATGGAACCCAAAACAAGCAGCAGCAGTAGCAACCAGCAACTGCAACAGCAACAGTGCAGTATCAACTGAGTTGCTTCGATTCCTGTTCCTGATACATTTCGTTCGTTCGTTCGTTGCCGTTCCGCAGGTTGCATCTATCGAAAAGGGTCCATGCCCCTTGAATTTTGGATTACAGTGACGGAGCTTCCAGTCGAATAGAATTCATGTTGATCCCGACACACACACACATATACTCTCTCTCTTTCTTTCTCTATTTACTGTTATAACATTTGCTTTTACATATACACGTACAATACGATTAAAATATGTGAAAGTTACATACTAGATAAGGATAAGGTATCGTAACCATTCGTTGCTAGACCAAAAAAGAAACGACCTTCTCCCCTTTCCACCCTTTCTTTTCTCTCTCTCTCTCTCTTTCTTATTTTCTTTCGTTTTCATTCCTGTTTTCCTGTCTCATCAATTTTACGAGAATTTCTATCTCTCTTTCTGGTTTGCTTGTTCGAATCTAAACTATTGTACACACCTTGATCTAATCCTATTCTATTTTTGTCTATGCTTTCTTTTTTATTATTTCTCTTTTTTCTCTTTTTCATTTATTCGTTCGTTCGTTCATTCATTCGTTTATTCGCTATATACTTAACCTATCAGACACCTCAATCTGTTACTATTTTTTTTAAATTGTTAAACTTAACGAAGTTTTCATTCTCCTCGATTTCTTATTGTTCATCATTTTATATTATGTGATATTTTAATTCGCGTTTTTTCGCATACGTATTGCTATCTGCTGCTTATTTTCAGCAAAATAAATTTTCTCATGGAGTACTATAAGTGTGGAAAATTTGACAAAAATCTGAGTTGAGTTTTACTGACCGTCTCCTTGTAAGACTCCTTCAACCGGTGACTCTTTTAATACTAACACTCTTTACCCTTTCCACATTTTGTTTTTTTTTCTTCTTTCTTGTTTTTATTTTTCATACCGTAAAAGCCAAAGCTGAATCACGTTGATGCTAATTGCAACTTTCCACGTGTGTAGTTGTGTGTATATATGTGTATGTACGATGAAAATGAATTATCAAATTGACCTGAAATGTTTCGTTTGTACATACATACGTTGTAAAGCAATTTTCTTTATTAATCTGTTAACCAAGGGGAAAAACGAGTTTACTCGTTAAAATGATTTTACTTTCTCTTGCGACGAAAGGAAAAATAAATTACACATTTGTTTTTACTTCCCACCGAAAAAAAAATGAAAAAAATCAGTAACAACTTAAAAATGTTTATTATTGTTATTATTATTATTATTATTCTCAATTTTTAATTTTATAATTCGTCACGTTATTTTAATTCAAATAATATTATATATATATATACTCTGAGATTTTGTATTTTTAATCTGGCTAAATAATGGGATAAAAATCTGATAAGACATTTTTGTTATGTCTTAAACAAATTTAGATTTTTAATACTATGTTCATTGTGTTCTGATTTCAACAATTTTTTTTTAATATATTTCTATAAAGTTTCTCTGTATTTTCATAGAATTTAATTTTCACCCCCAAAAGAAAGAAAAAAAAAAAAAACGAAATATATAAGAATAGTTGAGATATGCGCAAGATATAAGAGAATGAATTGAAATGAGCTTTGAAAAAAAGAAATGTTATTTCAAGGAATAAAAAGTGAGTTTTTAACGAAAATAAAATTATTTCTCTGTTAAAACACACTCTCCAACATTTTAATCTACACCCCCGCACGTATTTATTTTTAAATAAAATCTAAAAACGTTTAATATAAGTTTAATCTCTTTTTCCCCGTTTAACGTAAAAGATTATATCATAATACTTCGTACGTAATTTAATTTTTCACGATTGGTAGTTTAAGAAATATTTCTTGAAAAAAAAAAAAAAAAGAAAAAATTAAAAACGTATTCGTATACGAATAAAAATGAACAAACAATAGTATCGAAATTTTTTATTTAATATATATATTTTTTTTACGATTATGAAAGATTATCAATCGGTCTCAAAAAGTATTACGAAACGAAACACGATGGTTGTGATAGATTTGTTAGTATTTTATTTTATTCAAAGAATCGTTGAATCCGATTCGATTTGAAGTGGGAGAAAGGATCGAATTGGAAGGATATAGGAGAGCCAAGAAGAAGTGGAGTGAGGAGAGAGGAAGTTGATGGGGGAAAGGGCTTGGGGGGATAGAAACCATCGAAAGAGAACCTTTTTGACGAAGTACGTAGCTCCGAGCTCTGTGGATTTGGTTGTACTCTCGAATGTCCGGAATAACTCGACTCACAGGACATAAATTCGTAACGTTCTTGTGCTAATCCTCGAAGGATTACTCGTAACAGGACAGAATACGATGTGTTTTAGCTCGTATGCTGACGCGAACGTTTCCAGACGACCGCATATACTCCGCGGGATACGATTTTATCGAGATCAAATAATTACCGGATAAAACAAACCAATTTCCCAAAGTTCATCTTATTAATCTTTATGGGTTAGATCATTCTCTTACGTAATATCCCTTCGTTTGTAATTAAATTTACAAAATATGACCAATTTATATAATCGATGGAAATCAAATTCGTCCTTTCTATTTTAAGAAATCGTCAAAATGTTTTTTAACTACGATTGAGTAATTACAATTTATATTAGGACAAACAAAAATATATATAAATAAGTAGTATAAAATATATAATTAAATAAAATAAATTATATATATATATATATATATATTAATTATGACAAATTATTTATGTGTGAAACGAATAATATTTAAATAGTAGTAAAAGATAATATATAGCAAGATTAAAGTTAAGTAAAATTGATATGGCAATGTATTTAGATCAATCCACGTGTTCTCCCCCTAGGGAGCAGAATAAGAGGACATCCGATTGATTAGTATCATATAGTAGTTAAACAGGAGTAATGTTTAACGTACTAAACTAACCGTGACAGGGGAAACGCGTGCCTAAAAATACGATGACCACCAACGGTCACCGCGCTCACGTCGGTTACGTTGACCGCACCGCATTAAGCGACGTAGACGATTTCCATGCAAATAGCCAAATACATTCATGGGATCCGATAATACGAAAGGATAGTCCCCATTCAAAACATAGTATTCCTCTATTTCTCTCTTTCTCCATCTATTTCTATTATTAAACCAAGTCAGACGACAATACTCTTTTACATCCAAATTTTAATATTATTATTTTCTGTGTGTGTTTGTGTGTGTGTTTCTGTTCCGTGGGTGGTATTTCTATTTCGTTAAAAATTTAAAAAAAAAAAGAGAAAAATAAAATCACGTAAAATTAATTGATAACCGAGTAAAACGAAAGTTTATTTTTCCATTAATTAAATGTCAGTTATATCAATTACAAATCGACCCGTCAATGTTCAAAAAAACTATCAAATTCTCTTTCCGATACGATTTGAAGAAGTAAGTTTGTTGATACGAAAAATAAGAGAAATCACAATTCGGCATGACCGATCTTTCTTTTTCCGATCAATATAACTCGAAACGAACCTAATCGTCTAATCTTCATAAAATGAAAAGGATTCTTCTTACTATTGTGACCTGTGTATATATACTTGATAACAGTTTATCTTTCTTATTATCTTACGAAAGTTATGTTAGAATGATATAATGTTTTAGAGATACGCATACACTTACACAATAAGAGAAAACGCACAGCTGAGTCTCACAAAGTTTCGAGTTTGTCCCTTGTGTTTCGACTGGGTCCAACTTCAACTTCTCCAAGTTCGTATAATAGACCAGGTGTTCTCAAATAGAATAGAAATTCCTCTTATCTACCTGAGAAAAGTTTTAGGCTTTCTGGTAAGAAATTTTGGATAACTAAAATTTAATATTTGTGTTTATTAAAAATCATCAAATAATCATTTTCTCTTTTTTTTTTTGCATATTATTTGTATATTATTTTGAATAATATTTTTAAATTAGATTTGTTACGATTATTTCGAAAGATGGTGATAAGAAATAATCGGAGTAAAAATGGTTGAGAATGACTGTAATGGTGGATACATTTCTATCTGTCCATATTATAATGAATCATACCCTAAGGATGTGTACGTATATTTGTTCGATGATTTAACTTTGACATCTTCCTCCCAATCCTATTCCCCTTTTTCACGAAAGTAAGTAAACACATTAGAATCGTAACTATTACAGAAACATTATTATAGTTTGATATAATTAATTCCCAAGTTAATTCATTATACTCATTGACCCGATCATTTCTAACAATTTCAAAGATTCAAACGACTGTTCACATTTCTATAATCGAAATAAAATTACATCGAAAGAAACATTTGTGTTGATCGATAAAAAAAAGATTCCTCGCGCATTTTCAATATTTCATGTCGAAAAAAAATTCATATATCATTTTTATTATATATTATATATCGTTTAATAAAATATTATAAATTTCAATATTAATATATATAATTATTAACCTAATATATCGAGTATGTGTATAGGGATCAAGTATAACAGTAAAATGATTATTTATCAATGTTATATGAATTTTAGTGAATATTATTAAAATCGAACGATCATTCGGGATATGAACGATATTTAAATTTTAAAAAACACGCGTTGTTGCATTTTCTGTGTATGTGTCTGCGTATATGTATGTATGTTGTTTACGAACAATATACTAATACTCTTGTCAGAATTTCATTTGTTACGTTGTACCGAATATAAATAATCCAGGATATTGAACATGTCAATTTAATGATTCTTCATTAACCGGATTTTCAAAGGACAAAGACAAACAAACCTTTTTCATTCCTAGTCTCTCTCTCTCTCTCTCTCTCTCTCTCTTTTTCTCTCTTTCTCTTTCGTTCTAGTCTCGTGATACTGCACGTGACTAAATTGACGAATGCGAGTGACATAAAAGCAATGAAATTTCTTGTTAAGACAAGATACTTTTTCCCCCGATCTTCTCAACCGTTATGAAAGAACTTATTAATAATCCCTGCGAGAGTTCGTTAAGCATAAAATTAATTATTATTTTTATGCGAAAAAATGGAAATAAATATATGATTATAATTTTTTTTTATTCTTGAAAATATTTTTCATCCGACGAAACGTTCATTAAAAGAATTCTTCTATTAAGATTGAATTCATCATTACGTTATCACCTCTCTTAAATCTTATGTCATACCAACGTTAATTGATTCTTTATTTTATAATTCATGATTTTTTTATCTTAATATATTCGTATATCGTCTTATTTATCGAATTAAATATAAATGCGCGAACACTTGGCGGGTATGAAATAATATTTTATAAGTTTGATATATAAATATTTAAAACACTCGTATATAAGCATAAATCTGTGAAATTCGCGAGTGAAGAAGAGAAAAAAAAAGAAGGAAAAGAAAAAAAACAAAAATATGAATTCATTTTCAAATAATTTGAATAAACTACTCGCGCATAAATTTTCTCGTGTGTGTGTGTGTGCGCGTGCGTATACGTATGTTGCATGGTGCATGTTGTATGTATGTGATATAAATATAAGTGTACCTACATATAACTGTTTACAAAACTAAACTTCCAACAACGGATTTAGCGTCACATGAGAAATGACGGTTAACGTAGGTGGTGAAAACTTGAACAAATATTCGAGTTTTGTTTAGTTTCGTTGGCTCGGTCAATAGGGGCTGACGGTAGATGTTGTCCATTGCATGAGGTCTCTTGGGAGGTTTGAGTATAGCCAACTTGAGAGAGAGAGAGAGAGAGAGAGAGGGTGAGAGAGGGTGAGAAAGAATACTTGTACCCCTTCTATATATATATATATATATACCACCATTATCTATACCCTTTGCATACGTTTCGGTAAACTGGAGCAAGTAATACGTAGATTTTCCATCCTCAAGGGTATTCAAAAGTTACTATAGTTATACAGGGTGATTCCTTTTATTGTTACCTTCCTCAGAATCCTTCGGCTCGTTTTTCGCCATATGGATTTGCTCATGGGTTACTTTGTATATTGTGTGTATGTGTGTGTGTTTATCTTTAACTTAAAAATTTTATAAAAGACATATCCAATATGTGCGAATAAGAATTTTGAGATTTAACAATGCAATCGTTATATACAATTTTAATGGAAATAAATTTTCGTATATGAATTACGATTATTCAAATATAATTTTTAATTGACAATCGGTAACACGAATAACAATGGATAATGGCAAACAATGAATGCGATCTATACAAATGATCGTTTTATTCATGGGGAAAGAAAATAATTGAATAAATCGTAACAAAGGATACGTGCTCGATAAAAGAAAAAACGATCACTTTATTATAATATTATTTTATATCGATTCGCGATTGTTATAATAATAATAATAATACTATTGCTATATTTACTATCATCTTAATGTTTTTTCATTCTTAATCTCGTTAATCTCGTAATCTAAAAAAGATTATTTAAAAAGTTAAATGAAAAATTGTTGAACGAACCAGTTTTTGGGGGGGGGGTGGTTCTTTTTCTTTTCTTTTTTTTGGATCGTATTAGAGTCTTAAATCATCCCCCTTAAGATGGAAATTTTTTTTTTTTTTTTTTAACCAGAGCATTTAATTATTTAACGAACTCCTTTCTTGCCAATTTTTCTTATCCGTTTATTACGAAAAGGTTTGAATTCTTTTGAAAGTAAGATTAATACCCAAGAGAAAGAGAGAGAGAGAGAGAGAGAGAGAGAGAGAGAGAAAGAAAAAGAATTTGTAATTGAAGACACGTAAAATGAAGATTGTAGTACTTACTTACTTACTTACCTTTGACTTATTCCGAGATAAAGCTTACCGTGTTCTTTTAAAAGTCATTAAACAATCTTGTAATTCCAGCTGCGTGCTTGCAACCATGGCAAATGATTTCAACTATCAAAAGGAGAAAGATGAGAATTTTGTGAGAATGGAAAACGTGCGTTTTTTCTCTCTCTCTCTCTCTCTCTCTTTTCTTTTTATTTTCCTCGTTTCTTCCGTCAAAGGATTCTTGCGTTAGAGTAATTCGTAAGAAGAAGAAAAAGAAGAAGAAAAAAGAGAGAGAGAGAGAGAGAGAGAGAAGATATAATATAAGATGGGGTGGAAATGTAGAATTTATATCATAATATTAATTCTCTTTCTCTCTCTCTCTCTCTCTCTCTCTTGGATTTGATTATAAATTTATTTATTTCAAATTATAAGAGAGACGAATGCCTTTCTTATCTAGAAATTAAATCGTAGGTGGTAAGTAATTTCGTTTTCATTTCATATTTTATTATATATATTTTTTTAACAAGCAAATGAATAGTAACATATTGTTTATATAACTGTCTTATTATACTCAACGCTGAGAAATGATAATTAATATAATTTGGCTTAAAAATTATTAATTTTTAGTCTGTACAGTTGAAACAATGGGAAACACGAAGAACAAAAAGAAAATCAATAAATTATAATTACATTATATATTCAATTTAAACGTAGAAATTTGTTCTTTCCTTTAAACGAATATATTTGCAATATTATTTTATTTTATTTTATTTTATATTATTTGTTCGTGTCATATATAATTTTTACAAGATTATTCTAACGAGAATAAATTTCATGGGGGAAAAATGGATAGGGGGAAAAAAGAAAAGAAAAAAAAAACAAGCAGATTGATAAATCGAAGGACATATAGAAATGACAAGAGTCATCTTTAGTCTCATATAGATACACGTGCAACCTTTACTCCGAAAAATATATTATTTCTTCTATGACAACGTCAACCTGCTCTAGAATTCCTTTACCTTTCTTTCCTATTTTCCTTTTCTTTTCCTTTTCTTTTCTTTTTTCTCTCTTTACACGATTTATTCGAGAAGAAGAAGAAGAAGAAGAAGAAGAAGAAGGAAAGCTTACTAGGATGGCTCGTGCAGCTGCTGTGTCGGATTCTTTTCTATAAGAAAGAAAGAAAGAAAGAAAGAAAGAAAGAGAGAGAGAGAGAGTGAGAGTAAGAGGGGCGAAGCGGGGGGGGGAGGAAAAGTGAAAAGGGAGGGAAAGTTCGCAATCTCCGAACCACCGCCATTCGCCCCTCCCCCCTCTTATTGAAAAATACGAGAAGAATCTTAGGGAATACGTGGCGTAAAGCACGATCTTCTCATAGAAAATGGCTTGAAAATGTCTTGGAAAGTCCTGATATCAAAGGGAAGTAGAAGTAGAAAAAGAAAAAGAAGAAGAAGAAGAAGAAGAAGACTTCTACGAAGGATTTTTCGATAGGAAGAAAAGAGAAAGAGGGGAAGTAAACGCCAACGGCAGATAGGTGGAGAGATCGTTAAAAGAACGTACGTACGGAACGAATGAAGGAAAGAAAGGAATAACACAGGGAAAAAAGAAAAACTACATACATAGATAGACATATACACGTAGACATACATCTCACACATACGTGTACAAGAAAGAAATGTAGGAAACGAACGAAAGTACGAACTCGTACGAATGAACGAACAAACAGATGAACGGGAAGAAAGGATAATAAAAAAACCACACACACGCACTTAAATACAAACATATATATATATATATAGAGAGAGAGAGAGAGAGAGAGAGAGAGGAGAGAGTAGAAAAAGAAACGACGTCATCTCTTTGTACCTAGTGCAACGACGGAGTCGATAATTAAAGGATTTCGAGATGTGTCTGAGTTCCGAATGTGAAAACGTTGGCTGAAAGTCGAGGAAAAGAAATGAAAAGGAAAGATAAACGTGTCGCCAACTCAGCGACATTTTCTTTTTTTTCTACCAGATGGTTACTAGTGTACTTGTCCTTTTACTAAACATTCAAGATGTTGTTCTGTGGTTAACGTTTATTGCTTATCAAATACTTTTCTTTCTCCCTCTCTCTCTCTCTCTCTCTCTCTATTTTATGCAACGAAAAGAAATCTTGTCTACTTTTTCTTGTCATTATAAAACCATC
>NW_014569557.1:410812-412207 GCF_001313835.1 Polistes canadensis | reverse complement strand
TTTTTTTTTTTCCTTTCGTTTCGTTTCTTTTCTTTTCTTTTCTCTTCTCTTCTCTTCTCTTCTCTTCTCTTGCGGGCTAATTTTTTTTTTCTTTTTTTTTATATCATTCTTCTCGTTCCCCTTTTTTCCCTTCTCTCTTTTCTAGTTTCTTGTTCTTTGCCAACGACAACGCATACCTTACAGACGTATACATACCACCAACCAACACCATCAGTAGCAGCAGTTTCATCGTGATACGTCGTACCGTTGAAATTTAAAGTCGTCTCATGAAAATATGGTCAGGTTGCGGAAAGGCCACGCTGAGTTTGTATGCACGTATCTTAAAGTAGCGTACATATATATATATATATATAAGTATACAAAGTATTTTCTTTTTGAGGGAAAAATATTATCAAGGTAAATTCAAATTAGAAATTATTATATTTTTATTATGATTTATATTTATTATTTTTTAAAACAATATTTTATTAACCAATGTGTGTTTGATTAATCATTTTAGAAAACAAATAATTTTCAATTTGTCTCTAGGATATTTTGTATTATATTATACTACAACTTCAATAATTATAACATTGCATGTATAATATTGATTATATACATGAAAAGATTATTTATTTATACGATAATATGTTTAATAAGAATGAAAATGAAATTTCTAAACATCTAAAATAAATAATTGTAAAATATTATAGAATTACTGTGTCATGTATTAAAAAATAATAATTTCTTGTTAAAATAATTACACGAAACAACGATTAACATTAAAATACAATAATAATTATAGCGATTATTAGAAATGAAAATAAATTCAATAAAATTTCTCTAAAATTGGCTAATTTAAAAAAAAAAAAGTAAAAAACAAGACAAGAAAACAAATTCTTAGTAATCAACGTACTTCATTTTCCGTGTCATTAAAGTATGATCGTGAAAAAAAAACAAATAAAATAAGAAAAACGAATCGATCTTTCCCCTCTTAGCGTTTCATGTACCTTTCGTGAACTTTCGGGATCGTCCCACGGCTATATCCACGATTTAAATAATTCATTTGGGTTTTCGAATAAAATAGCATTAATTAACTCAGTTTCCGCTTTCTCTATTCAAACGCAAAGCTCGACTTAACTTCTGACGAGATGAAGAACGAGATAGGAATATATACGTGCATGCATATACCATAATAAATGTATGAGTAGCTGCGAAACATTTCGTTCTTAACATTAAAAACGAATAAAACTAGAAGAAGAAGAAGAAGAAGAAGAAGAAAAAGTAAAAAAGAAGTATCGATCAAAGAAACGTAAAAAGAAGAGAGAGAAAAAAGGAAAGGGAAGATAACATCGACTAGAAAAATTCGATAACATTTACCGACATCAGTCGATATTCTGACAAAAAAAGGGAATA
>NW_014569557.1:390622-410787 GCF_001313835.1 Polistes canadensis | reverse complement strand
AAAGAAGAGAGAGAAAAAAAAAAAGGAAAGAAATCAAAAGGAGGAAAAACATTTATTATCTTATATAACATCAACTTAGTATATTTAAAAAAAAAAAAAAGAAAAAAAAAAACAGAGAAAAAGAGAGAGAGAGAGGGAGAGAGAGTGAGAAAGAAAGCAAAAGCTGAAGAGAGCGTAGTTGTTTTTTATGCTCTCCCATTTTTTTCACCCATCCCATCCCCACCCCTTCTTCTTCTTCTTTCATGAAACCTTTAAAAAGATCCAAAGTAAAATGTAGGGGCATTCGCAAGACTCGTTGAGATCAAACGTGAAAGCAAGTAGGAGTGAGTGACTGAATAAGAGAGAAAGAATGAGAGTAAGAGAGAGAGGGAGAGAGAGAGAGAGGGCAAGTGGGAGGTAAAGAAGTGAGACTAAAGATGATTTTAAAGACGAGGTTAAAGACAGTTTCAAGCCAAAGTAAGCTTCCTCTTCGGTGAGGACGACATTGACGCGAACTCGACTTGCCAGAAAGTTACGAAGCGAGTGTCCCTTTTAAGTTAAGTCACTTGTTTATTCAACGAGAGAACGAAGAAAACTGTGCTTTTTCCACCGTCTGTCGAATTCTTACGATCGTGTATATTCTCTTTCCTACTTATTTCCCTCTCTGTCTTTCTTTCTTTCTTTCTTTCTTTCTTTCTATCTTACCTTTTTTTCTCTCTCTTCTTTTCTATCTTCTTTATTTTTCAATCACATTGATTTGTAACAACGATGACGTGAAATCGATACTCCCCCCACCCGACATCGGTGGTGTCTTCTATCCTTCTTTTATTTTTTACGAGTGAAATAGCAAAGAAAAACAACAAACTAGGGATTAAAAGGAAAGAGAAAGAAATAGGGGGTGGGGAGAAACAAAACGAGGAAACAAAAGAAACATTCAAATACTCAACCACTTGTGTTGTAAAGTTTTTCCAAACACCCCTCACCCCCCTAAAAAAAAGAATTTGTGAACGTTGTATTCGAGGTGTGTATAATTAAAAAAAAATCCTACAAACGAATGTATCCTTGCAATTACAAAAAATTGATTACTTTTTCGATACGTTAGAAATAATTTTGATACGTTAATTAATTAACAATAATTTAAATATCGTAAAGAATAATAAGAATAATAATTGCATTTTAATAATAATAATAATAATAATAATAATATTCACGAATAAGAGAAATGAAATTTCGCGAGAATGGGGTTGGGGGTTGGTGAAGGGAGTTAGTGTGGAAAGGGGGTGGTAGGGGGTATGGGGTGGCGAAAAGAGAAGGAATACAACGACAGACGACGGACTAAAGGAAACTTTAACGGTGGAAGTTAATGGGCCGCACGACTCCACGTAAATTGGTCTCTCCCCTCCCCCTCCCCTCTTCTCGCCCCTCCCCTCCCCACCATTCCCTTCCCTCTTTTCCTTTCGATTAATTAATTAAGTGATTAATCAAATAAGAAAGTTCTTTACTAATTACAGAACGCTTTGCCCTAATTATGGGAGTAAAATGGAGAAGAAGGAGAAAGAGAAGGGGATAGAAAAAGAAGAGGTGGAGGAAGGGTTGCGGGGGTTGGGGGGTGGGTGTTTTCTGAAAGAAGTAGAAGTAGAAGAAGAAGAAGAAGAAAACTAAGAGAAGGGTAACGAAGTTCCCATTCTATTCGGTTCCTTCCTCTGTGAAAAGCTTTGCTTTTTTATAATTATTATAGTTATACTATGCTATACGCCCTTTTTTTACGATTTAAAAGAAAAAAATGGGGAAAGAAATCAAACAAGGCAAAAAGTAAAATGTTTATTTTTTTCAATCAAAACTATAGTAAAAGTCAATTGGATAATTTAAACTTGTGTACAATACATTCAAAGTGTTAACAAAATATTATTAGCTCTATTAAACAAGCATAGTTTTCTTTTTTATTTATTATTTATTATAAATAAAAAATTTATTATTTATTATATTTTCATTATTAAATTAAATGAAAATTTCGAGAGTAAAAATGTAATATATAAAAATTAAAATAATCTAAAACACGATCCTATAAAGAAAAAAAAAGAAAAGAAAAAGCACCGTTGATTTTGTTTTGATTGTAAGCTAAAAGATTTTCTTGATGATTTTGTATGAGTATTACGTATACGCATATAAATATATATATATATATATATATATATATACATATATTCTTTCATAGAATATACACGTATATGAACTTACACACGAAGATACATACATATAACATACGTATTTATATTCTATGTAGAAAACTGTGAAGTGAAAGAGAGCTATGCTATGGTAATTCTCAATATCCCTAGCATAGAAGGAAAGAGTATAAAAAGGGGAAGGAATAAGAAGGGACTTTTGCTCCGTTGGGACTTTCCAAATTCATGTATGCGCACGTATGAATCAAAAGGTTTGAAACTCCTACCTGTTTTTACAAGATTCATATCTGCAATGTAACGTAGAATATCTCACGACGTACCCCCGAAAGAATTTTCATCCAAAGAACCCTTACAATGTTTCTTACGATTCACTTACTTTCTTTATCTTTATATTTTTCTCTTTTTCTCATTTTTTTTATTTTTTCATTTTCTTTCGAATATTTGTCCTTTTTTTTTTACGTATCTTACTTAGAACATCGCCAATCTTTTCTCAATATTGATCTGATTTTTCTTTGGTCATTTAACGATTCACATATTTATTTATTATTCTTTCTCAAATCCCGATCGATTCGTTTCTTTTGTTCTTTTTTTATTTTCTTTTTTTTTTTTTTTTGTTTATTCTAAAAAACCTTTTTTCTCATAATATTTTTGAGTAATCTTCCTTATCCGCATTTCTAAATTGTTATCTCTCTCCCATCCAATTAACTTGCTTTTCTGCTTGGAAGACAAAAAAAAAGAAAAAAAAAGAAAGAAAACAAACGGTGAAAGATAAGAATAGATCTGAAGAGGAAGAAAGAAAAGACGGAAACAATGAAAGAAAGAGAGAGAGAGAGAGTGAGGGAAGGAAGGAAGGAAGGATGGTGGGGGTCGAGGGGGGGGGAATCGTACGAGGTCGAAGGTTTACACAGAGAAAAGTATCCAATTTGTTCTTGTAGTTTGAAAAATAAGAAAAGAAAATATTAGAACGCGGAACAAAATAAAACGGGGAAACAACTGCAAAAATATTTCCGGTAAGTACATTGTTATTAAAAATTTCGTATATAACGTTTCTCGTATAACGATGCTCGATTAAAATACGTACTCCTATTTTTTTTTTCTTTTTCTTTTTCTTTTTCTTTTTTCTCTTAATTCTACGAATTTTCCAATTGCCAAACGGAGAAAGGAAACATAATATGATTGTATGTTTCGTAAAAGTTGAAACATTTATTTTTGTATTCTTAAAACTACCACCAGCAAAACCCCACCCACAAACCCTTCTCTCTTATCTAATAAATAAGATATATCGGTCCAAGGGATAATATCCACGGATAAGAAACAAAAAAAAAAAAAAAAAGAAAAAAAGAAAGATTTGAGAGAGTTGAGAAAGTTCGTGGAAACGTGCTCGAGACGTTGAATGGTGGACATAAAAATTCTTCAAATATCTTAAAAAGGTTTCAACTTTCACGAAATCTTAACTCACCGCGAGCTATGCTACAACAATAATAATAATAATAATAACAATAATAATAACAATAATAATAATAATAATAATAATAATTAAGTGCTGAAAAATTTTCGTTAAAGTTAGCCAAAAGTTTCAACGATAATTCGCAATGAAATAAATATTTCGATAATCTAATCCTATTGTATTTGTTACACAACGTGAATGATATCGTATCGCATTCGATAGTCGAAAAAGAAAAATGAGATGGGGCGGACAGGTACTCGTTTGAAAAAAAAAAAAAAACACAAAAGAAAAAAAAGAAAAATAATAATAAAAATAAGGGAGCTGAGAAATAACGACGATATTTCATTAAAGATAATTATTCATCGAGAGATTTCGTAGTTGTGTGTAGCCTAACACGCGAAGAGGAAATTATAACGAGAGAAAAGGGTTATCGGATTGTATGTTTTAAAAACGTTTGAATAAGATCGAGCATTAGATCCTACGACGTTTGCGTTTCTTTTTTATTTTTTTCCCCCTTTGCTTTCTCTCCCCACCCCGTTCTTTTCGTAATATACTTTTTATCGTTTTAATATTATTAGATAAATTGCGATGATTAATTTGTTTCGTGAAAAAAAAAAGAAAAAAAAAAAAAAAACAAGAATAAATCACAGAAATAAAATAAATATTAATTTCTCTAATATATTATTATATCTAATTACTTACTTACTCTTATTGTTAAAACGAAATATTAATAATACAATGATAATGATTAAGTAAAATATTATGTCTATTCATCATAATACGTACATTTTTATAAATAGTATAAACAATTCGCGTTAAAACAATAATAATAATAATAATAAATAAAGATAAATAAATATATATACCAATTATTTATTTGCAAGGAATAAATTAGTATTTTAAACTTCTCGTTTTTAAACCGTAAATGAATGTACGTACGTAAAAAAGATTTGTGCTTTAGAGGAAACCTTAGAGAGAGAGAGAGAGAAATAGGAATAGGAATAGAAATAGAGAGAAAGTCAACGTCGGTTTTCGAGCAACTAAGCGCCCCTTGAATTCCACCTCGTCAGCTGATTTATGCCGTGAATTAGCCCTCTGTCTCTCTTCTTATACGAACTTCAACTCATACAGACACCATTTACATACTCACACACATGCATATTCATGGAAGTATGGAAAACACGAACGGATGCTTACGTATGTTACATACGTATATCTGTATATATACATATACATGTATATACACACAAACATACGTATATCATACATATATATATATATACAAAAGTAGTACTCGCCGATCAGGAGAATAACTCTGCTTCTCTTCTGCGTGAAATTAATTTTAATTGTTCGTTAATTAGTTCTTACGGAAACTATGTGCAGCAAAGCATTGAGAAAAGCCACTAGCTTGTTCTACTATGGTCTAGCAAGGCATTAATATCCCATCTCCTTTTCCTTCTCTCCGTTTCCTTTGTTCATCTTATTCCCTTTAACTACTACTACTATTACCAATACTACTACTACTACTATGTGTTTTTTTTTCTGCTTTATTTCTCCAACTATTTAACATTTCTTCGGTTTTATCATCTATCCTTTCAACGATATTTACCATTATTTTAATTTAACGTTAATAAGATTTTCCCATGTAAAAGATTAATAATTAGTATCTGGAAGTATTATAATTAGGTAATAATATTTCATTATTGGTTACTCTATTTAACAGAACTATTATCGATCTTTCATGAATTAAACTCTTATAATTCTATAGAATTAAAAATAAAAAAGAATGATATATATATATATATATATATTTATTAATATTAAATAATTAATAAGAACAAAAATATCAAGTTTGTAAGTAATATTATCGATTATTGATATAAATGTTATCAAATTATTATAAATATTTCTTACAGGGTAAAGCAAAACATTTCATGCACACAAAAATATTTCGTATTTATAGTCCGATAAAATATTTCATCGGACTGTAGAACATTTGACTCGTACTACTTAAATATGTTTGATTATACGAAAAAGTTGAATTGGTACTATACAAGTAATATCATCGGAAACTAAAATTAAATGAATAAGAAATAAAATAAAATCGATTTATTTGATCGGAAAAGAATATGAAACAGAACGTCTCTAACGTTATTACAATTGAAAGATGAAATACAAATGAAATTGGAAATAAAATCCTATCTGGTGTCCGAGAGGATGGACAAATTAAATTAAAAAGCAAAATAAAAAAGAAAAAGAAAAAGAAAAAGAAAAATAAATAAAAGCAAAAAATATAAAATATCCATAAGAGAGAGAGAGAGAGAGAGAGAGAGAGAGAGAAGGAGAAGTAGAGGAAAGAGAATGACGAGAAAATGGATCGAGATGAATATCGAGTTGCACGATTCATATTTCGAAAAAAGATACGATACACCAAAGTTATTTCGATAGATCTCAACGCGAACACCCTCTATACGAATCTACGAATTAATTTTTCAACCGATGATTGACTCCCGTACAAAATCATTATACCTCCAGTATATTTTCTTTTTTTCTGTTTTTTCTTTTTGTTAAGAACATCGTCACGAGAGAAAATATGAAAATTATTTTATCGACGCCCAATCGCGCACCATCGATTTATTATTTTCATTCGCCGTATTAATTGAAATTCGTAAACGAATTTTTTTTTATACGCGACTACTACGAATATTTCGCGTTCGGTTATATAAAGTCAAAAATTCAAAAGGAAACAAACCAAAAATTCAACAAAATTATCAATCGTTAAATATTAATACAACGAAACAACGTTTGTAATATTCCTTACTAAAACAAAATATAATGAATATATCAATTTATAGTAAATATCGAAGCGTGAAATTGAATGCAAAAGTATTCAATACTTAATGCAACAAGTAGCGAAAAATAATTTTTCTTTTTCTTTTTTTCCATTTTTTACTAACCACGTATTACGTAATTAAATTACAAAAAAAAAAAAAAAAAAAAAAAAAAAAAAAAAGGAATAGAAATATACAGGAAACTCCTCGACGTTTTCGAATTTTCGTATTTTCCCATTTTACATCACATATTTTTTATTTAACGTTTCGTGTTCCAATTTATGCGAATATACATCCGCGCATGTAATTCGATTACGAGAAAAAATAGTGTTAATTTATTTCGATATCATTAAAGAAGATTTTAACGCCACAAAATCAAAAAATAGGTCTACAAAACAAAGAGAAAAGGCATGTTTGTTTCTTTTCTTTTCATTTCATTCATTCATTCATTCATTCATTCATTCCCAGTTCATTGAAGTTTACAAAGCAAGGGGAATGTTCTTTCCAATACTTGGACTCTTATTTTTCGTATTTACTCTCATCGATTTATTAAGGTCATGTAAATCGATCTAACGAGAGTCACGTTTCATTCCAACTCGAACAAGCAAGGTAGCTTTGTTCCTGGCCCATTGAGTTTGGTTAATGTCCAATCTGTTTGTTATTTATTTCAACCGACACCGTTTAGAATTCTCTTCTTATTCTTCCTTTACCCCCTCCCCTATCCCCCTCCCCCACCCCCACCGCCTACGAATTTTCTCACCCCTTCTCCGTCTCTTTCTTTCAATCCTATGATTCGTATCATCCCCTCGTTCTCTTTATATACTCATCTCTCTCTCTCTCTCTCTCTCTCTCTGTCTCTCTCTCTTTCTTTCTTTTTCATTCACTTACTCACTCAGTTTTTATCTTTGAACGTATCGCACAAAAGCAATCCCTCGAAAAGTAGCAATCACGTGCCACCCACGCTAAGAAATCAATTTCCGAGTTGACGAAAACCATCCTCTCTCTTGTTCCTTTTATTTCTTTTCCGTAACTTTTTATCTTTTCCCCCCCCCCCCTTTTTCCTTAGTAATCAAAAATCCCAATGGATGGATTAAACGTTTTTTTTTTTTACAATAAATATTCTTTTCGATTATAATAAAAATAAAATTCATCTTTTTATACGTTACGTTATTCGATCAAAATTATTAGAAAAGTTTTTTTTTTTTATTTCTTTATTTTGAACGATATCGTCAAAATTATGATTGAAAACAATATTAAAAGTATCGTTAATTCATTTTCGTAGAAACAAAACGTACGTACGTGTGTGTGTGTATTCTCGAAATATAATTTATTATACGTAAATTTAAATTCGTTTATGTCAAATATGAACTCATATAAAGTCTTTTAAAATCCGTAGAAAGGAATGAATAGGAAAAGAAATTTTTCAAAAAAATAAAAAAATCTAACTTAAACTCAAACGGTTCGAACGCAAAGTAGGAAAATTTTCAAGCTTTATTAGAAGTATGTTATCAATTTTCGAAAATTGATCGTATAAATTTTTACGTACACTTACGACCACGCGTATTCTCATATAACTGATAAGGCTATACATATATATGTATATATATGTATGACATACAAACGCAAACCAAAAAGCTTCGGGCATTTTTCTTGTTTTCTAAACGGTAGAGGAGGCAGAGAGATAGGAGTCAGATATATGGGACGAATTTTGTCCAGAATTTGCAGCCACGTGAAAAACATCTGTCAAGTGAGAGTTATGTGTTAAGCATAAAAAAAAAAAGAAAAAAAAACCAAAAAAAAAAAAGAATAAAAAAAAGAAAATATGAAAAACAGTATTCGAGTTATGTATCCCGAAGGTGTTCATATATTTCTGTACGCAGTAACTTTGTTGAATACATAAATGTGTACAAGTGTATCAGTCATACGTATTTCGTTAATTAATTTTTATATATTGAAGACACAATTAGGAGAATTCGATAAACTGTTTGGATTTAAAAAAAAAGAAAAAAAAGAAAGAAGAGAAATGAAACAATTATACAAATTGGAAAGAGAGAAAATGAGAGAAATAAACAATAGGATATAATTTCGTTTTTATAAATATCATATTTAATATTCCGCGCATATTTTTTTATTTATAAAATATTTACGTAGCAGTAATTAATTAAAAATTCAGCAATAAAAAACAAAATATCACTTACCGTTAAGCATATATTTTATATACGTTGATATAAAAATCATAATATTATATATAAAATATTAATTAAATATTAATTTATATATAATAAATGAAAAGAGAAAAAGAAAAAAGAAATGAATCGATTTTCTATTTTCATTTTTGCGAGGGGTCTCAATGACGCGGGGCCCTTCTCATACCCATGAATACGGGACCTTGGTTAAAACTATTAGGTCTACCGGAAAGTTCTGTCCGTTTTTGAATTAAAAGAAAATAAGAAAATTTGTATATATTTTTATAACACAGTTAATTTTACAACAGACACAAATAATTTAAATAACATCTCTAATTTGTAAATTTAATTATAATAAATAGAACACCGTAATAGGGGACACCTTAACAGTGAAGATATCTAGACTAATAAACACTAGTCTAGATTGAAACAGTTTTGTTGAGTGTTCAAATATAACGGATCAAAACTTAACGAAGTTTAGATGTATAGTGTTTTGAATATTATAAATAAAAAGAAAAATGTATGTCTGCTTAAATAAAAAAGACACGGAACTTTAGAGATTAAGATTAATATTTTATAATGTATGGGTCTCATGTATTTCGTAATATAAGAAATAACAATAAAATAAAATTTCCAGTTGCTGAAGAAGTCCCAATAAAGGGACGAAACGTTCAACTTATCAAAACGAAGTTCTATTTCTTTTGAATGTTCAAATTCCCTAAGAGATTACCTTTTTATTAATAATTTTATTTTGTCGACGAGTGAAACAACTAATTGTATAAACATATATTTTTGCATTTGAAATCGATATCGTATACAATCCTATTTTGAAAGTGATGATCGGATTTATCGTAGCCAAAGGACCCTATCTTGTATATTGATAAAAGGAAAGTTCAAATGTTCAGAGTGGGAAAAGTCTGAATTTCCAGCAGCAACTGTAGTCGAAAGCCATCCCGATACGCTTAAAAGTGTTAGGTGGTGTTCCACGAGAGTCGACCGATGCAATAAAACTTTGGAAATCTCTTAAAGGTGGTTCCTGGAGAAAGAGGATGAGAGAAAGAGAAAAAGAGAGAATGAGGAATGAGAGAGGAAGTGTGGTATAGTATAGTAGGTGAGTTTCGAGTACGGTGTTAGGTCCAATACCGCGGCACGAAACTCTCATGAATATTTAATCTGTCCTTTCTCTAGGATAGTGCCGATCGAATGTTAATGACGTGCGAAGAACCCTCTCGATGGCCAATACTTCTCAACGCTCGATACAAATAGTTTAAATATTCTATACCCTCCAATTCCTATTGTATTTCTGGTTAAATGTATTTAACGAATCAGATGAGAAAGAGAGAGAGAGAGAGAGAGATGATACAAGGAATTTCGATACATTTATTTTCCAATTTCTATCGTAAATCCGAAACTCTACGTGAACAATCAAAAATCGTTAATTATTAAATTTCGTTTGAAATTATTTATTTATTTTTCTAATTTTTTCTCTTTTTTTTTTCTTTTTTTTTAATTGACAATTAATCGATTTATTACAACGTCCAATATATTCGTGTGTGTGTGTGTGTGAATTTAAATTAATTTGTAAAGAAACAATTATATACTCCTATGTACATATGTATATATCGTTTTATCGTTGATTTAACGTTGATAATTATTGTATTGCAATTTTTTGTTTGTTTACAGTTCGATATTTCCCCAATGAATTTTCAAACAAAAATTCTAATGACTTAAAATACTTTTCAACGCGTATAGTATTCTACATACTACTATTTGCCGAATTATTCTACCCCCTCCCCCCCCCCCAACGTGTGTCAAGCGTGAACACGTTAAACGATCGAGAAACGTGTCCCGATGGTTCTTTCTTCCTCGATTAAAATGCATCGCGTACCCAGAAAGATAGAACACGAATTCGCGTTTAAGAAAACAACTTGCGTAACGTGCCAAATGCTAACGAGCTTTTTTCCTTCGAAAAATAAAGGGAAAGAAAAAGTAAGTGGGATAGAAAATAAAAAAGGGGGGTTAGGCTTTTTAACTCTTTCAAAATAAACTTATTCGCTTCTTTTCATCTCTTTGATCGTGAAAGACACACACAAAAAAAAAAGAAAACAAAAAATGTATAAATGTCAAAAAGGTTCTCTTCTCGTCCTGGAAAAGAAAAAAAAAAAAAAGCGCAAAAGAGAGAAGAGAAACACGAGGAAAAGGAAAAATAATGGAAAAAGTAAACCGAATAAATTTAACACTTTTTCCATGAGGGGCGGGGAGGGGATAGGGAAGGGGGTAAAAATCGACGAGAAATAAAAACAATTTTCGTTATTGTCGTTATTTTGCCAAATAAAAATAAAAGAAAAAGAAAAAGAAAATGATCAGAATAAAACAAAACCACGAAACTGGACGAAAAACGATTAATTAATTATTTTACGTGAATAAATAATCCAAAAATAAAAAGAGACAGAGAGAGAGAGAGAAAAAAAAAAAAAAGAGAAAAGAAAACAAATCTTTCTATCTTCATTTCCAAACAAAACAAAACAAAAAAGTAAACGTAAATAAAAATATTATTTAAAAACACGAGTCGCAAAGGGGGATAAACTTATTTTAAAAACGGTACGAAAATAAATTATTGTTTAAAATACGGGAAATATAGATAGAAAAAAAAAAAAAGAAAAAGAAATTAGAGAAAACGTAAAACCACCATGAACGATCTCCCAGTCAGCTAGCAAGCAACCCAGCCATTAGATCGAATGCATCGAAGAGACATTGACGGAATAATAATTGCATCCCTTCTATCGTTACTTTTAATCTCATACGAACGAACGAACGAACGAACGAATGAACGAAAAAAAGAAAAATGAAAGAATAAAAGAACGAACAAACGTACGTACAAACGTATACGTATTATCATGTGACGTTCGTATTCTCGGAAAAGAGTTATCGTTGATGATGAAAAAAGAGGACACGAAAGAGAAAGAGAAAGATAGGTAAGAGAGAAAAGGGAAAACGAGAATTAAAAAAAAAAAAGAACAAGGATGCGTATTTATTCGTGTCTCGATGGTAAAACAATTTCGAGTATCGGAATCGAAAGCGAGAGAGAATGAGGAAAGGGGTAGGGAAGGGAAGGGGGAGGGGAAGTTAAAGAAGGGCTTCGCAAAGGGGGAGGAAACGAAGTATCGTTTACGCGATGTATTTCTAACGACGAGATTGAGAATATAGGGCTGGGGAGAGGAAGGGGGATGAAACCTGGTCTCTCTCTCTCTCTTACTCCCTTTCTCTATCGTGGAGGTTCTCTTTGGCATAGAAAAATGAAAATCACGTGATCGAAAAGAAAAATAGAGATAAAACTGATAAATGTATAAAGAAAAAGTATAAAAAAAAGAAAAAAAAGAAAAAAAATAAAAAGGAAGAGGAAGTATTATGGTAGAAAATAAAAGAAGAAGAAGAAGAAAAAAAAGATGAAGAAGAAGAAGAAAAAGAAAAAGAAGAAGAAGAAGGATAGAGGAACTCGAGGGAATTGGAGAACATGGCAGGCAGCGAGCTAACGTGATCTATGTGTTTTAATTCCGCGGTAAAGCCGTCCTTTATTTATTGGCTTTCGTAACAGGATATTGCTAGAGACTTCGTCACGACGACGCACGGTTCTTCTCCCATTCCTGTTTTTCACTATTTTTTTCTATTCTTATTTTCTCTCACACTCTCTCACTATTTTATTCCCGTCATACTCTATCTCTTTCTCTCTCTCTCTCACACACTTTTAAACACTTCCACACTCCTACACTTTCTCATACTTTCTCTCTCCCTCTTGTCAACTCTTTCATTCTCTCATTCACTTTGTCTTCTTCCTATTCTCTCTCTCTCTCTCTCTCTCTATCTCTTTCTGTCTCTCCTTTTATCCTTTTTTTATTTTCCTCATTGTTTCTTTCCTTTTGTCTTTTATTCTCCTGATGGTGGTGTCTCTCTCTCTCTCTCTCACACACTTTAATTTTTTATTCCTTTTTGTTATTCGTCGCCTACAACACCGTTTGTCCTTTTTTCTTTCGGTAACGGGCCAACACGCGAAATTTGTCTCTCGTCCAATAAATTTGGCCCATCGTGCATACGGATTAACTTGGGTAATACGATCGCTCGTGGCTATGGTTATCGTCATTTTTCCCATCTATTCTTTACCTATCCTACACCCACCATACCTTTTTCTCTCTTTCTCTCTCTTTCTCTCTCTCTCGTTCGTTCTTCCGTATTTTTCTTTCTCTTGATGTCTTCCTTTTTTTTTTCTATTTTTCTCTATTTCCAGGAAAGAGAAATATCGGATAGAACGCAATCGAATTTATGAGAACGGGCTCCATCGCTTCTAGAATTTTTTTACAACATCCCTTGTCTTTCTCTTTTTATCTATATACGTCTATCTATTCATCTATCTATGTATCTATCTTTCTCTTTCTTTCTTTCTTTCTTTCTTTCTTTCCCTATCGTTTCAATTTTTCCTACGATCCAGAGTTTCATCGTTAGAAGGATGAAAGGAACTTCTCGAGCGGAAGGATTCGAAACGTATCGCCTTCACAAAGGACGCGCCCGTTTTCTTTCCTTAAAGTGTTCACGTTCGAAGAGAGAGAGAGAGAGAGAGAGAGAGAGAGAAAGCATCTTTTTGATTCTGAATAATTCATAGCATCCGCGATCGTTTTCCACGCGTGTACCATGTTCTCGGACTGTAATATCATACTTCTCTCTCTTTTTCTCATTTTTCCTTTCTTCCTTTCTTGTTTCCTTCTTCTTTGAGAATGATTTATAGAAAAGGGTTAGAAAATGTTGACCTAATATGTCGATCTAAGAATCAATATTTTTCTTTAAAATGAAACGTTGCAACTTTCTTTTTTTTTTTTTATTCATAAATACATTAGATTTATTCTTGAATTTATTGATCGTATATTTCTATTTTTACTCCCTTATAATATCGAAATCGCGTAATGGTAGTCAAATAATTCTTTTATTTTAAAAACGAAACGTTGTAATATTTTTAATATTAAAACAGATTCGTTATATACGAAATTTATTATCGAATGCAATAGAATTTACTTTTCGCATTAATAAAATTGTATAATAATATATATATTTTCTTCTTTTTTTTTCCACTGATTTGTGAATTTTTATAGGTAACTTTGTGTCACGCCAATTTCTTTTCTAAACGTTACAGATAAGGAATAAAAATAGTAGAATAATACAAAGTAAGACGTTGGGGTAAAGAACCAAAAGAATAAGAATAAGAAGAAGTAGTAGTAGTAATAGTAGAAGGTCCTTTAGAATGAAAACGTTTGAAGAATCATATGACTCTCGAAAGCATCGAACAGAGTATTACCTTCGTATTCGAGGTACGATCCAAAGGCATCCGGCAAAAGGGAACACGTAAATTGGGTGAGAGATATCAAAGAAACAACCCAAAGGAGAAGCTCTCACCGACCTGGAAAACGCGTGGCACGCTTTCAAACGCGGTGACATGTTTACCACGTCGAATTCTTCGATTTTCTTCTTTTTACTTTTTTTACCATTTGTTATTCCATCTCTTTCTCCCTAACTTTCTATCACATTTTTATTCTATTTTTAATAACTATCATCGTCAAGGTTTCGATGGTTAGAATTGGTATCTATAGAAATATTCAACTTTCCTTTCCAGATCTTACGACTTTGACAATTTTTCTTTTCAATCGAGTCAGTTCGAAATGATAGAAAATAAAGTCTTTCATTCCAGTATTTACTTACTTTGATAACATCCTGTGTGTTTTATTATTTTTAAATATCAAAATAAGTTTTTGTTTCTTTTTTTTCTTTTTTTAATTTACAAATACATAAAGAAACTAAAACAAACTAGTTTTATTTTTTAAATTCGAGATGTATATATACTTAATCAAAAACTAAAATTCAGAGAGAAAAATTATTGATTTATTTAATAAAAAAATAAATTATCATTACAAGCGAGAGAGAGAGAGAGAATAAAAATACAAAACGTTCGACATATAAACACGTATTAATACATCTCTGTGTTTTTCAGCAATGCTCGAGCGAACAATCAGATAAAAACAACAGCTGCCGAAAGTCATTACTCTCAAAGGTGAACAGAGAGAGAGAGAGAGAGAGAGAGAGATCTCATTCCTCTTCCGTCCTTCGACAAGTTCAGACCGATAAGAGTGTGAGAGACACGACGCGTATTAGATTATTAAATTATTTTATTTCTAACGTTACCCCGCGTTAATTTTAATACTTTAATAACTTTTTCATTATACATTGGATAGTACAAAAATTGGTTTACTTTTTAGATTATTCTTTATTGAGATTGTTGATATAGATATTGCCTTGTTTAGACTATTTTAAAGATTTTTATTAACAATTGTTAATAACATTACATAATTTGTATACAATTACTGCCTTTAGAAATGATTTATAAAATATATGGTATTATAATCTTTAGTATGTTTCAGTTTTTCAGATTTTTCTTTTAATTTATTTTATTCATCGTCATCCTAAGGGTAGGAAACCCATCCTGCAGTCATCAATGAAGACTAAAAGTAAGTATATTTTTTTATCAAACATTTCTATGATAACTTTAATGATGTTTTATTATAACGATGATATTAATTGTTTTTTTTCTTTTTCTGTTTCAGAACATCATTGCAATCGAGCGCGTAAGCAATGAAGTACTCGTGTGTTGCATCGTTAAAATCAAATACAAAAGAATCGGAAAGTAGAGTATGTAAAAGTTTCGTTTTTTCGGGTAAAGAAACTCCGTAAGTTTCTTTTATTTATTCGGTTTAAACGTGTGCTCATCGTCATCTTAAGGRTAGGATAYYCATCGTGCATTCATCAYTGAAGAAWAAACGTAAGTCAATTTTTATTTTAAACACTTTCTTAATAATTATAATCATTTTTTTCTTACAACAATGATATTCATAATTTTGTTTTTATTTCTGTTTCAGATCATCATGGGAATATTGCAGTGTTGGAAGTGTTTGTGAATTGTGTTTGTGAAGTGTTGCAAGTGTTCGTACATTGCAATCGTGCGCGAAGCAATATACGGGAGTGTTGTATCGTTTAAATATAATTAAAATCACGGATTAGAAGCACGTTCGTTCGTTAATTTCAATTCGGTCGCGTTCGCGAATTATTTTTGAAATTTATATATTAAATTAACTGCGACCAATGCAGTTGTAATTTTATTAGAGTTTGTTCGAGTCAAGTTATATTTTTATTTTTAAACAGTCGCACAGACTGTTCGCGTATTAGAATCAGTGCATCAATGAAGATTTAAAATAAAGTGTGTGTGTGTTTTTTTTTGTACTTGCATTGACTGCATGCAAAGCAGTCTTTGAATTGGTTGTAGAATCAGTGAACGGGCGTAAAACAAATTAAAATCAAACGCGAATTAGAGTCAGTGTTATTCGTCGCATAATCWAATTTCGGTTTCGCGATAAGAAACTCATCTATAGTTTCTTATTTTCGTTAATAACGCGTTATTAGATTCACGCGAGATGCATCACCATGGTGCATTTAAGTTTCATCCCATTGGAATGCACTGTAAGTATTCATTTTTATTAACATTTTATTCGATTTTATTTGATATGATTTTAGATCATATTGCAGATATAACTCATTGCATTGTTTTATTTTATATTATAGATATGACGATGGATTTTCTACCTTTTCAAAAATATGGAATGAATTCTTCGATGGATCTTCTTCAATAGCAAATCAAGGAACTCTTCGATCGTGAGACTGCAATACTTGCTACGAAGTAGGAGTGTTTTGGAGCCATCGTAGAACTTCTTAAATCGTGAGTTAAAATTTAAAGTATCTCCGGTGCTCAATCATGTCGAGGATGAAAGATCCTAATCGATACGAGTTACTGGTTATAATTATTTAAATAAATTGTTGACGAGTAAATGAGTAATTTCTTTTTTTTTATAATATCATATATCTATATATATATATGTAATATGTATCTTTATGTGTATATGTACATATGTATATATTATAGCATCGTAATTAAGAGAAATTGTGTCAGAATAGTATCTTTCTCGATGAAAGCAGTCGCACGAAATAATAATGACGTTAGTATTCTCACCCTCGGCATCAGCTTCTCTTACGAAGTAGTACAGCCTCTAGAATCAACATGGATACGATCTAACAGTATTCTCTTCCTCTGCTTTTCTCACCGATAGAATTCATTGAATTATGTATCGGAGAAGTCCGAGAAACGGGTGTTTGAACACGGCAAAGTGATTAAACGAATTACTTCGCGCTAACACTTCTCTATCTCTTACTCTTGCAAAATATTATAATTAATCCAATCGTGAATAGCTAATATACCAATACCATTCCAATATGTATTGTATATTCATCGTAAATATTCTCATCGTTCAACTTAGTATTTCATAATGATATTTTGTTAATATTATCCATCGTACTGTAATGATAAATGAATTCAACGATTCAATGGGTTATTATTTTCGATACAATCGAGTAATGCATTTAATATTGATTAATTAATTGGAATGAGTCTTTATATTGTTCGAAAATTGTACATGAGAAAAAAAATATTTATTATTAATATTAATTATATTTTATTTATGGATAATAGTTTGAATCAAAATTGAATAAAATTAAATGCACAGAATCATTATTATACGATTGATTACTAAATATTATAAAACATTATATCGTGAGAAAAATTCATTATCCCGAAACCGTGTAAGAAGATTAAAAATAAAAATATTTCGATGTAAATCTATTTTCGCGTCGTATATTTTTTACAATTGTTTTATAAATGATTGAATATATATATATATATATATTGTCTTTGTAATAGTTAACGAACGAAGTAACACGACAAAATTTCGAATAAGTTTTTTAGCGGATCTACTCTTTATCCTTTCTAATTTCTTAAGTTTAAACGACATCTTCTTATTCGTTAAATAAGGAAAGAACTGTCCTCGATGTGGAAACGAACTAAAGGCGGTTCTTGGTTGATTCAATGTTTTATAAGAAGCTTGAGCTTTTTCTTAAGTGGACTTACGTATTTCAAACTGTATATAATATTATACCTGTATACTATAGTATATAAAGTTTTAATATACATATATAAATTATAAAAAACAGGACAAATTAAGTATCTTAAAAATATAGTATTTATTTTTCTATTCTAAAGGGAACTCTCTGGAATATAAAAATAAATTGGCAAAACGAATTAATAAAGAGTGTGCTTGAAAAATGATTAGTATAATTTGATAAAACATTTCTTTTTTTTGTTTTTTTTTTTTTGAAAATAAAAATATAAGTAAAAATAACAATTAATATAGATAATAAAAATCAAACGAAAAAAATAATTAAAATTCTTCTGACCTCGTTCTGCTCTTTTTCTTTATACTTTTTTAATTTTATTACATTTCCTACAAAAGTTTACATATATATATGTAAAACAACGATAATTTAACATAACATACTTTTTATAGCACAATTATTGATTTGTTAAATCCAACGCACACAAAAAAAAAAAGAGAAAAAAAAAAGGAAAGCACCAATTAAAAAATTCTTTAACGGGGGTATAAGAAAAATGATACGTAAGACAAAATCTTACGTATAATAATTAATAAGATATCATTTGTCGTTTTAACGGATTCACTTGCTAATTAAAACGATCGTTTTTAATTAACCGTAAGTGGGTCTTTTTAATTAGTAAAGTACTAGATATTTATTAAAAAAAAGAGATATAAAAAAAAAAAAAAATAAGAAAAAGAAAAGGAGAACGAAATATAACGTTTAAAGGAATTTATCCTCTTTTACATGTCGATATTACTTCATGTTTGAAAGGATACACATTATATAAAGCTCTGAAGGTCTCTTCCACATCTTCGCGACCACGTTCGATCTATCCTCTTTCTATTTTTTTTTCTTTCTTTCTTTTTCTTTTTCTTCTTCTTCTTCTTTTTTTTTTTCTCTTCTTCCTCGAAAATATGTACGAAGATAAGACGAAGGACGAAGTTCAGATCGTAAATCAGAAAACGGGCCGGTTAGTCATGATGCAGAGCTCCGAGGCTTCTCGTATGAACGTGATTTATGTGGTCAATGTATACATGACTATGTGTGGGTGTATGAATGTGTGTATACGTGTGAATATGTGTACACATCATATATGTAATACACGTTACCACGAGTGGGACGTTCTCTCGAGACCACTTTTGAAATGGTTTTGAAAAGTAGTAAGAGTCAGTCTATGCACAAGCGATTATGTATTTACTGAAAAATCTATATATAAGACGATACAATTTTTCATATGAAAATTATTCAAAGTGTATACGTTAACTGTCTCACTTTATATATATATATATATATGTATATATGTATATGTATATAAGGGAGGATTATTCAAAGAAGTAGAAAAATGATATCACGAGAGATAGAGATTTTATTTGATCGTTCTTATTGTTAGTTTAAATATTTGGTCAATAAATTATTATATGTCACATCTAAAATACTCGAGAATATTAATTTATAGTTTTACAGAGGACACAATATTTTTGATATAATATATAATATCGAATTAAATTAATAAATTATTATTATAAATTAGATTTTAATGTATGCAAATTTTGTTGAATATCCACTAATTTGTAATTGTTATCATTTTCTTATTTATATTTATCTGTTATAGTTATACTTTAGTAAACAAAAAATGAAAAGATTATTTTTAATTTGAATCATTATATATTTGGAATTAATATAAGAATAATTGAAAAATAATGATGATAAATTATTAACAAGCCCTTCGTATATATAAATTTAATAAATACAATATAAAATAAAATAACGTGGAAAAAACAATTGGGCTGAAAATACGTATTAAATATTATAATATTATTAATCATAAATATTTTTTACTATGTGAAGTTATTTAAACTTTCCTGGGTACTTTCCATCGGAACAAAATCGTATAGCTGATGGAGCGTTTTACGTAAAAGGATGACGAGAACGTTGAAGAAAATGAAATTTTCCTGTAGAGCAGAGACTCCGAGCAAGCACGAAAGAAAATCGTAATGGAATTGCATTATCGAACGATTTAAAAGCTCGAAAGAAAGGGCGCTTGCAGGGATATGAAGTAGGCTGAGCGAATCGGATATTCCATATTTTACTTCAACGAACTGTTCTCGGAAAAGTAAGCATAATGGTTAGGTAATACGGCCATCGATATTCCACCATAAACGATTTTCTTATTATTTGTTCATTCTCCAAATATTACGATGAAAAATAATCATTCCTTGGCAAACACTTAAAACTAATAACAATAACAAAAAACAAACTAATTATATTGCCACATAATTAGCCATAACAAAATATTAGAATAATAAATAATAATATCCTTTTTTTTTTTAAATGTAATAAACACACGCGTTGATAAAAATTAATGCTTTTCGTAATGAAAAAAAAAAAAAGAAAAGAAAAAAACAAGATATAAAATCAACACACTTTTTATATAAGTATTATAAAAATGATAAAATATATATTTCAA
>NW_014569557.1:374220-390584 GCF_001313835.1 Polistes canadensis | reverse complement strand
AGAATAAAATATAATTCTGATCTTAATGTGTTTATATTATAATTATAATATTATAAAATAATAAAAAACGTATACTCTTTATATACCGCGTAACCAAATCCCTCAGATCTTAGAGAATACGAAATAATAAGAAAATATCATCGGTTCTCTCTATAACAGAGAATGCTTGTTTAAATACTTCGTAGAACGTAATTAGTAATACATAGTTCTCTTTCTTCCTTAAAACATATATATATATATATATATATAGAAAGATAGAGAAGAAGAGAGAACTTTGTAGGAACCTCGCGATTTCGCAATTTACTTTAAACTCGTCTCTTTACTCATAAACGCGTAACACGCGATACTCGTTAACGTCTAGGCGGTACGATCGCGATATGAAATCGCCTTACGAAGCTTGCGAAACCTTGAGAAAAGCGTGACTACGACGTGGAAGGATCTACGTTGCGGAATTAAGGAGATTAACGAAAATCTTAATCATCCGAGAGACGGCTACGTATTTCTGTCCGCGGTAAAGTTTCTCTCTCTCTCTCTCCCCATTTCTCTTACTCTCTATTACTCACTCACTCACTTACTCATTCACTCACTCACTCACTTACTCACTGATTTACTCTCTCTCTCTCTCTCTCTTAATATTTCTATCCCCTTCTTTGTATTTCTCTCTCTCTCTCTCTGTTTTTCTTACTCTCTATTACTCACTCACTCACTTACTTACTCACTGATTTACTCTCTCTCTCTCTCTCTCTCTCTTAATATTTCTATCCCCTTCTTTGTATTTCTCTCTCCCTCTCTCTCTCTGTTTCTCTTACTCTCTAGTACTCACACTCACTCACTCACTCTCTATCTCTCTCTCTCACTCTCTATTTCTCACTTCCTATTTCTCACTTACTTACTTACTCACTCACTGATTTACCCTCTCTCTCTCTCTCTCTCTCTCTCTCTCTCTTTCATAATTTCTCTCCATTTCATTCTACCTGTCTCTCTGTCTATCCTTTGGTGTTAATTTCTCTCTCTCTCTCTCTCTCTCTCTCTCTCTTTCTCTCTCTCTCTCTTTAACTCTTAGTCTATACCAGGTTGTCGGTCTCAGTTACTTTCCTTCTCATTAACCCCTCTCAAGAGAACCACCTCGTGACATCGTCGAATAGGTGAGGCCCAATTACCGGCGGGGTGGTAGAGGAGGGAGGGTGGAGGAGGGGGGTAGTGCAGCAGTGGATATCAACGAATAAGAGGAGAAGCAAGCGTGGTTGTCGGGCCGATTGCTAGGGATCGTTAATGAAGCACACCATTTACATTTCCTATCTTCCTTAAACTGACTTCTCTGTCTTCCTTCTAATGAGACGGGAAATGTATCTCAAAGAAAATTTGACTCTTAAGTTCTGATCTTATCGCTACGAGGGTAACTTCTTCGATGACTACTATTTGCGGTTTTACAAGTTTAATATCAACTGGGAGATTCGAAAATCGATATTTGAGATAGGTACTTGTTAATTCGGTTGAAAACCTTATTAAAGAGATTAGAGATCGGTAGATGTGGTTGGAAGGTAATATCCACAAATTCTATATCGGATTGGAATAAGTAAATATTGGATTGGCCTGAAAGTAATTTCGTGTGTTAATTCTTTTTTTTTTTTATCTCTACGATAATTCAAAAACGATTTTGTTTCACATATACGCAAAATTTTATATATATATATATATATTATAATCATAAACGATCGAATTTAATAATAATAGTTTTAGTAAATAATAAGTTTTGTTTTGAGTGTTCAATTATAATATATTAAGAGATAACGAAGTTTAGATGTTTAGTTTTTCGAATATTACAAGAATGTATTTATGTCTGCTCAAATGAAAAAAAGACGCTGAACTTTAGAGATTAAGTTGGTGAAGAAGTCCCAATGAAACGTCCAATTAATCAAAACTAAGTTCTAGTTCTTTTTAATGTCCAATTTCCCTCTACGATACATATTTTTTAATAATAAATTTCGACAATATTGAATTACTTTTAATGAAATGACATTATTACAATCGGGTAATATAACATTTGAAATTATTCGTGTTTTTAAATATCTTATTGTTTAATTGAAGGAAACGGATGTTATATTAAGAAAATGGAAACAATTCTTTTGACCGATTAAATGGAGTTCCTGGAAACGGATAATAGAGAAGAATCTTGGAATGAAACGGTCAAAAAGAATCGATAGGTCGATTAAAAATAGACATCACGTAGCGAGATTCGAAAATTCCAACGATTCGTTTCCTTCGAAACGAACATTTCCGCGGCTATAAAACTGGAACACCGTAATGCTCACGTATTATCGTTAAATGAGAACCTTTAACAAAGACATGCTTGTAAAGGTAGAAAAATAAAAAAGAAAAAAGTAGGAGCGTGGGGGGAGGGGGGCTGGGAGGTAAAAAAAGAGAAAAAAAGCTTTTTCTTAACAATCGTTCATCCAAGGTGTTAAATTTTTTCGATGCCGTTGATAATAAAGGAAAAAAGAAAAATAACAATTAACAGATACGATTTTACACATACGCGGTAAATCCTAACGAAAAGTTCAAGAAATAATTAAGATGAAAAGAATAAATGCTTGAAGGGTGGGTGTGGGAAGAGGGGGGAAGGAGAGGGGATCGCAACCTCGTTCTCTTTACAAAGATGATTTTTATTTTACGAGTCGAATAAACTTCTCAAGAAGAAAATTACCGAGAAACGAGAGAATAAAAAGGTTGCTTTGATGTAAGCACCACCACCCCACCCACCCATCCCTTTTTTCTAACTTTTCTGATAATAATATACAAGCGTGAAACGATCAAAGGGGAAGAAAAAAAAAACAAAGAAGAAAAAGAAGAAAGAGGAAGACTAGATAAGTCCCGTAAATATCGGTTGGGAAAAAAGAAAAGAAAAGTAAGGGGGAAAAGAGAAATTCACACCGAAACGGGAAAGGAAAATCTGGCAAATCTCGAGACGATCTAAACAAAGAGATAAAAGAATGAGAGAGAGAGAGAGAGAGAGAAAGAGAGAGTTTGGGAGGGGGAAAGGGACGGTTAGGTCCGTATTCAATTTCGTGGAAACTAATGGAGTATGTCTGGGAAGTAATCAGAGAGGAAGAAATCTATTTTCGCCGAGAGCTCACTTCGTTTTCTCCCTAAAGTCGGCCTGGCATCCAAATGAAATGCAAATACGGTGCTACTTCAAAAACGACTCATTCTATCTCTCTATATATCTTTCTCTTTCTCTTTCTTTCTTTTTACGTCATCCCTTTCTCCTTTTTAGAAATCAGGAATGTATAGAATAAGTTTCGACAAAACGTTCGTCTCATTTGCTAGACGCATAACAAGTAGGAGAAATAGTGCTGTCTCATCCCTGGTTTGGCATTTTCTTAAATGTTTGTCGCCGGTACGTTCAATCACCCTTAAACTGCACTCACCTACTCTCGTCCTTTTTCTTTTTATCTCATTCTTGCAGTAGCAGCTTGGATAAAAGGAGAAAGATAGATAGATAGTTAGATAGATAGATAGATAGATAGGGTGCTAGGTACGTAGATCGATACCAAACTATTTCCAGAAATTCACCATCAGCGTGTTCGCGGCGCTCGAGGGAATACTAATCAAGTTTTCAGGTGGTTCGTATTGAGGGCGTGCAGCAACATCCGGTGTGGGATTAATTCCAAGTCCAATTAATAACTACGGAATCCCACTTAACAATGTCAGGATTCCAATACTACGAACTTCTACCTTTGTTCCTACCAGACATCCTATTCTCCTCCACTTACTTGTTCGTGTATCTTTTCTAAAACGTTAACTTCTCTTATTATTCTTCTTCTTCTTCTTCTTCTCCTTCTCCCATCATCACTATTTCAGTATTACTATTACTACTACTACTATTACCAATACAGTTTAACGTTAAACGAGTCGTTAACATAGACAACTAGTCAAACTTTCTGATACTTCCTATTCCCCTTTTCATCTCTATCTCTCTTTATCGCATATATATATATATATACACACACATACACACACTTGTTTATCTATTCGCATCGATAATTATCCAAGGCACGGGCTCGATACACTAGTGCAACGCGATTAACGTGTAAATCGGGAGTCAAGGCATCGTTCCGGATCGTTTCGAACACATAATTAACTTGAAAATGAGCAACGCTGTTAGAGAATTTCAATGCGAGCTTCTCTTCTACCTTCCTACCTCTCTCCCTCTTCCTCCCTCTCCTTCTCTCTCTCTCTCTCTCTCTCTTCCTCTCTTTCATTCATTCGCTCTTTCTCTTATGCTCGCATTTTGACGTTAATTAACATGTACGCGCCAGAAATATTTTCCTACCTAACGAATGATAATAATCGTTCAAAAGTCGATACACGTTCTCTCGTATCGAACTCCCGGGTATGATGCGTTGATTAATTTTCACGAGATTCTTTTAAAACTTATGATGTGAATGTAGAGATAGGTATAACCAAAACCAACACTATCACTATTCCATGTATCCTTTTTATCTCTCTTTCCTTCCCACTATCGTAAAAACGTTTTAATGAGAACGTGTCTAGATTAAACGGGCGAAGAATATGGAAACGTAAATGTCTGTTAAATTCATCGCGAATATCCCCACCACGTTTCTACGACACACCCATCTATTCCGTGGTTTTAAATTCTCTATCATTATTATACCGATTTTGATAATAATATATTGAGATTAACTTTCAATGTAATACCTAATTGCAAATGTAATTTTTCCACGAGAATTAACGAATTTTATATTTCTAATTGCGTTTTTGAATGATTCAACAAATGAAACATTGGATGATAATAGGAATAACGCGTTTCGATAAATTGTATTGTTTTTCTTTTCTTTTTTTTTTTTTTTTTTTTCTTTCAAAAAAATACCGCAACGCAAATATATATATATATATTTTTTTTTCTAGTTAAAATAAATCATTTATTCGTATCTTCCACGGATCTGTATTTATTTTATCTTCGAACATATCTGTGGTAACTTAAAAAAAAAGGAGGAAAAAAAGAGAAGAAAGTAAATATACATATATACGCGTGTGTACACGTGTATATTTGATTTAATTTAGTTACAATTCTCGTATTCTGTTCATTCAATGTTAAATATTTTAAATATAATAACAAACATAGACGCGCGGTTCTGTGTAAAAAATATTATTGAATAGGTAAACCGTGTAGGTAAAATTTTTCATTTATTTTCTTTCTTTCTTTTTTTCCCAAGCCACTTTATTTGAACACGTTCCATACTCCTTAGATTGTCATCATTGAAAGGAAAAGAAGCGAAAATCAGGAGTTTTGCGTGTAAGTCCTATTCGCACACCAAGTAACTCAGCGTAATGTACTTGTCTTGCTTATTGCCGGCCGTAATTAACCAACTGAACGAACGTGCCTGGCATTTAAAACATTTCCGTGACCGAAACTCTCTCCCTCTCTCCCTCTCTTTCTAATTTTCTCTCTTTATTTTCTCTCTCTCCCTCTCTCTCTCTCATTTTGCTTCAATGCCGGGAGCGAGCGTAATAAAGCTCCTCTCACACATTCCACATGAATTCTTTTCACACGCAGCCAACGTATACACACAAACTTTATTCCCCTACGTCTATATAATACACACATACATAGAAAAACATAAAGAGAAAAAAAGAGAGAGAGAGAGGGAGGGAGGGAGGGAAGTACGTAAAACGCATGGAAACGTGCTCGGTATTAAAAAAGGTGCGATGCGTGCTCACGCGAAAAGTTCATTACGTAACCGCTACTGTGTCCAAGCTGCACGATCGAGCCTGATACTACCCTTTTTTATCTTCTATTTTTTCTCCCCTCCCCACTCCCCTCCCCACTCAACCCCCACGCTATCTTTCTTTCTCTATTTCATTTTTTTTGTGTGCTTTCCGTATTTTTTTATTCCTCTCTCTCTCTTTTTACCAATGTTTTTTTTTCTTTTTCCCTTTTAATACCAACTAGGTACCTACTGTACCGCGATATAATTTTCTTTTAATCCTTTCCACCGAAACGTTTCTTTTCATGGGACAAAAAAGAGATCTTTTATATTTATACGAATCGAGCAATGATTTATTTCTATTCTAAATAGTTAACGATATACCTTTTTTACTTTGTTATATTATTTTATATCATTGTAAGGATTACGTGTATTGACACATAAGGGATGATATATTTGTATTGATAAATTTTTCTTACAGTTATTTATACGATTAAATAAATATCGTGATATCGTTATAATAGTCTTTGTTACGAAAACATATATATATATATATAAATGGATAAGTGCAATTAATTTTTCATTTCAAATGTATTCAATTTTATGTATAATATAAGAAGAGTACATTAATGCATTAAAAAAATTGTTAATTAGGCGATGGAAGTATAGAATGTAACATAAAAATATGGATGCACCTTTTGATGAACCTGCATCTTCGAAATCTCGTGTTAAACTGACACGTTGTCATGTAAAAAAAAGTTTTTTTTATCAAATGTTTAAGATTGTAACATTCTGATTTTAGCATTTTCATAATTTTTATGTAATTATTTAATTGCTCCTGCTTAGTGATGACTTCGTGAGTACAAAATTCCTGTAATATAAGTAGAGTGCATTAGTGCATTAAAATAATTGTTAATTAATCGATGCAAGTGTCTATTGTTGTTTAAAAGCTCGGAATATATGATCTATGTACCGTCCTCTTCGAAATTCACCTTCAGACTGGCACGTTGTCATCAATGAAAGTTCTTTTATTAAATGTTGTTAATATGACTTTTTTCCACAAATAAGGAAATTCTATTTATTAGGAATTATATTTCTTTTATACACATGCGCAACGTTTAGAAAGGCACATAAACAAAATTTAATGAAAGAAATTTCTACAGAGAACAAAATGATTAAGTCCGTTGGCGAATTTTGAATAGGACGGTACATAAATCGTATATTCCTAGCTTTTAAGCAACAATAGGAAGACACTTTTATTAATTATTTAACAATTATTTTAATGCACTAATACATTCTACTTATATAATAAGTACATTCTACACATTCTATCTATATATAATAATTTACAATCGTATCCCAGAATATGACTTTGTTTCCACGTATTACACATTAACATATTTTATTAAACACCTTGCATATACAGTGTACGTATAATATTTAATCGTTACATACATCCATTTATTTTTTTTCTTCTCTATTTCCCAATAATTGGTTCGTTCATCTTGCAACAATTTAAAGGATAAATAAAAATTCATTTTTAAACGTTTCGATCGCGTTTAAAAAAAAGATTATAAGGGGACAAAAAAAAAAAAAGAAAAAAGGAGTTATATTTCGTTAAAATGAGAAATAGATTATTATTACATTCGCAGAAACAAATGATTAGATTAAAATGAAAGCAAAATTCGTTTCCACGAGACGAATTCAGATTCCAACAATGACGTGAAACAGGTAGCGATGATAGACGTGTTTTACATAGGTTGAAGTTCACCGTTGAACGAATTAGGTCGGCATACGCGAGAGAGTGCGCATATACGAGATTTAATTTGTTGATGCTATATAATGTAACGTATTTTGGAAAGGACTTTATATAGTCCTACATGTGTTACGTATCCACCTTTATATATACATATATATACATCTATTACATGTATTACCACGCTAAAATTACGTTTCGTTGGTTATGAACTCACGAAACTTCTTGGGATAACGTTGAGCGTACTAAAACACGATCTTTTCTTCTTGCTTTTTCTCTCTCTATCTATCTATCTTTTTTTATTTTTGGCAAAAAGAAATAAAACGAGAAAATATACACGTAGCGTATAAAACGATCTCATCGAAATCGAACGAATATTTGTAAATAATGTCACATCGAATCGATCGTGCAGAGAATTTGGAAATATTTGATAGAAGTGATATGTATTCGTATTAAATAGAATATGAAATAGAAAAACCCCGTGAAAAGTCTTTTTATTCAAAATAAATAAATCCTCTATTAAAAAAAAAAAAACTTACTCTATGAAATCGTAAATTCTTATATATATATATCAAATTTCTGTCCTATCGCCGACAAAATAAAATTATTGTGTTATTTTAAATAAAAATGTATGATACACCTAGTGCTGTTTATTTTATCCGAATATTACGCGTTGCTACAACAAAAAAAACGTAAGTGTCTTTGCGTAAAATTTAATTGACTTCATTTTTATAAATAATAAAATAAAATAGTACCATTGTGTGTGTGTGTGGTAATAATATTTTATTGAATATATCAAATTTATAAAACATAAGTCGTTATATTGACTATACTTAAATATACATTTTTCACATGAAAAAAAAAATAAAAATATATAAGATTACGAACGACACGACAATAAATTATACAATATTATAACACATTTTATAATTTTTTAAGCGAATTAAATCAACGAATAAATAATTCACACATGACAGATAGATACCGTCTGGAGTATCTTATCAAACACAACGCAAACTCGGAGTGATTCACTTTTATTTCTTTGACCACGAAAGAAAACGACCACGAAAAAACAAAGATAAGAAAAGAAAGGAATGGAAAGGAATGGTAAAAAAAGAAAAGAAAAGCGTGAGAATTTCCAAATAGGAGGTAGAATCTTTAGATGTGGGTGCATACGCAATGCGGATTGCCGTTGAAAGTCTGGAGTCTTTCTCTTGTTTAAAAAAAAAAAAAACAAAAAGCCTGGAGGCGGTAGATACACTCGTGGGAGTGGAAGTAGGAGTAGAAGTAGTGGAAGAAGAGAGAGGATAGGGGTGGATAGGGGTGGATAGGGGTAGATAGGGAAGAAGGCAGGCAGGAAGGGTGAACTTAAGGAGTTGAAACTGAAGGGGTTGAGAGAAACGAAGAGGAGAGAAGTCGTCCCTGGACTCCCCTATCTTTTCGCGTGCTTTACACGACCGGCTCATTTATCAACCTGCCTTCCATTAATATCCGACAAAATACTAGAGGGGTGCGACATCCCATAGAGAAGTCATGCTCATCCGCCAGGTACTTCCTACTGAAATAACACGTTCATGTCTCTTTGCTCACGTATTACCCATACACCCCATACAGCGTAAAACTTACGTCATCTGTCGGCCCTTTGCAAATACGCAAAAGTTATTCCTCAAACTTTTATATTTTCAGATCATTTTAAATAACTTTCGTATCGATTACCGGTGGGTTAATAAACTTGTTTTATTTGACCGATATTTCATTATTCTTCTTCATTTATTTACAATTATTTCAATTAGATCGTAAACGTTTTATATCCTTTTTTTTCCTTTTTCTTCTTCTTCTTCTTCTTCTTCTTCTTTGATCACTCTCTCTCTCTTTTTCTTTTTTTCTTGTTATATTTTATATTATATTTAGAGAAAATGTAATATAAAATTGATTATATATGTCATTTTGAAGTTCCACCTTAGATCTTGCTAATTGAATTTTTTAAAGGCGTTCTAAACACGGATTTTTATTACCTTTGGAATGATATATCACAAGATAGAAAAGGGTGCTATTAAAAATTTCACAAAATTCGTTTAGCTTGGGCAAAAGTAGTAGTAGTAGTAGTAAAACTTAAAATTTTATTTAATATTGGTTTTCAATTTGTTCTTACGATGTATAAATTTTATTTGAAAAATCGTTATTACTTGGAATGAAGTGTTATTTGGGTTAGCAAGTTTTAAAAAGGAAAACACTATGTTTGTACAATATATATATATATATTTATATATAAGCTAATTTTATTCTATTCGATTTAGGATTCCTTTTCTCGGTTTCCCCAAATAACATAAAAATGAGTTTCTCGAATAAAAGTAGAATGGCTTTCCGACCGATTCTTCCTAACGTCGTTTCTAAAGGAAGTCTATTTTTACAGGGAACAAAACAAGGATCTCGTTGATCCGAACACACCCTTAGAAATGAGACTGCAAAAATAGTCGCGAGGAACGAAAAACTCACTCGCCTGGAACTCCCCTTTCGAGTTATTTTCACAGTCTTTCACTGAACTTTCGTTCGGTTTCTTTTTTTTTATCATCCCTCGCATTTCTTCCTTTACTCTTTCTTTCTGTCATTCTATTCTTTCTGTTCTTCCTTTCTTTCTTTCTCTCGGACCCCTCCAAAAACTCTTTTTCCCCTTTCCTTTAATTTTTTGTTTTTTTTTACAATATTTTACACAACCTTTCGAAATATTAGTCTAGAATGTTTTAGTCTTAAATTCGAGGGTAATCACGCGGGGTATCATTCGATGATTCATAGCACTCTCTTTCTGATTTGTCAAGACAATTAATAAGTAATATACTAATCTGAATATTTAATATGTTTTTATACCCTACGATATAATTCATCCGTTTATTTCGTATTCCCCATTTTCCAAGTTAATCAAATTCACAGTTGAATTTTCATGGCTTCATTTGATCTTAAATAATCAGCGTATTGAATAATTCAACTTTCTTTATTCTAATAATTTACTTGATAACATCCATAACTAAATAAATACAAATTCTATTCGATGATATTTCAAAACGTTGCTTTAATATTTTACCATACAAGAATATTTCATTATACATA
The DNA here is from genome assembly GCF_001313835.1 of Polistes canadensis. NCBI lineage: Eukaryota > Metazoa > Arthropoda > Insecta > Hymenoptera > Vespidae > Polistes > Polistes canadensis. Next base: position 379,994 of record NW_014569557.1, on the reverse strand, counting down.
TATATATATATATATCTTTCAAACTCGTTTATATTTAATTATAATACAGAAATAAAAATGATGTTCTTTTAGTATAATCAATTATAAACAAACAAATCATTCTTATTGTTAGATATTTACTATTTCAATTGATATTTAACAATACAATTTTTAGATGTATAATAATGAATACGTTCGTGGTTAAACTATCTAATGGATAAATGAAAAAACGGTATAGTTGTGAATAATTAAATGGTATGGATCGATTAGAAAGTAAGCGAATAGGTATATTTTTCTTAATAGCTAGCTCGTCTCGATACTAGCAAGTAATTAAAGTTTCCTACCCTTAGCGTCATTTTATTTACTTGCTAATCGAGGAGCTAACTTTCATCGTCGTTTTATTGCGAGCTTAACTCTTTCAGTTCTTTTTAATGCGGTAATTAATCTTGGATCACTTCGACGTATATCGCGTTTGACCGTCATGCTATCCTTTTACTTCTACCCTTCTTCTATCACACTCTCTCTCCCTCTTTCTCTTTATCTATCTATCTATCCATCTATCTCTATCTCTCTTTTCAAAATTGCATTAAGGTTTTGCACGTAATTTGAGCTAGACGGTCTAACGAAATGACGGGCACTTTATTGTCCGAAGAATTTCATATCTTCTTCCTGGTGACACGACAAAAAAAAAAATGTACATTAGATATTGTCCAATATTATATCTACAGGTGGTGGATGACACGATTTTAATGAAATATTATATCTATTTTTTTGTTTCTATATTAAATATTAAAGTAAATTCTATTATACGTATATACGAATATATGATTATTATTTAAATATTATATTTGAATAAATAATAAATTATTGTATTTATCATCGTACACGCGCGAATGGAAGTGGGTTGAAAATTTTTGAACAGAAACAATTTTCATTTCTTTTTTTCTTTTTTTTTTTTTATCAAACTCTCACTTTTATTAAAAAAGTAAAAAATAATACGTTTCCTCGTAATATTTGATTTATCGTTTTATTATTCTTTTTAATATGATATGTGTTAAAGTATTATAATAATAAGTTTCTATTGGTTTATTTAAAATAACATGAAAATGCATAATTTCTAATAACATTCATTGTTTCTTCCCACGTCGGTATAATATAAATTAGTTAATAAAATTAAAATTTGTTTGTGGTTAACAACGAGCATCTCCTATCCAGAATATTCGTAAGAAATTCTTTCGGCATACCGGCACTAAATATTATTTAGAATTATTACATCTCTCTACAGTTTTCATATCTTCCACTCCCTCTACGGTCAAATATTCGAAAACTTTGCGAGTCTCTCCAGGGACAAAGAAATCTGTACCACCATATTTTTTTCTCTCTCTCTCTCTCTCTCTCTCTTTTTCTGCATGATCCTTGACTTATAATTTTCCGCATGGGGGAAAGAAAGAAGAAGAAGAAGAAGAAGAAGAAAAAGAAAAAAAAGAAACGATTGTAGATTAAAATCGCCCATGAGAGAGATGAAACAAGAGAAAAGTAAATTCTTCAAATGAATTTATTTTCCGTGTCGTTTGAACGGATTAAAATTAAATTAAACATAAGGTTCTAAATATTTTTCTCTCTTAACAAAAAAAAGAATTAATTTTTCATTTTTCCAATTATGAGAGATTAAATTGTCATCTTATTTTCTCTCTCTCTCTCTCTCTCTCTCTCTCTCTCTCTCTCTCTTTCACTTTTTATTGTTATGTTGTTTTGTTCGCGGAATAAATTAAAAAAAAAAAAATCCAACATAAATATAGAACTTGGTAACATTTGTTAAAACCTTAATTCAAATATTTCTCCCGATACCGATAAAAATAATATCACCAATATTTTTTTGATTTCATTCCAAACCTACAAGCCATCGAAAAACAATTTCATCGTGATCCCAACCTTACGAGTCGATAAAAACAAAATAAAACAAACAAACAAATAACGATCATATTGAACAAACACCTGATTATAATTTTGATATAACCTTAAATATAAAAATGAATAACCATGTGATATCTTGTTATATTATAATAAATTCATTAATAATTTTATTGATTGTAAAACGTGTTGATCAAGTTGAAAGTATTACGACAATAATAATAAGTACAACTGAGATAGAATTTGAAAATGAAAAAGAAGATAATATTGAAATAGGTCCGATACCAACTACGGAAGAAATTATGCAACATAATATAAGTATAGTTGATATACCGGACGTTGACGATGTTAGCTCGTCTCCTGAAGCAAACTGGGACGCGAAGGAAGTTATAAAGGACGTGGCATACTTCATTCGAGCTCATAAGTTTAAGGTAACGTCTCCTATAAGCTATTTCGTTTAAGTCGCTTTTATGGAAAGACGTCACGGAAGGTACTACAACTTGCCTTGTATTCAAACCATTTGAAATAGTTAATTAGAAAAGGGACTCGTGAAACGAACTTTCATCCTAACAGCTCTCTCTCTCTTTCTTTCTCTCTCTCTCTCTCTCTCTCTCTCTCTCTCTGTTCATATTTTATTTCCAGTTATTCTTAACGTGAAACATCTTTGAAAACATCTTTGAGAAAAATTCCCTTTGATCTATTACACTCGTGTAACTCTTAATTTTTATCTATAAAAGAAAGAAAAAAAAAATACATCCGAAACAAGATTTCATCTTCAAAGTTTATTCCAATTTTTTTGTTGACGCGAAAGAATCGTTAACATTATTTGTCACATATTTATTATATATTATATAACTTACAAAAAAAAAAATACTGTATATTCTTTTCTCCATTTTATTTTATATAATTATTACGATATTTATCTAATATTACGCGAGAAAGTGAGTTGAATTTTTATATTTGTTTGAAATAAAAGTGATCGATTGGACTAAGAGTTTCTATGTTAGAATCAAAACTTTTTAACCCACCCATGTACACCTATTTTATTAAACATTTACCTTTAATATTTCTAATAATTTAATTTATTCATATAAATCTTGTTCAATCGTCGCAATTAAAAACGACAATTATTTCTAATCTAAAAAAAAATCAATACTAGAAAATTGATTTCTTTTTGTTTTTTTTCAACCAACTTCTCTCGAATAATTATATTCGAATTAATTTATCTCCCCGTTATGGTAAAATAATTTTTGATTTTTACTTCGCCGATTTGGGGGAGAAGAAGGGGAATATTTTTTTGTTTTTTTTCAAGGATTACGATCGACGATATTACAAGAGCATCGAGGAAGTTCGTAGTCATTTGTATGAGGAATTTCCGAATCCAACATTGAGATCTGTACACTGGGAGGTACGCAAATACTGCGATGCGAGCTTTGTCGAGTGCTTGAAATATCTCGGAAGGATCATTAAGCTCACTGGCCTGAGGCGCAAAGACGACACCGTCACGGTCATGAAAGAACAGAAGTGGAGTCTAGCAAACAATACCGAGCAGATTTTAGCCGTTCAAAGAGACTGTGTGGAGACCCAGAGGCACGACAATCAAACCATGCATCCCTTTCAAGGCCCAATCGGCAAGTTATCGGATAACTTTTATATTATAAATTTAACTAATCTCGTCTTAATTATACTATTTTATATGAAACTTTATCTCATCGTATTCACAAATATTTGTTTCTTGGATTTCTTACTTTCTTCATTAAAATGACTCTGGTAGAAAAAAAACATTGACACGAAAGATTTTTTATTCTTTTTATTAAACTTATAAAACAACATATAGTGTTCTCGTTAAGCGTTTAAAATATTAATACACGATTTTATCCCGAGTTACAATTTACCTTGAACTACAATTCTCATTTGGATTTAACGATCTTAGTTAATAAGAAGAAAACTAAATAAAGAATGTTTTTTCTCTCTTTTGTCTTATTTATTATTAAATCTTAATAAGAAAAATCAACAGAGAAGGATTCTAAGAAAGAACGTAACCTAATTTTCGAATGGTTTAAAAAGATTTGAAAAATTATTTATTCAAAAATCAATGATCACATTTTTCATGAATTATCAGATTAATATTTGATCGTTTGATCGTAAAATAACAACTTTAATAAACTTTTGTTCGAACTTGTATTGCATTTGTTGTATATACAGAAAAGTATAAAAGGGTTTTTACTATCTATCTCTCTTTCTCTTTCTCCTGTCACGTTTCATACGAATTTTTCTCGAAGCTTTGAATAGAGAAAAGATATAGAGAACTCGATTGATCTTTTGTTCCACTTCTCAGAACGTTTTCAATGGCGTAGCAGCGTCAGTTATTATATGTGTTGGTACACGATGATGGGTGTTCAAGAACTAGCCAACTTTGGTGAATCCTGCGACAATTTCGCCAACTGTCTCGACGAATACGGTCCAAATAATAAGGATCCAAGAGCCGACGATGCAAAACCTTTCGCTTGTGCACTCTACAGCTTCTGTCCAGATCACTGTTGTCCCATGAAACACATCTGGCACATGAAAGATTGTTTCCAGTCGATGCAGAATCCTTGCTATGCCGTGAACCTTCTAGGTATTTCCTAATTCAAACTACTATTTCATTTTCTAACCCCTTCCTTTTCTTCTTCTTCTACGTATGTGATTTTTAAATAATAATAGACATAAATTAAACTAATAAATATAAATGCACATTTATCATTTGACAAAGGAGGACGATGAATTTTATAATTTAAAACAATCCACGATTATTGATACTAGATTTATAAATAGAACAAATTTGACTTTCATTTCAAACTATTTATCCCTTCATTCGAACAATGTTTTTGTAAACTATTAAAAAATAATGAACGCGAAACATCCGTAATATATAAATATTAAATAAGTGAATAAAATTGGGGAAGAATATTATTAAAATCTAATAATATAATTACTATATATAATATATATAATATTAATTTAATTAATATATAATTTTCATTTAATAATAACATTGTATACCACACAGGTTGAAAAAAAGATATTAAAAAAAAAGAAAAAAAAAAATTAGAACAATGAAAGAGATCGATGTAGGCGATATTTGAAATGATATAAAAAGAAACAAAAGATTTTGATTTTGTCGTAAAAATAAAAAGAGAATAAAATAAAAACTTAAAGTTGACTGATTTTGACAGAAGGCCGAGAGTGCTGGTTGGATCGTGAAAAGAATCGAGATTTCTTTTCTCTTAGAACGAATCGAATAAACGTGAGCTGCGAGTGTCCGGAAACTGGTTACGAGTGGTCTTCGAGGTTCGGTCTATGCGTCGACGTAAACGAGTGCACCCGTGGGATGCACAATTGCACGTACGAGGACGGCGAGAGCTGCATTAATCTGCCCGGTCATTTCGACTGCATCTGCCGTTACGGTTACGTGTACAGCTTGAACAAGGCCCGATGCGTTCTGAGCATACCGATCAAAAATGCATTAAGAGTTGAAACGATCGAACCGAATGTCACGAAGATGAGTTTTCTCGATAGGATCGTTTACGTCATTGGTCCACCACCACCTGCCTCCTCCTCCTCCTCCTCCTCCTCCTCCTTCTCGTCCTCCTCCACTAACTTTTCTATCCCCACTTTCATGATTTCTAACCTACCATTTAATACCATCCTTTCTTTATCGCTTACTTTTACGATGGTTCATACGTACTTTTCTTTCTACTTTTTTTATCGATTACATTGCAATTTAAAAAGTACGATGTTGTTACTTTAACACTAAATCTACTTATAACTAAACATTATTTCTTTTTCTTTTTTATTATTATTGATTGTGTAGATGATAATCTATTTGATACTTATATCAA
>NW_014569557.1:370807-373960 GCF_001313835.1 Polistes canadensis | reverse complement strand
AAAGTACGATCGTTTTACTTTAACACTAAATCTACCTATAACAAGACATTATTTCTTTTTTTTTTAATTATTGATTGTGTAGATGATAATCTATTGGATACTTATATCAAATAATAGATGATAATGATTTTATTCATATGTTTTATTGAAGTTATACTTCTTTTGGCGCGTTTTGGAAAGTGAGGTTAGATGCGACCGAAAAATCAACACCACGAAGTTGTCGATATTTACACGAGGCGCGGATAAATTGAAGTTATTTTTAAGGTTATTGAGGTTATGATTCGTTTTGGTACACTAAAGAAGTATAACTTCTTACGTGCATACATAATTAAACACATCAGTTTTTTTTTCGATTACGTAGCTATTTAAAAAATATGATCGTGTTACTCTGACATTGTATCTATCTATAAGAACAAATTATTTCTTTTTGCTATTGATTAAAGATAATAGTCTACTAGATTAAATGAATAAATCATGATTTTTAAGTAAGGATAAAGTAATATTAATAATTATTATTGTTAAGTATATTCAAGGAATAATATTGAATGTAAAATTTTGATTTCAAATTGAAAACAAATTGTGGATACGTTTTAATGTTTAAAAAATAGTAATTTAAAATTTTGTATTTTCCTATACAAATTGAAAATAGTTGTAACGAAAGTGTAATGATTGTTTTTATATTTAATAATTCCAAATGCATTTGAGATAGTAGTAATTTTTGAAGGGTAATTATATTTTTCCAATTTTTCCTAACGTGTTTAATATAATATTTCAAAACTATACGAACAATATTGTTCGTACGTTAGCAAAAAATATTATATCTAAAATATTTTTAATCACGGTACGCGTTACGCGTATAGTTAAAAATCTTGTTGTTTTTTTTTCTGTTATAAAATTTCTTTATCAGTAATCTCGAGCGTTGTATCCTATTAATTTTCAACGTATATCGAGATAAAACGTTGAAAGGTAATCTCTGTATAGAAAAAGTTGGGTATCAAGATTTTTGTTGTAATAACTAATAAATATACTATCGAGAAAATATGAACACGTTATGATTATGCATGGTACACGTCTCATATTTTTTTTTTTTTTTAGATATAAATTATATAGTATATTTGTCAACGTGTGTGTAAAAGAAATTGTTCCTAAGAAAAAAAGAAAAAAAAGAAGAATAAAATAAAAAGAATTATCAAACGAGCAGGTTTCGTAACGTACACAACGAAGCATAAAATACAATTTGTTCGTATATTGTCTAGTAATAACGTAAACCACTCATACAACATTGGATAATCACGTAACGATTTCAAGTGAAATCTGCACGTATATTTAGACCTATAGATATATAAATTCGTTTCATAACTCGTAACAATGGAAAATTACAATTGAATAAATTTAAATGTATTATACAGATTTGTAATTACACAAATCATATTTATTATATTGTATACATAATATATAATATATTAATAGTGATTAGATATTTGATATTAAATTACAAATTGAAACGTTAGACAGAAACTAATTATTTTCTTATGATTATGAAAGACAAATCTCGTCAATAAATGCAACACGTTACTTGGATAATTAAAGTTTCCCAATCAACGTAAGTTAAAGTTCCTATAAAGTTTAACGATCGACGTGCTTCGATAGATAATTACATATATTATCGATAACGAATTGTCAAAGTGTTATCTTTAAATAGACTATAATTATGGAAGCATACTTCTCGGCTGGATCTTTTGGTATTGTACATATACTCACTACTTAGACTTTTCCAAACTCAAGAGTCTTACCGAGCATTAAATCGAGATGCAGCAACAAGTAGCTCGTCAGTAATACTATAGAATATCGTTGCACAATATTCGAAGGTCGTTGATCCTTTCATTCGATACCCGTTACTTATACCAAAAAATATAATATATCATTCTAATTATGAAAAAAAAAGAAAAAAAAAAGAAAAAAACAGGAAGCACAAATTTCGTTTATTCATGCAAAATAATATTACATACTTCATTCCGTACTCGTAAATGTTTCTTTATCAAAAAATATGCAACAATATTACGTATTTGTTTAGATATATGTTACATATTTCATTCGATGCTCGTAACTTTATTTTAAGACACGTGCAATATTGCAAATAAAAAAACAAATTAAAAAAAGAATAACTTCATTTATATATTTCAAATAATTGAATAATATATTACGTGTATGTGTGTTACATATTTCATTTCATATACTCTTATAATATTTTCTCTGTCAAGAAATATATTATAATATATAGTAATTTAAAAGAAAAAAATTATAATTTAGTTTGTATATTTTTAAAATATGTAATAGTATTTAAGTAAATGCAAAAAAGGTTTGCGAAATAAACAAAAAACAAAAAAAAAAAGGATGATTTATGTTACGTCAAAACGTAACGTGAAAACAGAGATAGACATAAGCGATTAGTTTACCTTCTCGTGTTTCAAAAAATATCAAAATTTTCTTACCGTTGTAATATAAAACAGAAATAATATATTTAAATTTGTAAGGAACATAAACACACAGTAGACATTTGAACCAAGGTTCTAAAATCCAAGGGTTGTTCGGCGACGGACAGTCTGAATTTAAGACGTCCCCAAGGTCAAACATAATATCGAACTATTTTATTAACCTAAAACCAAAAACTTTCTCAAGAGAACGGGGATACATGAACTAATAATAAAATTCAAAATCTTGTTATGGTACTTTAGACGCCCTATAAAGTTATCCGTTGATACAGGATTGAACTTATCAGCAATTAGTTAATTTATTAACGTATTTTAATACTTCTAAACTTCATCTTCGCTACCCTTACACAAATATTAATAACTATTTTCAATGTAACACATGCGTATATTTTATTCACGCATCCAACACATGTGTTAGATATTTTATTCATTATTTCTAACATCACATCCAAGATACATGGATAATATTACAATTAAGAATAAAAATAAAAAGTAAGACATAGTTTCATATTTAATTATAAAATATTATATTATTATATTAACGTATATTTTTTTTATACATAATAGTACATTCGAGATCCTTGTAACTTTATGAAGAGATGAAAAAAAAACAAAAAAAAAATCAAAAATTAAAATCCAACTATAAACACGCGTGTATGTA
>NW_014569557.1:365291-369610 GCF_001313835.1 Polistes canadensis | reverse complement strand
TATATAATATTTATTATAATAAAAATATATATCTCTCTCTCAGTAGAAAATTATAAATAAAATGATTCATGAACTCTTGTTCAACAAGCAAATACGTAAAAAAAACTTTCCCGTTACGATCGTATACACATAACGCATAAGTATAACACAAAGAGTTTGAAAGTTTCATTCCTTTAGTCGATTTCTCAGTCTAGAAACATGTCTCTTCGCGAGTGGTACACGAATCGTGAAATTCTCCTAACCGGAGTGACCAGTGAATTAGGTCAAAATCTTCTCGAGAAAATACTTCGTACATTTCCAGACGTTAAAGTTCATGTTATTGTGAGAACGCGAAATAATTTGACGAATGAGGAACGAATTAAAAAAATCTTCGCATCGCCTGGGTATTTAAACAATATTTTATAAATTTTATTTTCAAACTTTTTCGAAAATAATTCTAATAATAAACAAAAATTATATACACAAAATAATATTTTGTATTAATTTTTTTGATATGTTTTTTGCTCTTATTGTTAGTTAATTAAACAGGTAATATAGTTTATTGAAAAATGTACGGATTTATTTCAAAAAATATATTTCTATTTAAATATTATACAAATTAGAATATAACGCAGGTTGGAAATTAAAGATAATAAAATATTAATTTTATTTATTAATCAAATATATCAATAATCTCTCTAAAATATTTATTATATTATATTTATATATTAAATGAGAGATAATATTTTTCTTTTATGCAAATATAAAGTAAAGTAATTAATATAGTCATCATGATGAATAATATGTAACACCTAACCTTGCGTTAAAACCTGTAATACGATGTTTCGAGGAAAACAACTAATAACGATGTATTAGAACTTGATACCACACAAAAAAAATATTACAACACAACAGATAATTATTGGCTTGTTTTCATACATATACATAAATAAAAGATAAATATATAGATGAATGTATAATCAATTGGCATTATCTCTCGATAAGAATTTATTTTCATTAAAATAATATCAACCCAACGTTTATCCATTGAAAATCATCGCAAATTTTCTGAATATCACCGATCAACATAAATGCACACATCAAATTTCTATTATATCTTACAGAATAAATAAATTAATTAATCATATTTAATCTTTCGTTCGTAAAAACAGCTTATTATTATTAAATATTTAATCTTTTGAAGTCATTTATAATATTTATTATACTTCCCATAGAAAAGAGCTATTTTCGCTTATGAAACCTTTTAAAAAGATAAATATGCAATTTTTATGGAATTTTTTATCGAGAAAGTAAATCCTGCTTTATTTCACATTATTTGTCATAAATAAAATGATATAAATACAAAGGTGTCTTGCAATTAATAAAATTAAAAATTCAAACATTGATACCTAACATATTTAAAACGAAAATCTTATTATAAAAGAATTCATTGTCAACTCAAATTTATCGTTAGGCAGAAACGTTAAAAGAAATGTATTTTAATTTACAAAATCCACAAAATATTAGTAAAGTACAATTATGTATTCGATTTACCTTAATTGATTGATAAATAATCGAAGGAAATATATATTGAAATCTAGAAACACGGAGTATAAGTTCAACCTACTGTCTTTTTCGAAATTCACCAGAAACTCAGACTCGTTGAAAGTCTCTATAACAATTAATTAAAATTTTTTTGTTGATTATTGTTTATATAACTTTATCTATAACTCAAATAATATTCGTAATAAATGAAATTACACTTTACATTATTCTTATTTTAACGTTGTATCATATTTATGTGTAATATAAATTTAATTTAATTTAATTTAATTTAATTCAAACCAAAATGTATTTGAGTTTAAATAATGAAATAATAGTAAATTTCAATAAGAACGGTATATGGAATTTATATTCCATGCTTTTTAACAACAATATATAAATTTCTTTCGATTAATGAACAATAATTTAAGATATATCGAAAACTTAACTAACCATCATCGATATCAAAATTTAAATAAAATACTTCAAAAGAATTAAGAACACACGTTAAGAACACAAATCCTATTTTCTTTGAATTACACGATACAAAAAAAAGAAAAACAACATTATATGGAATTTCTTTAAATATCTTTAAACAAGAGCTATATATTATGATTTACAATTAAACCACTTATATAATTGTAGACACAGTTGTAAGTTATTTATATATGTACTTACACTAATATATAAATATACATAAATGCATATAACGAACGCTTAGCATACTGACGTTCGCGATAAGCATAATTCCGGTGGAAAGAAAATAAGTCATTTCAATATTGATCGTTTATTTGCACGTAGTAAATACATACACACACGTATATATAAATACACACAATTATATACATACGCACGTACGTATGAACGAACGATGATAACGAAAACAAAGCACCGGACTGGTCAACGTTGAAGTTTCTATTGTTTTCACTTCTTTCGCATCTTCATACGTTATAGCTTCATTCTTTTTCACTCCGCGACGTTTAAAAAACCACATATATATTTTTGCATCTCGCGTGCACGCATGTATAATCGAACACCAACGTCTCTCGAATATCGAATATGGAAATAAACGTGTAAATATTTGTCCGTTCCTTGCTACGTTCTTTCCAACTACCCTTTCCCTGCAAGCCCCACCCATCCCCTCATTTCCTACAATTCCCAGTTTCCAATCCCTTTGACTGAAAACGCGAGAGAAATAATAAAAAGGAAAAAGAAAAAAAAACAAGAAAATGAAAAAGAAAATGAAAAAGAAAAAGGAAAAGAAGAAAAAAGAAAAAAAAAAAAAAAAAAAGGAAAAGAAGAAGGATTTAATTTTCGTGCTCGTTTATTTTACACCAGGGAAAACCTCGCGTCATTTTTCATAATTTTTGACGGGAAAATCGATCTCCGATGTTCCACGAAACGAGCAAACGTTCTATCTATCTCTATTGCAACCAAAAGGAAAAGAAATTCTTCTAGAAACGTTTGACCGATTTTTTCTTTTTTTTTTCTTCTTTTTTCTTTTTTTCTTTTCAACTCTTCCTTCTTTTTATACATTTTTTTCCCTTTTCTTTCTCTTTACTCCCTTTTTTCTATTTATTTTCTTTATACGCTGTGTTACCAGTGTCACGTCATTGAGAACGTACTGGAAAAAAATAAAAGAACAAAAGGAAAGAGAAGAGAGAGAGAGAGAGAGAGAGAGAGAGAGAGAGAGAGAGAGAGAGAGAGACGTTGTTCTAGGTGAGAAGCTAATCGTTCGATAGAATGAAAAAGAAAAAAAAAGGAAAAGAAAGAAAGTAAAAAACAAAAGGAATTTCTCATTGAAACCATTTAAATGATTGACCTGATAAAAATGTCACTTTGAAGTTGCACATACATACGAAACACTTTTTTTTCAACATTTTTTATTTCATTCCCCCCATCGTGTGTGTGTGTGTGTATCATAAAATTAATTTCTTTTTCTATTCGCAAAAACTCGAAAATATCGTAGATGATTTTTTTTGTTGTTTTTAAATTTACGTTAAACAATTTTCTTCCGGTTAATAACGTAAATTAATTTAAAGAATTTTTTCTCGTAAAAATTAATCCCTCCATTTATAAGCCCGAAAATTAATTCATTTTTTCATAATTAATTTCATTTATAAATATAATAATTATTAAAAGAAAGTTAAGAAAAAATGTTGTATTTCTAATTGCATAGTAAAAAAAAATTGAATTATTTTTCTTCGCAAGGATATAAATAAGATGTGATCGTATAAACAATAATTATTCTCTTTTAAATTATATATAATTTAACCTACGCGCTTATACAAATTTTCTTTACACGCTTATATCTACCGATCATTATCATTTCGCTATTAACATTCATTTTCTAAAGTAAAAGTCATTTCTCACATATAGAAAATGTATTACTTCTTCGATACCATCATAATAATTATCATTCAACGAATGACGTCAATGATAAATCATCGCAATTTTCTAAGATAAAAAAAAAAAAGAAAATAAAACGTTAACGTATTGACAAATGTGTTTTAGTAGAATTAATGAACAGAAGAATGTAGGATTATATTCGATACCACTTTGAATCGAAATAGACAGGAAGATCTTATAAACACACACACACACACACATAAATAAATTAGATTGCTATATTACATACATACATATACATATATATGTATATGTAATATGTGATCGTTCATCGTAACGAGCCAGGTGGAATCGCAAAATACGTGAAGCGAGACTTCACTGCTCTACTAAACACACCCGGAAGCGTTCTATCTCTCTCTCTCTCTCTCTCTCTCTCTCTCTCTCTCTCT
>NW_014569557.1:299353-365241 GCF_001313835.1 Polistes canadensis | reverse complement strand
ACACACACACACACACTTTCTCACTAATCTGAGATTTATTTTCATTAACACGCTCGCATTCTCGCATTTTGAGATAATTATTAACCGTTTTCTCTTTCGCATGAATTTCGTCGTCTTCCATAACTATTTTCTTCTCGCTATGCTTTTTATTTTAAATTTTATTAACAATATATTTATATTCAATATTATTATTTGTGTGTGTGTGTATTTTAATCAATTACATTTAACGTTATTTAGGAAAGATATACTCGTTGTGTTTATCGAATATTCAAGCAATTAGTGTATTAGTTAAACAATACAATTGTGCAATCGTATGTTTGTTTCCATCTTTGATTGCTTTGTAATCCCTTTTGCGCGTTGTATTATAATTTATTATAATTGGATGAAAATGTTATTTTTTTTTTTTTAGATACGAGACGAAATAGAGAAGTCAATATTGTTTGTATCAAATACAACTATCTAACATAAAATATTATGTGACTTATTTTTCTTATTTTTATTAATATAATATTATTTTGTCATTTTTCTAGATAAACGCGCGAGACGGATAATGAAATATAATATTTTGAAAATATGTACTGTTTAATTAGATTTTTATTAATCATTTTAATGTGTAAATAATAAAATAAATTGGATTATTTTACAATTAGATACGCGAGACTACGATTAGAGAATCCGGATGCGATTTCAAGGGTAACAGTTTATGAAGGAAATTTAATTTACGATAGTCTCGGATTAAATGAGAAAATTCGAGAAAGTATAAAGAAAAAAGTGAGCATAATTTTTCACGCTGCCGGACCGCACGACGCGGTATATCAATTTGCCGAAGATTTGCCAAAATTGGAAACGCTGGCAGCTATTACGACGATTTTCGAACACCGAGGATATATCCAGGAATATCTTCAAAATAAGAATACACCGAGCGTACCGTTAACATTGATACGCGTACCCCTTCTTGCACCACCCATTCGTGAACCAATGCCAGGCCACGTGGAAATATTCAAAGGAATAACCGCACTTATGGTTGGCGCTGGATACGTTAAGGGTAACCCTGAAAACCCAGCTGAAATGATTCCTATCGATATTGTTACCAACACGTTGATCGCAGCTGCATGGGAAAGAGCTCAACGGTAATTTATTTTCTCTCTCATTTATTTTATTATAAATAATTGTTTATCTTATATTGATTTTTTTGTGTGTGTTCTTTTCTTTTTTCTTTTTTTTTCTTATAATATATCAGAATATTTTTTCCTCGAGATTTTTTTTAAATGAATTTTGTAGATGTATCTAACTCTCGTGTTACATGAATTTTTTTTACTATAATATGTATATAATTTATACTTCATTCTTTTTTTGCTTTATCCCTCGGAAAAATTCGCAAATGGTTTAGAGGGCTGTGCGTTCGTTTATACTCGTGTTTTATAATTTTGTATGTTTTTTTTTCAAGCCCCTAAAAATATATTACATTGATACATAACACTGGTAGAACCATAAAATGTATATCTTTTAAATTACATTATATTAAATTACGCTACACCGTATACAACGTTATGCACACATTTACACACACACACACACACACACATTTGGCGAGTTAATTAATTTAAATATCGTGACTAATAAATCTTCAGATTTACTTGGATAAAGATTGTATAATACGAGATAAAACAATGATACGTTGATCAATTTCATTTGATTTAATTTCGCGATGTACATATAATCGTTCGCAATGTCGAACAATTTCGATCATCAAATATTATGTTACCATATTAATTTTGTATCAAAAAGAAAGGAACAACAAATCGTTACAATAAAGTAATAAAAAGAAACAGAGTGAGAGATAGAAAAAGAAATCGTATTGATAAAACGAAAAAATAACGAGAAGGAGAAGAAAAAAAGAAACCAAAAGAAATAGAAATAGAATACAATCGGTGATAATGAAAATTAAATATTTTGTATAAGTATCCGATAATATATAATATAAACGTTAATACCATAAAATAATGTTTCCTACGAGTTAATCCGAAAGTAAAGGCATCGGACGAATATAACCGTGTAATTTAAACCATCATTTTCCAGATATTAATTAAATTCTCTCACCGAGGTAACCACCACGATCGCATTAATCGTTTTATACACATACACCCTACGAATAATACATACACATCTATATATATATATATATATATATACACATAAATAATACACAAAATAATACATATACACGTATATATATACATTAATATGTATCTATATACGCGTTGTAAGTAACACACGTACGTTTTTACGATGATACTTTACAGAAATGGCAAACAGGTGTAAGGAGGGGGGAGGGAGAGGGGGGTTAACATTTTTCAACGTAATTTATCGAAAATCGAACTCATATGGAATTTTCCGTAAAAACGACAGAACCTACCCTTTAAGCTTTTATTTAAGTCGCGTCGTAGAAACGAACGAACGAACGAACGAAACGAGGACGAGGACGAGGACGAGGACGAGGACGAGGACGAGGGCAGCAGCAGCAGTAGCAGCAGCAATCGAAGAGAAACGAAGTAGGGGACGAAGGCTGAGCCAGAGTTTTACTGGCTTTCACGACTAAAAACCTTACGTTTGCTAGCAATTTCAACCTGTAGGTCTCTTACATTCCTTCTTCCTTCTTCCTCCCTTTCCCCCCCCCTCCTCCTCCTCCTCCTCCTCTCCTCCCCACCCATTTCTCTCTCTTTCTCTCTTTTATCTTTCTATCTTTCTATCTTTCTCTGAAGTATTTCCGAACGACTGAACCTCGCATAAGCTGATTGCATTCGACCTTTAAAAGAGATATCTCCGGTGCACTATACTTAGGTATTTCCTTTTAAAGTCGAATGCGACTAACGTTGCTACATGAACGAAACGGAAGGGATGGGATGGGAAGGGAAAGGAAAGGAAAGGAAAGGGTAGGGTAGGAAAGAGAAGCTAATCGTACGAACGGAAAATTCCCGAGTCACCGATATCATCCCTCACCGAAAAAGGAAGAGTACAACTTTGCTATTCCGTGAAAAGCCATTTAACGCGTCAGCTTGTCGAACTTTTCCACAAATTTACCAAAAAGAAAAAAAAAGAGAGAAAAAAAAAAAGGGAATATAGAAAAATAGGGCAATAACAACGAAGTAACGGGGATTAAAAAAAGACAAAAATTTCGAACCGTGGCGTATGTTACTTTTTTTCTCCCACCCCCAAGATTGATTTTAATTAACGAGCTTTTGCTAACGGACGAATGAAATTTCGTGTAAAATATTTGTATATAATAATAGATATTTGTAATAATACTTAATTAAGAAGTTTTAATATTACCTGCCCCGTCGTATTAACAATTGGAATAATAATAATAATAATAATAATAATAATAATGTATAATAATTATTCGACCTACTAATACGCAGTCATTTACACGTACAAAAAGCAGTAATTATTGAATACGAAAACAATAGTTAGGAAATTCCTACAATGATCAATGCTGATATGAATTTGGCATAGTTTATATCAATCCAAATCCTCTCTCTGCTAAATATATAATAATAATAATATTAATAATAATAATAAATATGCAATCCCCATTAACAAATTTAAAAGGTCAAATTTATTTTCCATATGGTACAACAAATTGTCATAAAATATTGGTTTATTTGTTCATAGTCCGAAAGATCTCGGTGCAGTTGTGTACAATACTGCGACGATTGGTTGTACATGGGGTGACCTAATTACGAAAGGTCAACAGGCTGCTAAAAAGTTTCCATACCCGACATTTGGAATTCGAGGAATAACAGCTATCGGCTGGTTACACTGGATAGTGGTAATTTTTCTTGAATGGCTACCATCGTTACTATGCGACACAATTGTTGGACTCTTTGCCGGAAAGCAAAGGTATGGAAAGTACATAACGAAATCGCGATGTTTTTAACTATATCGTTCGGTACCCTGACTCCTTTGAAATTCACTCGTGGAGAAAGCTTTTGATATGCACTTGTTCCTAGCGTTTGATGTACCACTGGAGGAGTACATGTACATATATATATATATATATGAACATGTATGTGGTGTATGTATATGTTGTGTGTACGTGTGTATGTATGTAAGAGAAAAAGAGACAGACAAGAAAAAACAAAAATTGAAATACCCCGTTCCTAAATTTCTCCTTTATGATATTAATGATACATCAAATGACACATTTCAATCCGATTTAAATGAATTATTTAAATAAAATTTCACGTGTCAAATTTTGTAATTCGCGTTTGACGTATAATATTTAATTTGATATTAATTAAAATTATTATTTTATTATTAATATTTAAATTTGTGATATATGTATATATAGATTTATAATTCGACACGAATTTCTCCGCTAACCAAATATTTGTACTATAATATAATTACAGTTAGGTATTGCTAGGTTTGAATATTAACATAAGCAATTATTAATTGAGCAGCAATAATAATGGTGAAAGTAAATAATTTGTGATATATTGTTTAATTTTTATGTAAAAAATTTGAAATTCGTTGAAAAAAAAAAAGAAAAGAAAAAAGATGTGACACTTTGTATACGCGTTTGATGTATTAGAAAAATCTGAAAAAAGAAGAAGAACAAAAATGTGAATCCTCGTTCTGTTTTTAATATCGGCATGCATACAGTGTCCTATTTGAATAGATTTAATTAATGATAGGGAGAAAATATGACTATCGAAGAAAAGGAACACACCTTGTATATTCGTATAGAACTTTATTGCATTATATGTATGTATATATATATATATATATATATAATATATGCGTATCGATTACGGTAGACTGAATATTCTCCGATATTTTCGAAAGGTCAAAGTTGAAAATTTCGTTATTTTCATGATTTCACGATTAACAACGGCATAGCAGTAGAAACAATCTTCTATGAACGATCCAATATCCTTGACATTATTCTCGAGAATTGAATTTTCGAACAAATTCGAGTGTATGTTAAAATGATGAAGGTGCATTTTTAATCATTAGAAAAAAACAATCGAGGCATTTCTCGGTCTTTCTCATGTTCTAAAAATACATTGTTTACATATAATTAAACTTCTATAATATTGTGTAACTTTCAAATTATTTACTTTGTATAATTACTGCACGATTAATTAATTATTGCTTACCGTTCCTCAAATTTTCTATATCTTTCTTTTAACTATAATTATATATTATAATACAAATATTTACGCTTTCCCGTAAAACCTGTGCCGAATTATAAATACATATATATATATATATATTTAAATTCCTAATAATTAAATATTAATTTTTTAATTAAAATTACTACAAAAAAATTGATATAGTTGGTTGAAAAGTTTTGAACCTATTCTTCTTTCCGATGTAAGATTTTAAAGACCTATACCGAAAAAAAGAACAAAAATTTGTTTCTACGTAAAGCTCAAAACTTTTCAATCCGTCCACATAATTTATTATATATTAAATAATAAATATATTAATCATTTTTTTTGTATAAAATCAATCGACACGTGTCAAATTATAAAAGTGTAACCTTTCGAAAGAAATTTTTCGTTAAATTATCGCAAATTGTTCAATGAACCCAATGCAATAATATTTAAAAAAAAAAACTCTATACGAAACTAAATTGAATAAAAGTTAAATTTGTAAAATAATTCACTAAGAGGAAGAAAAAAATATATAATCATAAAAGTTATTCAAGAATAGAATTAATAATTAAGCAATCGCATCCAAAAGAGTATATTTTTCAAACTTACGACTAACAATACCGAAAACTATTGTGGAATAGGAAACAAGAAAAAAGAAATATCGAAGCGGAAGAAGGGAACTCGTTTCTCGATGGAAAAAAGCTACCCCTATTTCACTCTCATCCACCCCCTCTTTCCCCCACCTTTTTTTCCCTCTCACTCTATCTTTCGATCGTTCATAAAGCTACCGTGTGTATGTGTCCCATGTATGTGTTATGTGTACACACACACACATATACAAGTAACCACAAGAAGAAAAGTTTTTCGAAAAAATCTTTTTTGAGAGTAGATAAATAGACACAAAAAAAAAAAGAAAACCAAGAATTTCTGAAATTTTCATCCTTCCGCATACACGCGCAGTATACTCACGCACACAAACAAACACAAACCTATACGTACAAAAACAAATATGTATTCTCTTATCACGAAAAACTCGTATTTTCGATCTTCCTCGACTATCGAAAATAGAAAAAAAAAAAAGAAGAAGAAGAAGAAGAAGATGAAGAAGAGTGGAAGGATTTCGGATAAGAAATGACGTTCAATGAGGCACTCTCCTCTCGTCCCCACCCACCTACCCACCCACCGCTTTCTCTCTCGATAGACAAAGAGGACCATTCGCAAAATAGAATCCTTAAAAATAGGAACAAAACAAAAGTAATAGAAAAATGTTCTTTTGAGAATGAAGAAAAATGGAGGAACGTTCACCGATCGAAATTTTTGTTTTTCCTGAGTTCACGTTTCCAAAGAAAAAAAGAAAAGAAAAAATACGATTGGACGTACCCAGAAAAATGGGGTTGGGGGGAGGGTTAGTAGAAAAGAAAGTAAAAAAGAAATAATAATAAGAAGAAAAAGGTAAGATAGAAAAGAATAAAGAGAGAGGAGATGGAATATAATTAGAAGAATTTAATTAAAATGGAATATATAAAAATTCTAAGAAGAAAAGTCGTGGCTTTAACACATCAGACACCAAGTATTCGTGATGTAATAAGGAGGAATGAGCTACTAACCGCTCTGATAATGGATGTAACCGAGAAAGTGCAACGCCGAGAGAGAGAGAGAGAGAGAGAGAGAGAGAGAGAGAGAGAGAGAGAACCCAAGAGCAGCCAGCCAATGGATGGATGCGGCAAAACGGCTTTCTAACTTTCACGTATACTCCCCCTGTCCCCCTGTTCCCCTGTTCCCCGCCCATCACCCCCCGCCTCCTCCTGTATACGAGGGATCGATCGATAATAGCAAGTACTATGAGAGAATGAGATAGATAGATAGATAGATAGATAGATAAATAGACTTGTTTTATCGTACCATATCTCGAGAATTTCTAAAGGAGAAAATTTACGAAAACCAACAACAATAATGATAATAATGATAATAATAGATATATACGTAATGACGTTGATGATAATGATAATATGAATGATAATTATTCGGTGACTGGGAACACTGTTTGCTAATTTAGGGTATATTGTTTCATGGAGTCATTTGAATTATTTGAGAAAGCAATTAGCTAATTATCGATATTCGTTATTTCTTATATATCGAAAATGAATATTTTAAATTAAATTTTTATAGACACAGGATAGATAAATAGAGAATTAAAATAATTAATTTATTTATTAAAATATATTATTTATATATTTAAAAGAAATAATAAAGAGATCATTTATATTAATTCGAAGGAAATCTAATGAATAATAAATTAAATCGATTAAAACGTGTGTATTAGATTATTTCAAAACTTAATTTTATCATTTATAATTATAAGAGGTGTGTAGTATATAATTACGAAAAGAGAAAAGAAATTGAAGAAAGCCAATCTAATAACATTAAAGCAAGGAAAATAAAAGTGTTTGATTATAGAGATTTAGTTAACAACTATGAAAAGAGAAAACGTTTGAATGTACGAAAGAGAGAGTGAGAAATTGATTGAGAATAAAATTACAACAAAAAAAAGTATCAAATAGGTGATTAAAAAAAAAAAAAAAAAAAAGAAAAAGAAAAATACAAAAAAATGTCTATGTTATTTATTCGTAGGATCGTGAAAGAGCACGAGAAAGTTCGCAAAGCTTTGAAGTCGGTGGAATCGATTGCATGGAGGTCGTGGAAAGTTGAGAGAAATCGCATCCATACGTTACACCAACATCTCAAACTGGAAGATCAACTGGCGTTTCCTCTGATCGTTGATGACGATATCGAGAATTACATACTTTGTGTGGTAGCTTCCGTTAAAAAAAATTGCGTGGAAAAAAACATTTTATCCACTTTCAGAAATATTCGAATATTGTTTCTCATTTTTTTTGGTCTTCTTATTATTTATTTCGTATTTTATATAAAATCTGTACTTATCAATTAAATATCCCCCTTCTCCTGTTTTCTTTGTTCCTTTTGTATTTTTTCATATTTTATTATTTCCCTATACACATTATCTGATATAATAATTCTATTAATATTTTTATTTCAACATAAAATATATGAAATTAATTTTTTAAGCTAATTTGTACATATATATATATGTATACATGTTACGAAATAATGATTATATCTGATATAAGTATGCTTTATATGATAATATACTTATGGTAATTTGTTAGAAGAAAATTAACATAATTATTTTTTGTTAAATAAAATATAATACTTCAACATATTTCGCACTACTACCGATAGCTTGTTATATAATACCAACGTGCCAAAACACACTGCGGTGTACTATAACTACCTACGATAACCCTATATCACCGAGAGGAAACATCTTGTCTCTCATGCATTTAAAATAAAATATTTATTCAGGTTAGACGAGAAAAATATAGAGAGAGATAGAGAGAGAAATAGAGAGAGAGAGAGAGAGAGAGAGATAGAGATAGAGAGAGCGTTAACGATCTCTAATAATTTATACATTTGTTCTTTTCGCTTGGAGAGAACAAGAATTAAAAAAAAAAAAAAAAGAAACAAAATAAGTAACTCGAAAAGAGACTCCAGTCTGCCATTTATTTTCATCCGTCGCTACAGTTTCATTTCCTCTTACCGAATCCAACTTGGCTTCGCATTGTTGTAAATTTTTCTACGCGCTTTTTATATATATGAATATATATATATACATTTGTATATGTGTGTGTTTCTTTTTTTGGCGATACGCCATCCTCTCTCTCTCTCTCTCTCTCTCTCTCTCTCTCTCTCTCTCTCTCTCTTTCTCTCTCTTTAATACATCCTTCCCCACCCCCCCCCTCTTTATATACATGTATATACATTGGAATGAAACATGCATGCATATATAACAATGTACGAATGGAACATAATTATTATCAAGGACTCCGAAGGAACTCGCGAAACACCCGACCCCCACCCCACCACTTTACATACGAAATTCCATCCGAAATGGTAAATTAATTGCTTCGGTAAGAGTACCTTGTCCTCGACAAAGCTACGACCTGTTCGGCCTTACTAAAGCTAGAAACGTTCAATGTCTAGGATCAAGTGGTGGTGTAACATCGCGAATAGCTAGCCTAACTGCTACGTGTTGTCTCGTTTTATTCCCTTAACTTCCTCGTTCTATCCTTGTTTAATTAACGACACTGCTTTTAAGACTTCTCAGACTGGACGGTTTTAACTTCAAAATGATTTTATCACTGGAATTTGGAAGAAATTTGAAATTAGACTGTAATCGTAATATTGTTAGAACTGTTGTTATTTTTATGTATATATATATATATTGGTTTGGTTAACTCATAGGTTTATGGAATATTCAAAATTCGTTCAAAAAAATGACAATAAATCATTGTCATTGTTTTCCATCAATTCGAGCTGATTTTTGTAACAATCTTACATTTCTAATTTTTAAATGTTTTATAACGTAGAGGTAGTCGTGAAAACATGTTTTTTACCACGCTTTGAAAATTTGAAACATGGGGAAGCATACGATATATACGATATTTACTATACACTTTATAAACGATCAAAGTGTGGTAACATATTTTTTTTTTTTTGCAAAACTTTGTTGTATACCACAAAATATTATACGTATTTTCTTTTATCCATCAATTCGACGTGTGTTGTGTGTCCCCGTAAAAATAGTTATAGAAAAATCTTCATAAACCTCTAGCGTTAAACGAAATTAATAATATATATAGACAATTTTGTTATTAATATTTTATCTTAGAATAATGAAAGATTAGAGTCAGAACGAAGTAAGTCACACGTCGTGATGGTTTTAAATATTACATAGCCATAATCCCGTAGAGAAAATTAGTAGAATCCCTATAAGAGGGGTTATTACTACGTGATCTAACGTTAAGTCTAAGCAGCTTCCGCGAAACAAGCCACGTATGATTGGAATTTGTCACCACTAATCTACACAAGGTTTGCCCTGCTAAACTAAAGCTTTTTAGAAATCTCTTATTCTTTCGTTATCATGTTGTAGCTCAAAACCACTGAAGTCCACCAACCGGTAGCAAGAAGAAAGAGAGAAATAAATGGAGAAAAAGAGGAAAGAGAGAGAGAGAGAGAGAAAGAGAAAGAAAAAACGAATAAAAAAGGGAAACTCGAGTAGCTTGAAAACCTGTACGGCACCTTAATTGCAAATCCTTCTTTACGACGACACTCCGACCACATTTGGTTGCTCATGTTTCTAACGAGTAGCTCGCTTTCGAAAAAGCTTCAAAAGCTTTCATCCCCCTTTCCCTATCTCTCTAACTCTTTCTTTCTTTCTTTCTTTCTTTCCTTTTTCGTAGAAATGGTGAATACTTTCTTTACATCCAAATTGAACATTTGCATTTCATATGAAATAGATAAAAAGATCAAGCGTGATTGATAATATTTATAAAATTAGAATACCCTTGGGCAAGTACCCTCTTTTACTGAATATTTTCATTTTATCCCTCGAAAAATTTAAACGTTTTAACGCGTTACGGAGATGAAAGCGTACCAAAAATTAAATGTAATTAAATGTAATAAAATTATTTCTAATTTACTTTCTTTTTTTCTATCTATTTTTTTTACATACAAAAATAATATATTCAATTTATTTTAATTTATAATATTCAACTATCTCATCTTTTTTCTTTTTTACCTATTACTCTGTTTATAATTTAAAATAATAATATTTAAATTAATTGTCATTATACATTATTAATTGGAAAAATACGATGTGAATTCATTCATTAGCTCAAAATTGATATCACTTTATTTCTGAACGTTTGCTATTTTCTAATCAATTTTCATATTGTCGGCTTTATTGACATACGACATATTCTAAAACAAGTGATAGATAGGAAGACACACGAACTAACTAACACCAATCAACGACGAACTTTAATTTGATTGGCTGTATCCTCTCCATACTGCTCACGCGTAGATTTCTAAAAACTTTGATGCTCGAAAGGTCATAAATGATATAAATTAATTATCAAATTAATACACAGATTGATATTAAACTAATTGATGAACTATAAAAATGATTTCAAACCTAATCACTTTCTCTCTATATATATATACATATATAAGAAATTATTAAAATAATCAAATAAATGTTAAATGAAAATAAATTTTGTAGGAGAGTGATATTACCGACAATAGATATTGAAGAAACCAGACTTATCGTGTAAAGTTTATATACTTTACTGATTGTCGATAATGTAGAAACTTGTTCTGACGAAACAAAGGAAAACCAACATGGCAAAAAATTACAATACTGTTAATTACATTTTAATAGGTTTCCGATAGAAAACCATGTATATTTGTCAACGGTCTAGCCACGTTGGATTATTAGTTTCTGTTAAATAATTAAAATCAAGTAATGTGGACACAATTAATAAAATGGATGAGTGACCCATTCGGAATAAACAGAAACGTGTGCTGCGGTACTAGAAAAGTGAGGAAGTGATGCACTTCTTTGTTAGTATTGGATAAACGTGAGAAGGTGTTCGTAGGAAATGACCGGTCCCATAAATAGGGAAAGTGAAAAAACAACCGTATATGGATATTTGTTTTAATACGTGATCAGTGCACGCCCCATAGTATTTGAAATTTATTTATTGTTTTTTATTCATAAAAATTATGGATTTTGTACTATCCTAGTGACATTACGTTAATATTGTGTAAAAACTCTATTGTACAAATGCCGGTTTCGCGTTCAAAGTTATCGAACAAAGGGCAGTGTTGAACGAAAAGATTTGGTCATACGTGTGGACTTCATAGTGTTAATTAATAAATAATATCGTAAACAACGAACATTGAGATCCGACATTTGTTCGATATTTTTATTTATAACATCAACGTGGATACCACCGGACGGCAAGTAAAATTCAATGTTAAATTTACTTGAGTAGATACGCAAGAGAGGGATTCATGTCGCGCATGACCTAAAGCAAATGTTAGAAACATACGTTTGAATAGGTTTAATATTTAATGCGGAAGTTATATATCAAAACATATTGAATCTTTAAAATATAATACTTATTGTTGGATTCATTTTCTACACTCCTCGTCTTCGTCCATCTTAAAATTGTATCTTCGAACGACTGTAAGTATTGAAGGAACAAAAAAAAAAGTGATATTGTAATAATAATTATCTTAAATGTAAACATATTAGTTCTTTATGAACATCAATTAGGTGTAATTTGTCATCTAATTAAACACCTATTCTTTATAGAATAATTTAGTAGAATTTATATCGTAGTTGATTCTAATGTACAATTGAATATCATTTCTTATGGTACGGTTAGCGTAGACAATGAACATCATAAAAATGTATATTGTTTATTAATATTCAATATATTTGGTAGAATCTTTATAAACTATTTAGTGTTTAAGCTTTTGTCTGTAAAGATTTATTTTTCTAACTTCAATTTTAAGTGCGAGCTAAGTGGAACGTTGTTTCTTTCAGATGTCGTTAACGGTTCAACAAATTATATTGGATGCTAAAAAATTAGTTATAAGAATATCAGATCATGAAAATGCTGCTGATAATTTAATTAGCGATATGGAATCTGTCCATAGTCAGATTGATAATATGAAACAGGTAATTACTATTGTAGTAATTATCCCTCTTGTTGTAATTAACATCAACGCAAAAGAGTACGATGAGATATTTTGACTTTTTGATCATATTCTTGCAGTATCAAGAAGAAATTGATATATTGAATACGGAAGCTAAACAAACACCTCATGTACAACTTATTGCCGGTATGCAACGTGAGAATAGGCATTTGCTTGAAATTCATGCCGAAAATAAAGAATTAAGAAACGCTTTGGAAGATCATCAAAACGCGCTTGAATTAATAATGTCCAAGTATAGGCAACAAATAGCTTCGCTGATGCGTCTCAGTAAAACAGATTCCTCATCTTTGCATAATACCAAATATGCTAACGTAAGTGAAAGCATATGTTCTTGTCGTTCTTATCTTTCATATTTGTTTTGTAGAAAACAAAATATGTACATACATATATATATATATAAATTTTTTCAATTCAGATAATTACAAGGCAAGCGGAAAAAATAAATGAAATGGCAGCTGTAATGAAAACAGCTGCATCATTAGATGAAGAAAAAGAATGCAAAGAAATGGAAGCGTTTCATTGCTTGAAAAAAGAAAACGATGGTTTGCGAGAGGTTCTTAATATCGCCAACAAATTTGGTTCGCTGAACAAAAACATTTCGGTTGAAAATAAGACAGTACAAACGGATCCGTTATAACTTTGAATTTCTAGACCCTTTTGTATACAGATTGCACAGTATTCATTTTATACTACAAATTACAACCATATAGCATAAATACAGTAAATATATATATATATAAATATAAATATAAATATATATAATTCAGGTGGCAAAAGCAATAGGAAACCGTATGTACAAAAATTAGTTTCTATATCTTCTTTGTTATATACAGAACAAAAAAAGAAATTAAATAATAATAATAATATATAAGATTTGTTAATAATGATAATAACATATTTTTCGGTATCAGTATAACAATTTTCCTTATGATGCAGTAGCGAGTTTAAAAAACAAACGGAAATACGAAGGAAGCGTTTAACCAGTTAGCTGTGCCGACATTTTGAAAAGGGTGTGTACCTAAATTGCGTCGCCAAAACAGAGGAAGGGTCGACTAGTATACTCGTCAAACATAGAATATGTGTAGCTGTTATAATATTGAATTAAAGTGTAATCAAATGACTGTCTTATTTTAATATAAAATTGATTATTAAACAAAAAAAGAAAAAATTTAGAAAGGAAAGAAAAGAATCACTTTGTTCACACTATATATACCGTATTTTCATAATAATTATTTATATTATTCTCTTTTTGTTCCGTTTTTATTTTGTTATTCTCCAAATATTTTCGATATCTTAAAATTTACGAATATATTATAATTTTTACTAAAATTACAATTTATATAAATAGCAAATAGTAACTATTTTTTTTCACGTGACGAGTATACTCGTCAATCACATTTAAACTGGTTAATATGAATGAATAAAATTCGAAATATGCAATAGTTACTCAATTATAAAACTATCATAAATCGCTTCGTTGCTGCAACAAAGATAAACGATTTATAATTTAAAAAAAAAGGTACTAACATATTTCTTTTCAATATTCCTGCATTATTTGTTTATCTTCAATACGCATTGGTGGAATGATGTATAAATCAATTTGAAACGAAAAAAAAAGTTAAGAAAGAAAAAAATTAACTGTATTTATACATATATATCATAGCACGTGTGTAGTAAAAATATTCTGTAAGAAAACAAAAAACTCGAATTATTATTTGAATACGCGTAAAGAAAAAAAAAATGAAAAAGAATTGTTTAAGTTGTCGTGTATAGTAGTGATGTAAAAATTGTATAAACATTCTTTCCTCTCAAATTCTCATATTGTTTTATCACGTTATTCAAAAAAACCTTAAACCTTAAACTAGAATTAATCTGCAACATGCCACGCCCTGCGTGTTCTCTGACGCAAACTGGAATTTTACTATAGGAATATTATTTTACAAATCCGTTTGAAAATGTCCGTTTTTTAAAACATCTGTTATGTTTCATAAGTAATCGGCAAAAGCCTTACAAACGATGGTGCCCTTAGGTTTCGATACAAAGTCGTTAAGAAAACAATTTTCCACTTTTTTTAAAGAATTGTTGGAACGTAGAAATACATTCAATAATCTTTTTTTTCTTCTTAACTTGGTGATTTTATTAGAAATACTAGGATACACACAGGATTGTGTTTAGAAATACTAGGATACACAATTGTATTTAGAAATATTTAGCATTTTTTCCAGAATATTTTACCACCTACTGGGTAAGTTATAAATGCCACAATAGAAAAATGGCAGTGCCATTGAAGCTATTGAAATTTTCTATGCATTTTTAGACTTCTTTAAGCGATTTGATATATCCTTAAAAAATAGTATTGAAAGGTTTTAACGACGAAAGTCCGACGGGATCAGGGTTCAAAAAATAAGCCGCATAAGGAAGGACCTGCCCATTTCAAGGAATAAATGGCCTATGTGACTAAAGCAACGTACAGAAAATCATTGCCATGTTGCAAGATAACTTGCCGTGTCCTAGTAATCAGTAAATCAATATTTTGCACGTTTATTAATTAAAACATACCTTTTTAATATCGCACAAATTATTTCAATAATTTCAATAGCTGATTTTTCCATTTGAGATACGAAAAATATTTAGTGACGCGAGTGACACGTCATAACGTTTTAGATTGTTTTGAAAGACTAATAATTCGTACGGAACATTAAATAGTACTTTTTATGATCAAAAGAATATTCTTTTAAATGGCATCAAAAGGTCGATAAGAAATTCGAATTCGTAGAAAAGTAAATGATCGTTTAAAAAAAAAAAGGCACTGAATTAATTTCTATACCTTATTAGTATACCATTGGAACCATAAGGAAATGGACAAATAATTAAATTAATAATTAAAAAATAAATAAGGATAGGTAATAAGAAAATATCTTGTACAACGATTCCTTAACACTAAACATTATAATTACCGATCAGTGAAATATGATCGATTTTTAATTTGGATATTTAAATTTTGCTTTTAATGTTACTCTTTTTCTTCAGTTAACTTTAATTTTCAACTGAAATGTTAAATATTATTTAAAAGAAAAAAGAACTATTTTATTTATTATTTGGTATCTAATTGACTGTTATTTACATTAAATAGTAAAAATATAGAACTTGTTAAAAATCAGTCATTATTTGACGAGTTAGGGTCAATTAATGTTAGATTTAGTGTTCAAAAAAAGAATCCACACATGAAATAACGTTCATCGCAAAGAAAAAATGGCAAAAATCTACACACGAATCGAATCGTAATCCTCGAAATTTCCAGAAATTTTATAAAAAGAAAAAAAAGATTTGAAAGCAAAAGAGAAAAGCAAGAAAAAAGAAGATTAAAATTTCAAAGCTTCTGGAAACAATAAGCCCGTCAAAAAGTGAGTATTCTTTAAAATTACTAAAAAAAGAAAAAAACATGGTAAATTGTACAACAGATTGAAAAAATACTTCAGAAATATTAGACGATCCTAATTACGAGAATTTTGTAGATTCGGGCTGATGACCCTTATAACGAGAAATTTTTAACTGTGAGTAGAACCTTAAATTTTATACCTGCAAATATAACAGATAGAAGTATTAGGTTAATTATATATATAAGTAGAATTGTGCTGAAAATTCCTGCCAATTTTATAATGAAAAATAACCAAAGGAATTGGTGATTGATTTCCGAAGGAGATATACGATTGTAATTTAAATTATTTTAAAAAAAAATATGAAAAAATGTAAAGACAATACGGTTTATATTTTGTAGTATAAACTTCTAAATCGGCATATTAATCTTCTCCAGACAATATCTAATAGTATAAGTATTAGATTATTTCCCTAAAGGAAGTCCCTGTTGACTTTAACAGAAATATTTGTATGTCACAGGGAATAAAGCTGGGCAAGGATTTTCTAGACAGCTCAATACGATCAGTCAATTGAAAGATTTTAAGCCTAATCTTACCAAGAATTTCTTACAATGTATTAAAAATAAAAGTGAACATAACCATAAAATCGTTTTACTAATTCGGTTAGCAAAACAAAATTATTTTAATGCTAGATTTCATCTTTTTCAATTAACCCTGGCATATAAAATGAGAATTCAGATATAATTGCAGCCATTATTATTATTGTTATGTATTTTTATCTGTAATCAAATTCTAAGCGAAGGTATTTTTTGGTCAATTGAAATTTGAAAATAATTCCAACAATGTTATTAATCACATTTCCATAGAATCAATTGTCTCAGTTATTCAAACTCACGTTGTCTATTGGCCTAAAATTTGTTAAAAATATTTCCAAAATTTTACAAATTTGTAATATCTTATATTTTATGTATAGAATGGCATTAAAACAGTGAGTAACGGATCTTTCAATTCGAAAGGGTTGAAAAAGAATCTGATCTTAGGTATGGATCGCATTCGAAAATTTTACGTGAAATTTTTGTAGAGTCCCAATACGTTCGGACATTCAAATTGCAACAAAAGAATAGCTTGACAGTTATTCATCTATCGCTCTGATCAAAGATAGAAAATAATACATTTGGTACACAAAAAATTTCTATAGAACGACATACGCATAAAAGAGCAAATTTATTGTAACTAAAAATACAATGGAAAATGTAGAAATCGTCAAAGAGAAGACATTCTCGATGAAATTTGAAAATGTTTTTTAAAAAGAACAATGTAGAAATAGAATAACAAACCAAATGCTTCACCAAGAATATTCCAAGTTATGGTCAAGCTATTGCCTGACCAAAATTTACTTCGAAATCCAACCATAATAAAGAAATTAATAATAGAAGTTTAATCATGACGACGAATCAATCGCGAGTCATTTATTTTGCAAAAATTCTTATCAACAATTTTTCAGACTAATTGGATTGAAAAATTCTAAATCTCCAAGCTGAATATTCTATATTTAAATATCAATAATGTACACCAAACAAATTAGGACACGTTTTTAAACAATTTAATTACTCCATATCTCTCATAATAAAAAAGTATGAAAAATATAAAATTACATTAAATGAACAATTAAACCTCCGAGGTAAAAATGTGTTAGTCATATTACGTTTACAAATTTTTATTATTCAATATACGTAAATTATAAATATTTCTCAAGATTAATAGATAACCTGTTATTTAATCAAAACAATCGGGCCGATTTTTGTATAAACGATCAAAATATTAAACCGTAAAATTAGTCACATTAAAAACGAATATTGTTTTTAAAGTTACTGTATATAGATTTCTTTTTTTTGTCTTTTTTTTTTTTTTTTTTCATATACACCCAAATATTGTTAACAAAATTTGCTCGACGAATTCTCTCACCAAACGAAATTGTATAGAACATAGGACTCGAATTAATTTTGTATACAAATCATTTTTTATTAATATATATATTTTAGATTTCCAACTAGCTCTTTCCATATTGAGCTTTCAATTAGCAATTTTGTTAAAGCGCGTATCCGCGTGCGTGCATGCGTGCGTGCGTACGTGCGTGCGAATGACATTCAATAGTATTGCAAATTCGTTTTCTTATTTATCAGTTTAATTTAAATTTACTGAATCGTCTAGCTTATATTTTTTTCATTTTCTAACTCGGAAAACTTATGCTAAGATTTTAATGCCAATTTTTGAATCTGACGGTACACGTTTGGAAAAGAAAAAAAAAGGGACAAAGAGAGAGACACAGAGAGAGAGAGAGAGAGAGAGAGAGAGAGAGAGAGAGAAAGCGGAGGAGAAAAAGAGAGAGATAGTGAGGGAGAGAAAGAGAGAAAAAGAGAGAGAGTGAAAGATAGAAAGAGAGAGAGACCCCGAAGAAGTTTTAAACACGATCTCGAACCCAAAACTTTCAGCGACGCACAAAATTTAGCTATGGGCACGTTTATACCCCTCGTGTGCTTCTCTGTTCGTTAGTTTGCTTCTCCTCCCCAAATTCCGTGCCGAGTAATATTTTGAATAATTCCTATTTCAAATAATATTTCAAATAACAAACTATATATTTTTTACAATAGAAATATGTAAAATCATTATTTGAAATATAAAGTGATTTATTAAATGAAACGTCAGTAAATAAAATATTTGATTTTGATAATGATAAAACGTTAAGTAACATATATATAGATATTTGATTTTGGTGATTTGAAGGTGAGAAACATCGAATAAATATTTTATTTATTATTAACGATTGAAAATAATATTTTATTCGGTTCTGGCTAAATTGTATAGCCCTAAATTCAAGGTCGCTTTTTCCTTCTTTTCCAGCCCTATTTCTATGTTCCCAACCAATCAACGCGAAAGGGTTTTTTTTATAATAGCACGTCCTTGGAATTGATAATGCCTTTTAGCGTTCGCTGCATAGCACCTGTTATTCTTACTTGATCTTTGTTATCAATAGTTTATTTCATTTAAATCCAGAGATTTGTCTAGCATTGAATGCAATTCTGAAAGAAATCATTTAATTGAAAGTATTTAGTTAATAATATGTTAATTATATAATCTACGTTTTTCTTTCTTTTTTTTTTTGCTCATCAGTTAATCTGTTACAGTGTCGATGTATTTGACTTACATTAGCAAACATCAAAATCATTTGTATTTTTCCCAATGTGAGTCAGGAAAATTCAAGGCTAAGAGATACGTCGCTAATGATCTAACCTTTTATCTTCCTTTTCCTTATTTCTACCTAAATTCACACGTATATGCACTATATACAATAGAGAGTATACCCATTACACCGTAATTCGTGTAAAAGATATATAGTTTGTTTTTCATTGATTTCAATACGAAATATTTGGAGGAGAACCCTTGTAACCCTTGATTTTCTATAAATTCGTTTTGAAAATGAAAATGAGTTTCGTGAAAAAGGTGACGTCATTTCCTCGTTAGCAACTCACCAACTCGAGTCAACTAAATTCGATTAAGCCCAACAATATCTAACTTGATCTAGCCTAACTCAAAAGGAACCTTACGAAAATGCAATGAAGGTTTTTTTCGGTGACAAACAAGTCTTCGAATGTGCACTTTTTGTTTTTATTTTATTTTTTTTGTTGTTTCTAATCGAAATAAATTGAAATAAAAGGAAAATAAAAGAATTTATCGTTTAGGATAAGCCATAAGCTTCGGCGAACATATCGCGGTTATCGAATAACGGGAGAATTCTAATTGGATGGGTTAGAAGGGCTGAATAAGACAGGGGGAGTGGATCGGAGAGATGAAGGGTGCGGGGGAGTGGGTTCGTTGGCCGAAAAAGTCGTTGAACGAGAACACTCAGGCCCGGTGCATCGACCACCAGAGTGGTGGAAGGGCGCGCGGGTCTGCGAAGTGAAAAGTAACTTCCATATTTTTATACCATGCGTGTTTCTACGGAAGCGATAAGGAGTCTACGAAATCTTCTATATGCGTATCATAGAAACAAAAATATCTGTGATACAATATTTTCTTCTTTTTATCATACATTTTCTCTCTCTCTCTCTCTCTCTCTTTCTCCCAATATAATTACAAACAATTTCGTACAATTATTTTGAAAAAATTTATTTATATATTATTATTATTATTATTATTATTATTTATTATATTTTTTATTCGATATACGAGTACTTTGATATGATTGGATATAATTAAAATAGATTATTTATTATATTTGACATCACACAAAATCATAATGACTCGATTAAAAATTATAATTATTATTTTTATTATCGTTGTAATATATAATTATTAGAAAATCGTTTTAGAAAAAGAACAAATATATATATATATATACATTCGTTTCAGTTGGAAGAAAAAGATGGCGTCGATGGAAAATAAAATGACGCTTCCTAACGCGTAATCGCATGCGCGGCATTTATATACGCGCGTGATAAAAAGCCCCCAAGCGGGGACGACGAAGGTTTTCCTCGTGTGATGCAGTTTTAGAAAATCATGCATACGCGTGATGTGGCAACATCGCATAGCATTCCACACATGATCAGACCGGTTTGCTTGCGGGTTGCCGACCCACTAACAGTCGTCTAATGCAGATAAACCAATGCCTTATAAGTAGGCTACGCATCGCTTATTTTTTATTGCGACTTAGGAGGCAGTTTTTTTTCCCCTCTCTTGTCGAAAGAGACGGCCACGACCCTTCGTCGTCGTCGTCGTCGTCGTCGTCTTCATCGTCGTCTTCATCGTCATCGTCATCGTCATCGTCGTTCTAGTACTTCAGGAAACAAACAAAAAATCATAGCCAAGAGATAGTTAACAAAATCTTTCCAAACGTCTTCCCAAAACAGATCTTCATAGAAAAATGTTAATTGGATGATTTTAATATAATATATATATATATTTTTTGTTTTTTCATTAAGCATAATCAAGCTATCAATTTGAAAAACCCAATAATAAAACAAATTACTTCGATCGGTTCCATTGCGTAACAAGAAACAGGTGTGCAGATATATTTGTGTGAGTAGCCCACGTGTGCAGATATATATCTATGTGAGTTACCTTTTACGTATGCAAACATAACATTACACACACACACACACACATGCACATCTGCTAAGGTACGAATAAGAAACGTTATAAATCATTGGAACCTATTGGTAAACACAACACTGCGAAAGACAGGTAGAAAAATATTCTTATATCAAAGAGAGAGAGAGAGAGAGAGAGGGGTGGAGAGGGGGGGGGAGAGAGAGAGAGATCGTAGAATCGGAGGAAATAGTAAAAGAAGAAATATTTACACTAAACCTACTAGAGATTTTAACCCTTCGTTGTTGAAATTTCTTTTACGTAAACCGGTCCCAATAGGTTCAAGGAAAGAATTTTCTTCTTTTTCAAGATAATTATATTTCGCGCAATAGAGATACCCCAAAAGAGAAACTACCCTTAACCTAGAAAGGTGGTACAAATGCCTCTTCCATTGTTAAAACCACAATATGGTAGCAGGTGAAAAGACCCATTGATCGGGGGTCAGTCAATGTCCTCCCAAAATCACAAGAGGCATCCTTCCCATCTATGCGTCATAGCACACGTACCTGCTAAATATGCAGGTTGCCCCTAAAACTTGGGACTCGTCTTATACTACGTATTGCAGAAGGGAGGGGGGTGGGCGGGGAAAGTGGAAGGAGGGTTCAGGTGAATGACATAAATTCATATAAACTTGTATCCACGAGATCGAGATATATATTTGTGCTTTTTAAGATATTTATGATTTATCGTAGCAGTTATATGAGATATGTTTGAAAATTCTTCCCACTGTTAGAATGCAGGTTGTGTTTCTATTGTTCGTCGATTGCCGCGAACTCTTTTAAATATTTCAATTGTATTGGAAATAATATTATCGTACGTTCCAAAAGTTATCATCTTTTATTTCTATCGTATTTTTATTATAAACGTGCTTATTTACGTGAACCATACAGAAGCGTGTTTAAATTTTAAAGGAGAATTATAATACGTGTAACGATTACGTACAACACATTATTATAACACAAATTTTATAATTTTTTATATATTTTCGATAATACATTTTCTCGAGTATATTTTTATAGAAACATTTTTTATCCATTTGATCTGAAATCAGTAATAGGTAAACTAAGTTTGATCCCAATCTTTATGCACATTCCATATAAGCATGCACATCCTAAGAAATGCATCTTTCGAGATAAAACCTAAGGTTACACATACCGACCAATCAACCAGTCCCATATCGAGCAACTTTTTTTCAGCACATTATTTTTTTTTCTTTAACGAACAGACCCAACACAGCAAAAACATTTGATCTTACAATTCTATATTGGAAAAAGATACCTGGGGAAGACAAAAAAAGGTTTTCTGAAAAGCATCTCCTTTTGTCTTTTTTCCGTTGCTATGGCAAAGAGCCGCTTAATATTTTTCACGTATATATTTTATATTATATACCGGTTTCTTTTTCTTTTCTTTTTTTTTTTTAACAATTTGTTAATCGTTAGTTCAAAATATTTGAAATAAATCGAAAAACAAGCAATTTTCTTTTCCCAATGATAGGGAAAAACAAGTTTGGCAACGTAGGAGAGCATCTCGATCATAGTTCTAATCAAAATTATTTATCATTGTGTACAAATAACAAACATTAAATTTCCTTTAATAAATTGACATTTGGCAATGTGTTAGCATTCCGAAGGTCGAGCCAAAAATATCCACACTTTTTCAAATCTATCCGATATTTTAATTTACAATTCCGAGATATTACTCATGAATTTATTTGTCATTTTGATAGTAACGTTGATAAATAATAGAAAATGTTCTCTTTCCTTTTGAATCGAAGTTCGGCAACGTAAACATTTTAAAGGTCGTATTAACGATTGCTATTTATTTGAAATCTTTAAGGAAAAAAAAGAACGAAATAATATCTTTATTTACAATTCGTAGATGATCATTTTATCGATTTATTAATCATTTTTATGAATATTTTTATCAAACGATACACGAATTTTCTTTCACTAATGTGTTCTAAAGTTCGATTAATATATATAGACAAAGTTACAAGAATCAAGCTAATAGCAACGATTAACCGTTGCCTTGTTTAATTATCGCTACTATTATCTGAAAACCGCAAGACGATTAGGATTAAAATTGCTCATTAAATCAATAGTGAAAGTCTATTGTCGATTTATGGTGTAAATAACGATAACGATTGTGGCATAATGGAACTTTTATCTTTCAATTATTCACTAATGTTTTGTTCGTTCTATCCTATTATTCATTAATGCTAAATTATTTTTTTTTATTTCCTATTAAAAAAAAAACATTGTTCACCAACAATAGAAAATTGATTATTGATCGAGTAAAACAAATGATTCGAAGATTTTGACAAATTCAAATTACTGGGCTCGAGATGATAATTATTTGAAAATAATCGTAGTTTTAATGGGAATTCGTAATGATTTGAAGATTTAACAAATTAATTACCCCGGGTTTTTGAGATAATAATTATTTGAAAATAATCGTAGTGTTTTAATGGGAATTCGAAATTAAATTGACATGAAAAAATACGTATATATATATATATTAATAGAATAGTTAGAGTTGGCAAGATTTTCTTACACCGTGAAAAGATATATGCGATCGTGAAAAACAAGTTATCGATGGCCCCTTTAAACAAATATTCAATATCCCCCACTTTCTATCGTTACTTGCTTGCGATAGATAGCGAACGTTAGAATTATAGTCGTTGGTCTCTTATCGTATTAAGGTTCTCAACGTTTCTCGACATTGTAAACATACTATTTTTGGTATTTTTCTGAAATTCTTCAAAAAATAATCATAATAAATAAGATCAAAGTATTATTACTGTGAAATAATGTATATAAGATAACCAAAATGTATTCTTTATTTGCTGAAAATATCTAATTCGAAAGAAAACAGAAAATTATTTGACAATAAGCAGAAGAAGAAGAAGAAGAAGAAGAAGAAACGGCAGAAACGGGCCAAGAAATTTCCGTATATAACCGATATTTATATTATTTTATCATCTTTTCCTTTAACGATTTCCAAAAAATAGAAATAGAGACGCGCGTAGTAGATAAGAATAACATATCAAATCTTGGGAAACTTTTAAATGCGAAACTAATAAAATCTAAACGTTTAAAAATGTATTTTTTTTTTTTATCATTTTCCAAATAATACACGGAAAAATAGAATATATATATATTTGGAAAATTTTCAATTAAAAATATAGGACAAATGGATAAAGAAAAATAAAGGAAAAAGAAAACGAATCTTTTTTCTTATAAGATCTGCACATCAATCAATTTCGACGAAAAAGAATAACAATAAAAATACAACACAGAAACTCAAAAATTAATAATAAATAAATAAAAAAAAAATATATATATATATATAAATATATTTATTATAATAATAAATTATATTTTATATATCCATCTTCTTCTATATCTATTATATACCTTTCTCTTTTTGTATGATAGCCGATTTGAAAGAAATAAATATTCTACCTGCAGTTAGCGAATTGTATCCCCCGGAACCATTGCTTTCTCACAATACTCGAGGGACAAGGTCAGGGAAAAGATGAAAAGAATAACAAAGGACGTCAAAGAATAGCAAAGGACATAAAAAGTACGAGCAGAAATTTTCCGTCCTTTTCAAGCAAAAAATCTGAGTCAGGTTAAAATGAAAATCTTTTAAGAGACGCGTGATTCATCAAAGAGTACTGCAACGAACGACTGCTTGATCTAACTTGTAAAAGGACAGGACAACAAAAAATCAAACAAGAGAC
This sequence comes from Polistes canadensis, assembly GCF_001313835.1. NCBI lineage: Eukaryota > Metazoa > Arthropoda > Insecta > Hymenoptera > Vespidae > Polistes > Polistes canadensis. The sequence continues at coordinate 340,165 of NW_014569557.1, read as the reverse complement.
GCATCTCATGAACTTGAATACATTAAACGAAACAGTTTAACATTACGTTACAAATTCAAAGTATTTAACCAACACACTTTAACATTAGTCATCATTCGTGAATAAAACGTTTCTATATCGTATTATAAATATTTATTCAAACGATTATTAAAAACAAATCATGCAATATCAATGAATATTATTGTTGAATCTTTTGCCACTACGCGTATGCATTATTTAAATATTATTTTTTTTAAAATATATAAGTATGTGTATAAATAATTAAAAAGATAAAAGGAAGAACACGAGAAGAGAAGGAGGAATACCGTGGAATGTATACATATATATATTGGCTAAGGTTTTTTTTTCGATGCATGTTTTTTTAAGTTCGTACTCTCTTCCTTTTTCAGCCATAACACACCGTGGTATTCCCACATGTTATACCATCCTGACTAGTATACGCACCGTGCATAGAAAAATGCCGTAGGTGTAAGTCTACAATACGTTTGCCATCCGTCTCTCTACCACTACATTCATAGATGATTCGACATATGTGTGTGTATGTATATACGCGAAGAACGATGATTGCGTATACGACGTTCAGCCTAAAACGGATGAACACGCACGTTGCCATACCCCTTAGCCATACCCCTAGCTATATAATATGCTTTTAGACTCGCAGGATTGGCTGATTGTAGAAACTGTGGGTAGCATAGTTGGTAGTAGGATAGTGTGTAGGTACTTTACTACGTCGCGTCGTGCCAAGCTTCTTCTATCTATCCAGAGGTACTCAACTTCTTTTTCCGCATAAGTTCGTTTACTACATCAAACGGGGACTCCCGAATAAATTGTCGAATAATTGACGAGTAATATTTCAATCAATTCATATTTTGAATATTATTTCGAATCATAGATTTGTCATTATTCAAATAAGAAAGTATTACCAATAAGAAATAACACATTTTTCGGTAAATGATATATTTGATTTTGTTAATTTAAGGCTGCTGAATGTGTTAAATAAATATTTCGTTTTTTTATAATAATACAAAACATTGATAATAGTTTATTTTAAATAAATATTTAATTTTTAAGACTGATGATTACGTGCGACACTTTGCGCGTGGCCAACGCGCATCCGGCATTCCCGCACATTTTCAAGCATTTCAATATAACTTACTTTAGTATATGTTTCGAATCAAATATTATTATTAAATAATATTCCAATTAATTATTTTGTTGATTAATATCCTTCGTTCGTGCTAACCTAAGCTATGAGATTTTTTTTTTTACATTTATTACAATTATGTTTTGTTATTGCATTTGTGTTATTTACAATGAATACGATTCGCGGTATCGATTCTCGTTTAGTACGTATCCTAATTCCAGTGACCCAGGATCAATGAAGCGGAGGAATCTGTTTAACCCTCTGATTATGAGTATCAAAGAAATTTCCCACTCCGTTCAGAAGCAAATGTGGGCGTTCCAACGCGTAGCGGGACATGACCGTATGAAAAATAGAAAAATTAAAAAGACAATTAAATCCGAAGGTTTTTTGTTTTATTTTCTTTATTTATATCTTTCTTTTTCAAATAATTCTCAGTTTATCCTTTTATCCGTTACCGTTTATAATCATAAATAATAATACATTAAAGAATGTCTCGCGTAAGATTGGTTTTATTGTCGTACAGCACTGGTTTTCTGAAACAAATGATAGAAAGGGAGACAAACTAAACTATACTATACAGTAATCAACGACAAACTTTAATTTGATTGGCTGTATCCCCACTACCGCTCATACCCCGTTCTCACAGCTTCGACAGTGTACCGTAAAGGGTTAAACTTAATATAATTATAATAAATAAAATATTTTCTTTTCAATAATTACGTGCGCATATAATGTTAAATAAGATATTTATTTATTTATTTATTTATTTACTATTCACGATATATTTAAAATTACTATTTTATTTAATTCTGAATATAACCATAAACAAAAAAAAAAAAGCGGTCACTGCACAACCCTACGGCAACGAAAAGGAAGAAAGTAGAAAACGTTACATGGTGAGAGGAAAAATACGACGAAGCTAGAATTAGAAAGAAGAAAAGAGAGACAACTAGGTGAAAAAAGCAACGACCTGATGCAAAAAAAAAGGAGAAGGTTGTGAGGTAGAGGATGGAATTGGGGGAGGAGAAAAACTAGAATCAGAAAGGAAACGTAAAGCAATAGGATTGGAGGGCCAGGAGCATAAGGGGCGTGTAGAAAAAGAATTTTACCATCTAACATGTAGTCATCTAGCATCTACTATTTTACCATCGAATGAACTAACAGAGTTCATTCGACTCGTGGCCGTTGATTCCTTATTAATCATCAAAATAGCACAATGTGCATCTTTTGTCCCTTCATTTTTGTTCATTCTTATATTATTCGATTCACACTTTAAATTTTAACTTCGATTTAAATTTTTATTTTATTGAATCAAAGTATCATCATCACATCAATTTTCAAATTGTAAAAGAATTACTTCATCCTAAATTATGTATACGTATTTTTATAAATATTTTCTCGTTATGAAACTTTTCTTATTTATTTGATAATATGTTTTTTTTTTTAACATGCAAAACTGCATCGAATCAATTATCTCTCGTAGAAGTTGAGATTAATTATAAAATTAAACATAAGAATATAGGAAAACTGTTGTTATATTTTATTATATTATTTGTTATTACATATTTCAAGAATAGTCAAAATGCAAATCGGAAAATATAATTATTCAAATTAATTACCTTTTAATCGTCGTTTTTCTTTCAACATTTATTTTCTATTCGAATAACAATACTTAATAGCGAAAAGACACATTTCTTAAATATTATCAATTGAGAGATTAAATAATGGTAATTAGATAATTTTCAAATGGACGAAATAAATAAACAATATTCGATTAGATTAAGAATTAAAATGATTTTAGCGCTCGAAAAAATTAGCTTGTTATTGAAAATTTGTTTATGAGAATAGGAAAAAAAAGTCCAAAGTATAAATTCGTTTGGGATTTATGTACACATTTACGATAACAATGATAAATTTTTCCATAACAAACGAGTGGTCAGAAAAAAATGGCGACGTGTAACAGCACAGAAAACAAAAATAGGCTTTTTCGAAGCTTTCGTATCGATAAAATAATATATATCGCAAAACTTGAAAGATTCAGTAAAATTTCCTACAACAAAGTATATCCCTCCCTTCTTTTGACTATTTCTAAAAATAGATTCGCCTAGGTACCAGCACCCTATCTACTCTATCCATCTATCTATCTATCTCTATTTCTATCTACGTTCATAAGTCGTGTTGTTAGGGGCCGGGGGGGTGGTAGTGAAACATTAGAGGGTGACTCGCATTGCATATGTTCTACGTTATTATCAAAAAAAGGTTGCAGTTATACCAGGGAAGCTAAGGGAAAGCTAAAGGAACGAATGAGGGAAAACTCAGAAAGAAGAGATATGGGGGAATGGCAAAGTAGTATAGTGGAAGTAGAATAGTGGGGGTGTAGCTAGCAAGGGTGGATCAAGCTAGGAAAGGAAACGTTAGTGAATAAAAATGCATTTCATCGTAGTGAGACTCTTTACTAATACATAAAGGGAATATAAAGGGACAAGAAAGAAGACAGTGTTACCAACAGTCATCGTATCACGATTACGAAATAGATTATAAACGACACGACGATGATGATAACGGACAGAGGTCGTTGTATACGTGTTTGTGGATTTCTATATATATATATGGGAATAGGAGTTTTGCTAGTCGCATTCGTGTAATTAATAAACAGCAATAGTAGAAGTGGCTAGATGCTAGACGTCAGTAGTATAGTGTAGTGTGCGCATCGTAATATGCGCATTTCTATGGATTGGTAGAACGAACTGTAAGTGGGGGTTCAGTGACGTATATTAGAAGTATAAGAAGGGAGTGAGGCCCTGCCCACCTTCTCTTTCTACTAAGTAAGTTTTCGATCTCATCACAGTGCAGTCCAAAAGTATGGAGTGTACCTTAGTCGAACTGTCTTGTTTTGGAGCTTCTTATAGCAACCAGATTAAGAACGCAAATTACAGATTGATACAACGGTAAATTTAACGAAATTAATTATGTGCATATGTTCCCCGCGTGTTATTAGACCTATTTTATTATTATTATTTTTGGCAATTTATAATATTGGCAATTTACGAAATTGCCGAATTATTGGCGAATTCGCGAAATTTGTTGAGTGAACATTTCTGAGGAGCAACAGTAAGAAGACACACAACTTTAGAAGAAACAACACATTAACAAGAGAGGAAGAAGCATATAAGGGTAAGAAGATAAAGATAGAGATAGAGATAGATATAGAGAGATATACCATACAAATTTTATTATTTTTACTTTATTTTTTTTTTTGGTGAAATATGTTTTATATAGAGAAATATAATAGATTGTTATTTATTTAATAATTCAATAATATTAGAACAAAAATAACAAACTTATTAAGAGGTTTACCAAACCACGTGCTTTTATTTACAAATTATATAGTTCCAATATATCTATATTTTTACATAATATATATATAGATATACAAAAAATATAAATATATTTTATTATTGTATAAATAACACACACGATCTCGAAGTGTAATTTTAATTTTTTCTAATTGTTTTTATCAATATTCATGATGTTATATATCTGTTATTAATTAATGCATTAATTTATTATTAAATAAAATCGATTGTCATTTTGTTAATAACAATAGCCCTGTGTCTACTACCGGAAAATTTCATTGTGCGTGAATTATTACTACATACACGTGATTATTTAAACGCGTGGATTTATTCAAAATGCTTTTTCTTCAAGAAGGACGATTTTTGTATTCGTTTATTGATAGGAAACAATATTCTCGATTTTTTGTATTTATTAGTTATAACGTCGCTTGCTATTAGGAAGGAAAAATTTCTAATATCATACATTTATTAGTCACACGTTGTGCAAACGAAATGCGAACTAATAGTAAATTATCGCTTATTCATTATATGTATATATGTGTGTGTGTTTGTGGCCCTACCAAAAACGTCTTCGCAAATGACGCAATTATTTGTCATATTATCATCGTATTTTCGTCAGAATTGTTGATAAACGAATACGATCGGTAAAACGCTACTGCGTTTTATTTATATTTTCTATTATTAATGTTTTTTTGTCATCTAACTTGTACAATACATTCTTAGACAGTACATTTTTATTTCTCTTTACTTTATAATTTTTATCTCATTAATTAATATATATATATATTAATAATTCAATAAAATCACTATTAACCGAAGATAATTAAGGTCCTCCTATTGGTATGTACGTTTATAAGGGTGTTAAAAAGAAAAAAAATTATATATAAAGTGCATACTATATTAAGTATAAAAAAATCTTACAAGGGGAAGAATCTAAATTAAAAATTAGCGGTGTATACCTTTAGAGACGTTTATACATTAATATAAAAAAGTATATTAGCCAATCAATTCCGAGAAAAAAAAGTTTGAATAGTTTTAGTCTGTTTATATTCTTATAAATTCAGTTACTTACAAAGTAACTCAATTGCTTAATCAGAAACATACTCTGCTTACTAACCGGGTGGTGGTGTTGAAACGTTTCGATCTTGCTATTTTCTATTTTGGATTTTTTTTTTTCTAATAATTTTGTTGACATTAATAACTCTTATTATTATTATTTCAGGTTATTATTTTATTGGTTCAAATCATTTCTCTAGAAAAACTTTCTCACGGTAATTCAATATTACCAAAGAGAAGGTGTATAACTAGTTAATTCATATGATACTTGAATTACAGTTGAACATTTTTATTTTTTGTATAGTTAAATAATTTTATATATAGTTATGTATATATATGTTATAGCTAATGTTAGGAATCTAGACATTGTATAGATTACCCGAGAAATCTCTAGAATCCTTGAGAAATCTCTAGAATCCTTGAGAAAGCTCTAGAATCCTTGAGAAATCTCTAGAATACCCAAAGGGTTTTGGTCAATGTAAAATACATGCGTCAGTCGATTGTGTTTAGAGCATCGTAGTAATCTTAGAAGGAAAAACAATTAAATTCTTAATAGAAATCAAACACCACGCACAGTACGTAAAGTGAAGATCATGTAATGATCATACGAACAAAATGCACCTTTCGTGATTTGATTATTTCACTTAAAAAAGTTTTAAAATATTTACCTTTCCTCCATCATGCTCTAAACACATCCAACTATGTACATTGTTTTTGATTCTGTACATTGACCCTAACATATAAAAAATATATATATAATTTAAATAGTGATAAAAATAACAATCATTATTGACATGCACGTCATCCTTCAATTTTCGTACACACATTTGAAATTGTTTTCTTCCAAAGTCCATAAACTTTCTCGAAAACTTCACATCATCTTCGGATCATTTAACAAACATTATGAAAATTCGATTTCGTATTATCTTCTAAAAGTCATATATCGGTGAATAATACAAATAAATCGAAAATGTGGAAATCGGGAGATCGAGGATGCCACGTAAATGACTCATCACGTTCATTCGCCTTAAACTGAAAACAATGTTTAACATGTTGCTGACCGTCGCGTATAAATCGGATGTTTTCATCAAATTCAAATTTAATGAATATATCTAAAGATAAGCAAGTGCGAGGGTGAAAGCAAGCGATTGGCCCGCGGGACATATTTTCCGAGATTAATTGAAATTTTTAAATAATTTTTAAATAATTTCTTTTTTATATATATATCATAATATAATCAAATTATAATTATATTATGATTTTTTTTCTTTTTTTTTTACAGTATATCCAACTAATGTGAGTAGTGTGGCCTCTGCAGAAATATACCTATCACCCAACCATATATGACGCGGTGGTCAACGTGTTAAGTGTTCCGAAAAACAAGTAAGTCAATTCATGATGATATTAACATACAAAAATATTTGTACGTCAGAAATGATTGACCGATATCATCCTGGGTTTCGAGTCCCAATAATAATATCAATTCACTGGCTCGATTTTCTACACGAATCCTATAAATGAATGGGGTTGGAATTTGGAGAATTGCTTCGATAAACACTTGGAAATTATGCAACAACGCGAGAAAACAAAATTAACCCTTTGTCCTATTCGCTAACTCCTGATTACTCAGGCAATAATAATAATAATAACAATAATAATAACAATAATAATAATAATAATAATAATAATAATAATAATAATTACGCGTAACTAAAGTAATGAAAAATACAAAATTATCAAAAACAACTGAGCCACGAGTCTGATTGCGTTGTTTACGTTTGGTCCTAACGATGTATCATGAGTCAGGCTCGTGCTTGTTGTTTTTGGTCGAAATTTCTTATCACGAGTGTCACTCATTGTTATAAGACAATGAGTTAATGCGACCCAAGTGATGTTTGAAGAAATACTACGTGGCTTTGCGCTCAGGAAACTCGAAAGAAAAAGACAGTCGGAACGATGACTAGGAGTGCAACTAATTGCTAATGCAATCCTATTATCATCTTAGAAATTATCAAGAGAAGACAACCGTAACGACACGAATTGTGACTAGGAAGGTAACTGGACTCCCCACCCCCCACCTAGTACCTTTGAAATTTTAAGAGAAGATGTACGTAACGACACGAATGTTGGCTAGGAAGATAACTGGATCTAATATCTTCAAAATTGCAAGGGAAGATGACCGTAACGATATAAAAGGTGACTAAGAGAAGAGTAACTAGGCCTTAGTACCTTTCAAATATCAAGAGAAGATCATTCGGGGTTAGAATGTTGTTGCAGAATGACCAAGTGTGGGATCGAGCGTTTCCATATCGAACAAAATTAGGTATTCGTGAGAAAATTGTTGACCGACGCGACGGGTCCTGAATGGATATAGTTTACCATTAGTATTTAGAATCGTTGCTCGGAAAGCAAAAAATATTCTAGGTTCATGGTGTTTCGGTCCAAACAATCCAGCTGTTCAATTTTTTTTTCACGAATCCTATACACACATGTACCGTTTCGTTATAGGGTAACAGTCATCCTGTTACCAAGATGCAAACTGATTATTTTATTTAACACGTTGAGTACGGTACCACCGATTTTGGTATAACTTTTCGTTCAGGTTGCAGCGAGTGAACCGAGTTAAAATGTTTTAATATAAAGTTCAGTAAAATTATAATATAAATTAATAAATTCTGGGGTCTTAGACCCAGGTAGTCCAAACGAAAAGTCTACTGCCAGTCCCCAGGGATCGATTTAACACTTAACGTGTTAACCTATTATATACAATTGATAAAATTGATTAATCATCTCCCCCTAAAATCGACATTTAAAAATATCACCTATATATTTAATAATATTTTTCAATTTTTTTTGTTGATTCTAGAATCATCATATTTGAACTAAGGCATATATTGGTGTTAGACCGTGCAATTGAAATGGCGAGCACATCGACGCAGCAATATAGTATTCGTTGGAACAATTACCATTCTAATTTGTTATCAGTATTCGACGAACTTTTAATAAATCAAGCATTCGCTGACGTTACCTTATGTTTGGATGATGGTCAATCCCTCAAGTGCCACAAAGTAGTCCTTGCAGCCTGCTCTACTTACTTTCAAGATATGTTTTACAAACAACCACAAAAACATATAGTAGTAGCACTAAAAGATGTGGATTATTGTGAAATTAAGATTATATTGGAATACATGTATCGTGGTGAGATACATGTGGCTCATGACCAACTTGAAAGTCTACTGAAACTTGCGAAATCATTTAAAATCAAGGGTCTACTCGACATAAATGAAACCTCCAATTTGCCTATACAAAAAGATTACAGTAACGTGACGGCTACTACAATATCATCACCATATTGTTCGCCATCGTCACAACTAGTATCCAACATAACCAGCAGTATCTCCCATAACATTAAAACATCATCGCCTAATTCAAGTGAAATGGATGGCAGTCCACACGGTAAATATATTATTATTATTATTATTTTTGATTATTTAACGGGAAAATTAATTATTAAAAATGTCACTAATTTATCGATACGTAAAGATTTCGAAATGAAATTATTCTGCATACTAATTTCGAGTAAAATAAAGTTTGACGGAGGAGTAACCTTTATGCATGCCTATTTGTTTAGAATACAGGTGCTTAATTCCATAATTAATCAATTCGTAGTAACAATAAAATTAGAAACAATTTAGAAAATACCGAACGTTATGAAAATTTTCCTAGCCCCTCCCACCCCCCCACCGCTATTTTTACCGGCTTCCGCAATTTTATCGAATTTCGAGGATCTTATTGGGCGATTAACTTTTTAATGCACAATTGCTGACACAAATTGGACCACTAATAAAGAAATATTATCCCGACTTTATATCTCAAACAGAAAAAATGGCTGTTCCGTATAGAAATTACTCGGTATGTTGTTTAAACTAAAACGGTAAGTTAAGGGCATAAAAACGATAAAGGGTTTGAGGTACTGGGTGCGATGACTATACGTTCGACTATATATCATGTTGCTTTTTTTTTTTTCAAATTTATCATACTCACACATCAGTTGATATTGTATGAAACCTAAAAATATTGTGTTTTCAAAATTTTTGTCTTAGAATAAATGACATTTAAAACAAACATAAGTTATAATTATTATCTGCAAAAAAAAATTGTGCATTAAAAGGTTAAGGGCCCAGTTCTTGCCAGTTGTTACATTGACCAGACCGAAACTCAAAACTCGTTCGTTCGAACCATAGTGTATACTTCGCAACAACATTCGACACTACTGTATTTTCTTCTTTTCAATTTAACCGGTTTTTTTCCCTTCTCTAATTTCAAAGGTGTCACTTTAAACATCATTCTGTTAATTCTTTCAATCGCCATAAGTATTTTTTGTTGTTGTTCTTTTTCCTTTCTTCTTAAATTTTCTCTCGCATCGATGATACTTTTCGAAATGAAATAAGTTTGCAAGAACGCTTCGATCAGAGCAAATCCTCAATGTTTGTAGGACTTATGAAAAAATTGGATCGTTCGGTAGACTCTGGACCGGAATTCGAATCAAGAACCTCAAAGTTTCTCCCTGGTAAGACACTTTGGTAAGATTTTCCTTATTTATTTGGAATTAACACTCTTTCTCTCTCTCTCTCTCTCTCTCTCTCTCTCTCTCTCTCTCTCTCTCTCTCTTTTGTTCTCATTAACACTAAATGAAATTCATTAAAACATTGTTTCTGCTCGATGTATACTAATGTAGGAGACACCTATTTCTAAATAATACAAACTCTTGTTAAATCTGATTTATTAACGCTTCAACCGTTACCCTGATTAACCGTGACCGATATTTGTTTTTTAACAACAGGACCACCCGTGGCCGCGGCATGTCACTATACAAATTTTATATCCAATCCTTAAAATTATGACCTATGCGGAAAAATAAATCTTTTGAGAAACTTGCTTGGCGATCGATCCGATAATAATTTATTCCCATATACGTTGGTAAAAATGATGAAATTTAAATAATATTCTTTTTTTTTTTTTTTAGGAACTATGCCACCCCCGGAAGAAGATAAAAATCTTTTCTACCACTATCATTTACCTATGCCACTGTTGGCCTTGTCATCGCCGCATTCTATTCTTCAAGCTGTCAATCCAAATTCAGGTCATTCCTCTACGCAAAGTATCACTATGAATACTCCTGAGGAGATAGGATTCGAAGAGACCAATTATAAACGGAGGAAACGCATATTGCCGAAATATTCTTTGGTTCAGGACACACCGATATTACGAACAGTTTTGAACCAAAGACATATCGATAGTTCACAACAACAAGCCTCACCGTCTATGTCATCGGATAACAACGAAGCAAGAAGTGATGCGATAGTGTCATTAAACGAAAGAGTTGTACGAGAGAGTATGGCTCTCGCAAATTATGAATCCTTAGAATCTAGTTCTTATGCCGATATGATAGACGAAGACAACAAACAATCACTACCTCCAACTTTAAACGATATGAATACAAGTAAGTCAATTATAAGATTTATTAATCCTGATCTGTATACATTGTCATGAAAACACATCACACACACACACTCATTGTCTAGTTAATTTGTCATAATGATAATTGTAATTTATCTTTAAGTGACTAAGACCGTTATATACCTTACAAAAATATCCTATTGTTTATTAAAAAAAACTATATTTATATGATATATACTTTTAACAACACTTAACTCATTTTTCCCATTACAATTCGTTACGAATTGACACAATAATCACACGTTAACAAAATGAATTTCTCATATCGAGAAATGTTTAGATAAATTTTCAAACGTTCATTTGAAATTTATAATGTATCGATATATAATTACATTATCTAATCATATATTTATTTAAACGTTTAATTTTGATTATTTCTTTTACGCGCAGGTCACCACCACCACCACCACCAGAAGCCTGAATGGAAACGTTACAAACAATATACGCGAGAGAACATCAATAACGCAATCGAGGCAGTGAGAAATGGAGCGAGTGCATTGCAAGCAGCACGGATATACGGTGTCCCATCGCGTACACTTTACGATAAGGTAAAAAAATTAGGGATCACAAATAACCGACCTTCGAAACGTAGCGCAAGCAGATCTGATGGGGCAAGTTTATCTGGTAATTTCGGTGATAGTTCAAACAATTATGGCAGTAGTAGTGGCTTTGTGCCGGAATGTGATGATGAAACCAGCAACAGTAACAACCAACAAGAGAATACTTCGGGAACACAAGCTGAGACGAGTTTTGTCTCTGATATTAAAATCAAAGATGAATTAATCAAATTAAATATAGACACTGATCAACAAACTAGTCTAAATGAAAGTCTTATAATAAAAGAAGAAGAAAATGAACATTATCCAACTTACGAGGATGAAATTCAGGATCTTTCGATGCATTCCAAAAATAACAAAACTATAACAACGTCTAATATAGATGAGAAAAATTCAGATAATTTGAATCACAGCTAATAATTAGCCATTTAACATGTTAAACGCGGAGCACATTTTTCTATGCTTTGTGTTGTTCAAGCCTGTTAACAACATAGTGACGATGATCATTCGACGAGATGTTCGATTTAAAATTATAAACAAAACATATCGCATTATATTGCACTAACAAATGTTTGGAATAAAAGCATGGCTTGGCTGATATGTAGAAATATATTAAGTACAAACAATATATAATCAGCAAGAGGCATCATTATGCAAAAGGCGACCACAAAATTAAAACTCATGACCGGCTAAACGAAAAATTCACTATCATGGACTGACGTCGCGCTTAACGTGTTAAAAATTGAAACTGACGTGGAGATTAACATATTATATATCTATATTAATACAAAGTAAAAGAGAGAGAGAGAAAGAGAGAGTATATATAGTGCCTTAATTAAAAACACACTATTAGATATCCGGTTAGATTTTGAATTAAGGATATAATCCATCTTCTTATAAGAAGTAAGATATTTATAGTAAGTTCCGAGACGAACGCTGTTAAAATATTTTCCTTGTTGGAATTCCGAGATAATATCGATATGATATGTTTATTATTTCATAATAGGTCTCCAAAAGTGCTAAACAAAAGAAGTAATATAGTATAAGTAGTAGAAACGAAAGGACCATGATATTATCAATTATCTCATTAATTTCTCAGGTATAAATAATTATCTTAGGTTTTTTTTCTTTTTTTTCTTTTTCTTTCTAATAATTACTCGTGCAACTTTAATATAGTGATCAAATTTATATTTATTTGTTATGCATCAATTTGACGTGATGAAATTGAACGATTTCTATAATGTTTAACATTAACAGTGGAATTTAGATTATTCAAATTACCTTGGAGGAAGGAATAATTATCCATTAATAGAAAAAAATACGACAATTTTGTTGAATGTATGTTGTTCTTTAAAAAACATTTATCGAACATTATTAAACCTTAATATTTTATTTTCTTATACCATGACGCTTTGAAAATTAATATTTAATCATTTTAGATTACATTTCTTGAAACGTGGAGATTTCAATTGAATTTTTTATTTTAATTTCAAAATTCAATTTAACAAAGAATAGCTTCAAATAGATGAATTCTATAAACCACCGAATCAGTGTATCTGAGCTTTTTATCATTTTCCATTTAGGAGAAACTCGTTTGCAAATTTGTTCACACAATAACATGATGTACATATTTTAAATAAGTAATAATGAGTGAACTTGCCAAGATAATATTTTCCTAACGATGCAATTACAGTTTTACTATACCTTTAAAATCATTTATATATAAATGATATATTGTTACAATGCAATAAACCTCGTTATTGATTTGTCTAATGAATCATGTTATTTATATATATCTATCATTTGCCTGATAGATTATACTATTTATTTGTTGAACATTTTCGCATAACGGAGCATTCAAATAATCAAAGTTCCACTGTATTAGAATTCGTCGAATATCAAACTTTATATTTAAAACTCAAGATTAATCACGATTAATGATTAAACTCAAAAAGACTGAATCAACGTCACAGATTTACAAGACTGATGAACGAAGTAAAATGTGTTCAAACAAAAAAAGAACATCCTTAAGACTTCTACAATGAGAAATATTCTCTTTAGTTTCATTAGGTCACTGATAAGTTACTTTAGAAAATTTTTAATATAATTTAAGATAAGTTACTTCTTTCATCCTGTACAAAAGGACATGCAATATTTGAAGAAATAGAAAAAAAGAATTAAAAAGAAAAGAACAAAAAAAGAAAAAAGGATAGAAGAAGATTTTAAACACAACTCTCTACCTCTCGCACGAAATAAAACCGTTTAAGGGGATTAAAATTGATCGCTTATAAAAATGCTATTGTTTATATTTTTTATATTTTATTTTATTCTCTTTTTTTTTCATAAAGATTGAGTTTTTATATATTTGTCGCGAATACTATATCGAATAGAACAGAAAATACGTACGGTTTTTCTTGTTTTCTTTTTTGTTATCGTATTTTTACTCGTAGAATTGCAGCTTAGGAAATGTATTAATTTTTACTATTAAAAAAAAAAACTAAAAAGAAATTATAAAAAAAAAAAAACAAAAAAGAACATCAAATGTGTTCTACCGAAATACTTTAGCGAATGAAGTATTTCGGTAAGGGAAAGAACCTTCCAAAATAAAAAAAAAAAAATAAATCAGTTTTACATTGAACGCAATAAAACTATATTTTTTATGTTAAATAGTTTTTTTTCTTTTTATATTTTTATAATTGTTATTAAATTTTTACTACAGATAGTGAAAATACATAGAAGAGAGAAAAAGAGATAGAGAGAGAGAGAGGGAGAGAGAGAAACGCTATGTTTTTTTCTCTTATAATTTTTACACTTCAAATATTAAAAAGCATATTATAATAATGAATATAACTTATATATAATAATAATAATAATGATTTATGTAAATATAAAAAAAAGGTAGCATATGTATGCATATATTTATTATATCTTTTAGAATATTTTTCATTTCTTTTTATATTTATACTATAGCCACATATATGCATTATACACTCGTCAATAAAATCTGAATAAATATATATATTTTCTCAGATTTCTATATATATAAACGTATTATTATTAAGTTATAGATATACTTTTTCACAAATATAAATCATTGTCATATATGATTTATTATATACATATATATTTACACATTTATTTATTATTACACATGTAATATATATTCATTGTTATAATATTATATATAAGTATATTCTTCTGTAATTATATATACATGATGGATCATATAAATGGAAAAATTTAAAAATCTCTTGTATTTACAAGCGTATTAAACGATTCAAAGGACTGTTTTCTAATAAAATTTTAAATAAAGGAGGTTTTTAGATGTTCCCATTTATATGGTTCACTCAATATATAGTATATTGTATAATATAAGCATATGTATATATATACACCTGTATGTATATATATGCTTAGCATTGCTTAATTGGTTCTTATACAAAGTTTTATTAGATAAATAGATTATAGGATAATATTACAACAGACTGATTTTTTTACAATAGCTTTAATGTATGTAGGAAAACAAATAGGAAAAGACGCCACAATAAATGACCGCACCATTAGCATTTTATTTTCTTTTTTTTTTCTTTTTTTATGAAATTTGAAAAAGACAAGAACTTGAGAGTATCAAATGAGATATAAGGATATTTGTTAGTGTTACTAATAATGGCCCTGGGATGCAAATGCAATAATGTTCAATAAAATAACAGCACTATAATATAAAGCGAACTATCTACTTCATCGAATAACGAGTCAATGTTAAATTATTGTGAAAGATTAATCATAACTTGAATATGCCATACTATCATCTTCTCGAACAGTTTTATTTGTACAAAAAATGATTTCAATTGATATGAATGTATATAAATCCATGTAATCATATTACGTTTATCATATGATGTTTATGGAAAAACATGTAATTGGTTGTTCCTATAAATCTATATCTACAAAAATCTGAAGTACAGTTAGAAAAAGAAAACGAAAAAAAATTATTTCACTGTATACAGTAATGTGTGATCTACAACATACTAATTTCTTACTTGTCATTATGACGTAAAACTGTTCGAGATGTTACTTATTACATCAATGACTTTAATATTCGCAAATATAGTTGGCTATATTAATACACAAATATGTAATAATATAATATATTATTACATATAATAACAATAGGATTTTAAAAAAGGAGACCTGATAATGAGAGAGAGAGAGACAAACGTGAAGATACTAAGAAAATAAATTATTTATAGAAAATTTTAGAATAAGAATGGAGAATGAAGAGTGTTTTATATGATAAATTTATTTACCTATAAATAGAGTAATAATATTACACATGTGGTGTAAAATTGTGGGAATGGTTTAAAAAACCAGAGATAGAAAGGATCTCAAAATGATAAATATATATATATATAAAGTATAAAGACGTTAAGATTAAATACGGGTACGTATTATTAAATCATACGCGAGGAAATGAAAAGATAGAAGAATCTAAAGTCAAAATGTAAAAGACAAATGATCAAATTTTGAGGAGAAAGTTATAACAAGGAGGTAACGGGCAAATATTGGCAAAATGAATTAAAGAGAAAGAAAGAAAGAAAGATAATTGAGAGGAAGAAGAGAAAGTTGAAAGCGAAAAAGAAATACGAAAAGTTATAACAAAAATGGCGGTAACGAAAGTGGGCGAATCCGACATTACTTCCGAGTACGGGACCTGAGGGGGTGGTTTTTACGAAAAAAGAAAAATCACAAGTATCTAAAAAAAAGAAAATAAGGGGGAAACGAAACTGATAGTGAGATTTGGGAAGAAACAAGCAAGTTTTGGTTAAATGAAGAAGGATAAAGAGTTTTAGGTTATGTAGAAAAGGTGAGGACAGAAAGTTTGATGGGGGTACTGGTGGAGAAAAAATAATTAAAAAGAATGGGACAAAGTCATAGAAAGTAGTTAGGCACGAATCAAAGTGGCAACTACGGTAGACCAAGCCCATTTACAAGGTCGAAAGATTATAAATTACAATAAATATCTATTTATCTATACATCTATATCTATCTGTCTCTATAAAATAGGACCTTGATTATTCAGTGTGATCTGAGAACAAAGGACATGGAAAAATTAAAGGCCTACTGATCTATTGTACATCTCGATTTGATTCGTATACTTATTTCAAATATAAGATAACGAATAATCGAGATCATTGGTAATTAGGACTTTAATTAAAATTAATTGAGACACCGGTTTAATCAAGGTCCTACTGTATATATACATATAAGTGCATCAAGAGTAAAAAAAAAAAACTTAAAAAAAAAAAATACAGATTAGGTCTCTCATAAAAATATATATAATAATAATAAAAATTAAAAAAAAAAAATTATAAAAATAAAGAAAATTGAAAAATAATAAGAAATCAATGGCCTATAGCCGCATTTAAACAAAAAATTAATTCTAATCAAATCAATATAGTTAATCATTAAAATTATAAGAATATTCATGCATTAATATAAAAATACATAATTGCCAGACAATTCCGAAAAAAAATCTTTCAAAGCTTTATATTTTGGTAAATTCAGTTACTTAACAATTAGCTTAACAACTTAAATAGTAGTCCACTTACTGATCAGATGGTCAAAGTTCGATCATACATATGCAAATTTTTGTTGTTCATTTTTGAAAATAATTTTTAATATTAATAATACGTGAATTATAGTTAAAATTTAATTTTTATAATGATAATTAACTTTTATAGTGGTAAATCATAATTAATCGTAATTACTGTTATCATGAAAAATTGTCTCGTAAATTTTTCTTTGTTATTATTATAGATAGATAAAAAAAAATCTAATGCACGATAATCGTGCTCATTTAATCGAACATGATCGAAAAGATTCTATTACGATACAATCAATAGTTCATCCTTAATTGTCATTGACAAATTGGAATACGATGATATCAGAAGATGTTTGGTTCACAATAAAAATTTCTGTGTCTTTGGAAGAATTTTCTCCCTGTCGAAAAAATAAAAGATCTGCACCGTGCCTTAGTCGGATAAAGCGCCTGTTCGGTAAACAAGAGATCGAGGGTCCGATTCCTTCAAGGGCCTTGATCAATGTAAAGTTTTCAGTCAACAGCCTAGTCACGTTGAATTTACTAATTACGATTAGATCACTAAAAGTCAAACAACGTGGGTACCGTTAATAAAATAATGGATGGATAACCCAGTTGGAAAGAAAAAAAACAAAAAGCATGTGTTGTTGACTCGAATCCATAAAAAAGGAAGTATACAAAATTATAATAAGAAAAAGAAAGAGAGAGAGAGAGAGAGAGAGAGAGAGAGAGAGAGAGAGAGAGAGAGAAAGAGAAAGAGAAAGAGAGAGAACAAAAACAAAATAAATATTTCACGAAAAAAACCTTTGAAAATAATTGAAATACATAGACTGAAATATTTTACTATATAAAATAAATATATATATATAATAAAATAAATAAATATATATATATATATATTTGATCACAAAATGATAATTAATTGATAAACTACGTAATAATACTAGAATAATTAGGATTCGTTTTGTACGAGTCGTAGTCAAAAAGAGGACATAGAGACTGGCTAAACGGGATTTATTCCCAGTTACCGTTCGAAATATTAAAGAGATCAAATTTGCTGAGAAATTGTGAGCTTTCGTTCCTAAATAGGATGATACCGAACTCGGAAAGCTTTTGATTTTCGATACACATAAATACTAAATAATTCGATGAAATACTCCTAATGAATTGTCTATTGTATTTTTTGATATTTATAGATACAATTTACTCTGATACTTCCGTTTCATCCTGATAATTGATTTTACGGCAATGCTCGTAGAGACTGCGCAGATCTCATATAGAATATTTTTCATATTATGTCGAATCGTACAAAATACTCATTTATTTCTCGCAATGCAATATTTTTTATATAAATCTTTGTACATATATATACATGAGATAAAATGCCTATATATATATATATATATATATATATACACACATATTTAAATAGATAAATGAATGTATTACTTGTTTTAACGAAACTCAAACACGTAAATAATATATTTCCGAGTTAACTCAATATTCCGTTAATAAGTACAAACCAAAGCAACATTGACTGATTCTACCTCTTTTTTTCTATACTATTTACTAGCTTTTTTTTAATGAAAAATGTGAATAATATTTAAGTCATTTTATATCGTCAATAGATATATAAGTTTCTAAGAGAAAAGATCGATGAAAGATCAGTAATTCATACATTTTATATAGTCAGTTAATTCATACAATTTTTTTTAACCTTTTAACTGGAGAACATGATTTAAGAAAATACAAAAAAAATTGATATCTCATCTAATAACATATTAATTTTTCATTTAGTCACGTTTGTTTTCGAAATATTAAATCATCCGTTACAAGTTAAAAGGTTAATAATTGAACTTAACCGTGATATAACAAAAAATATACATTTTATATTACCGTTAAAGTGTATAATATTCATTACGAATATTATACATCATATTGACATTCATTGTATAATATTCATTCATGAAATAACTAGGTATTACATAAAATAATTATGCGTTTGAGGGAAATACACGCAAAAAATGTTATTATACATTTTTAACTAAGTGTTTTTATATGAAATAACTGGGTATAAACGAATTTTTACAAAGGCATGTTGTTAAAGTATGAATTGTTAAGTACGTTTACTATTATCTTATAAGACTTGTATTTTATTCTTAAAATTGTTAGTATCGATAAAAAATTTTTATATACTCGAATATCGTATCTCATTAAACTTAAACCCCATTTCTATCTTTATATCAAATAATAAAAAAATAAAAAGTATATACGAGGATTGGGAATCGAAATGGTCTAAGTCGTGAAAGTGTAACTTTCAAAGACGGGGTGTTTAGTTTCAAGTGCCTCTAAAACGTTCAAATATTTGATTTTTTTAATGTTGTTGAAGAAATGTGTAAAAATTTCAGTGATCCAGGGGTAAGTCAAGCAATTTTAATCAACATGATTTATAAAAGCATTTTTCTAAGCTTTACTTTTAATTTTTCTGGTAATATACAGAGATCTAATCGTTTTTTCATATAAGATGATCTAATCATAAATTAGCTCACTTTCCTTCTGATTTTCAAAATTAGAAAAAAAGAAAAAAAGAAAAAGAACAAGAAAAAAATTCAACTTATGAAAAATAATTATTTAATAATAATCAACTGTAAAAAAAAAAAAAAAATAATAACGACAACACGTGTAAACGTAATAATTCCTTCCCTGAAGATGAATTTCATGAGTACACGTTAAATGCTATTATAATGTGCTAAACAATTTCGATTAAAATTTTTTAAGAATATCATACGATTATTATTATAATAATAATAATAATTATTACTATTATCATCGTATTATTATATTATATATATATATATATATAAATACCATAATTTCGAAGATTTGATTTGCTAATGAGGATCCGTAGTTTGATGTACCTACAACGGGGACAGACAAAGACAGATAAATAGAGAGAGAGAGAGAGAGAGAGACAATAATTACGAGCATGCGCAGAAAATATTTGTGAAGGAGAGGGAAAGGTGAGTGGCCGGCAAAGGGGATGCGCGAGGGGCAGGAATATAGGGAAGGGTGGCTTAGGAGAAATAAAGCGCAGCGAGGAGCTACGTCGTCCGCGATGAATGTAGCCGTGGGGATGTTGCATTGAAATTCGCGAAATTTCTCTTGCATTAGAAAGGTGTTTGATATACATATATACATATATACATATACATATATATAATCATCCGGTTTTGTGAACTTTAAGTTTTCCCTCCCTAAAACCTCTCTGCCAATACAAAAAATAGATAAAATCAATCTACCTTTGTCTACAAATTAGCTCCTTTACGAATCTTCAAGTTGAAAATAAAAGAATCCTCTAATTTCTTTCATTTCTCAACGTATCGTTCAACATTATCATCATTTTTCCTCCTCTTCCCACGTTCTCTCTTTCCCAACCCCTTCCTTTTGATATTTCTTTACGATTTGATCGTTCGTTATCGGACGAATTTAATCATCTTGTTAAAAACAAAGTGTCACAGTTAACGAAGTGACAAAAAGTCTCCGTGATTCGTGTATAATCGACGACATAGTGTGTGCATCGAGAAGAAGAATTCATTTTCTATCGGTGTCTTCCACGTATTATTTCGTATATATTTTATTATTTGAATTGTTCTCTTCCTCTTCCCTTGTTCTCTCTTTCTCTCTCTCTCTCTCTCTCTCTCTCTCTCTCTCTCTCTCTTTCTCCTTCTCTCTTTCTCTTTCATCGTGGACCACTTTGGCTGGAGTTTGTATGATTGTCTTTGATAGAGATACAAGAACCCACGTACCACGTCGTTGCTGACTTTTCTGGATATGACGAGGCATGCGCCGTAAACAATTCTGGGATTGATGTATCACAGGGCGCAGGTATTTACCAAA
Organism: Polistes canadensis; assembly: GCF_001313835.1. Taxonomy (NCBI): domain Eukaryota; kingdom Metazoa; phylum Arthropoda; class Insecta; order Hymenoptera; family Vespidae; genus Polistes; species Polistes canadensis. The sequence goes on along the minus strand of NW_014569557.1, from coordinate 319,036 downwards.
AGACGCATATTTGCATAGTACTCTTATATAACAGCAAGTTTACCGTTTCTTTAGATAATATATAGTATACCTTGTATATATACAAGCACATGCAAAATAAATACACTTATGGTCGTAAATATCTGTAGACGTAACCAACACCTCATCATCATATTTATGCATCATAAATGCGCATGTGTATATTTACATGCATGTCGTATGAAATCTCTATAATAATTCTTCCCGTTCACATTATCATTATTATTATTATTATTATTATTATTATTATTATTATTATTATTATTATTATTACGATTGTTTAAAAATGTGTTAAAATGATAATATTGTATTTTTCTCTAATATTTAGATCTCGATTTACTTCGTACTGTGTACAGCGACGGTAAGCCTCGCTATTTCCACGAATCAAGAAAAAAATACGGCAGAAAACGCAAAGTGCCCTCCAGAATGCATCTGTCTATCCCAGAAGGTAATTACATAGGTAATTACCGAACCGTTAGAGCTGTCACTCGCACATTGCAATTCCTATTTGAAAAACGATTATAGATGATAGGGATGGGTTTTCCTTTCTCGAGTTCATCATATAAATCTCTCTTTTTTTTTCTTTTTTTTTCTTTCTTTCTTTCTCTTTTTTCTCCCTTGCGTTTTTCAATGATCACAATCAACGTTAAAAGATGTAAAAAGCGGAAGAAGCGAATGAATGGAACGTGATGAAAAATGGAATATATTTCACGGAACGATCGAAAAAAGTTAAACCATTTGAAAAGAATTTCAATCCGATAGATTTGTTCTTATTCGCATTAAACGGAATGTGTGTATTTGATTTGAAAAGAAATATCGTTTTAAAAATTCTACATCTGTGGTTTATATTTTTGTAAATATCTATTTACATAAAACGTGACCAATAATTATGACAATGTGACATAATCGAAGAATTGATTAAAAATTTGTATTATACATTTTTTTTCCTTTTCTTTTTTTTTGTTTTTTTTTTTTTGTTTAGTTAATCCGTGTCGTAACTACTGAACCATAGTTACGATGGATATCATAATTATGCATATATAAAATATTTGAAAATATAAAAGAAGTATTGTAATTAATTGTTACAGGTGATTTGCAATACGGGAGGCCTCGAAGATATACCGACCCAACATTTACCAGAAGGAGTAGAGGAATTGTCTCTAACGAAAAATAATTTTCCTATAATCAAGAGCGACGCATTTGCTGGGTTACGCGTGCTGAAAAAACTCTCATTGGACGGTAACAATATCTCATCGATAAGACCGTTCGCGTTTCGTGGATTGAACAAATTACGAGAATTGTCGATTCAGGACACACCGTTGTCCTACATAGAAAAATTTTCTTTCGCCGCGCTTCAAAACGTTTCGGTTTTATTATTGGCGAGTAACAAGATTCGTTACATCGAGGGTTATTCCTTCGCCGGTACATCAAATATTCGTGCTATACTTTTGAGTAACAATCCATTACTGAGCTTACACAGTTACGCGTTTAGAGGTTTGACCAATGTCGTGAGACTTATTTTACCATCCGGTATTCGTAACATCGAACCCGATGCTTTCGATGGATTACACACTGTTGGCTTATTGAAGCTCACCTTCATGGACTTGCCCAGCTTAAAATCTTACACATTTCGTGGCTTAAGTCACGTTAACTCTTTAAACATTCAAGAATGCGACCTGGGTGTCATTCAAAAAGACGCCTTTGCCGGTTTAACTTACGTTGATCATCTTAATATTCTCAACAACAAGATAGACCTCATAGAAAGATTTCATTTGAGGGAGGAAGACGCCGTTAACATCCTCAGGTTTTACGGTAATCACGTTCTCGAAGCACCTCGTCATGCCAAGGACATCGTTTTAGAAGTAAATTCGATCAGTGCTATCGGCAATCACTTCCCGTGCGACTGCCAAGCTCACAATATTCTCGAAAGCGACTTCGTTAACTGCAGCGTTGCTGAATTTCAACGTAATAATTATTGTATATCGCCTATAGAATACAACAACAAACCGATGAGCCAAGTTGACTTTGAACTTATAGCCAATTGTTACGACAACGTCGTACAGGACAATCTTGGTTCCGGCGTTGTCATCGCAATGTCCTCCTCCTCCTCATTGCCTATCGCGTTGTTCATAATTATTCTCATTTTCAAAAGTTTCCTTCTACCTTGAATCGCGAGTTCCTCCAAAAATATTCTAGAAAATTATTTCAATAAAAGATAGAATATTACCCTATCATCCGAGAAATTTCGATTATCCTAGAAAAAGAGAAGAAGAAAATGATTGATTTCAAATAAACAAAGATTACGGGACACGATTTATCTTACAAAATTACAAACATTTCCTAACGATTATTAAAGAAGAAAAATTAGATAATGTATAATATAATAGAAAAATCGTGCTTCTATTCTTAGATTGTTACAATCATTTTATTAATCCAATTAAAATTGAATCGAATTAAAATATAAGATAATTCTTATTAAATTTTGATTTAATATTATTCTCTCTCTCTCTCTCTCTCTCTTTGATAATACTTTCTCTATCGTATATTAATTGTCGTCAAAAATTCTTCTATCAAACTTTGTCAAAATTTTCATTTAGTGTCGGATTTTAAATTATGACGAAATATTACGATAATAATGATGATGATGATGGTGATGATGATGATGATGAACTTTCTAGTGATTCGAAAATACCGTAAAAAACTGTAATTTAACTCGGAACACTGGATCGTTATTTTTTCAAATTGTTTAACATTTGAGAATGACAAACAATTGAAGAAAATATGACGGGTGGCATCGAATCGATTTCGTTCGCGTAAAGCTAAAACGCACGATCGATCCTAGTTAGCTTAATACTTTTATACTGCTAGTACTTTCTAAATATCATAAACCGCCTAATTGCACAGCAAGACGGAACACTATTTCGATGATTCTAATTATTCTATTCAACGCTTAAACAAAGAGAAAAAAAAAACGAAAGAGAATGAGTTACGATATCTTTGTTGAAAAGAAAAGAAACAATATAAAGAATAAAATATATCGATAGTAACATATCAATTGAAGAAAGAGAAAAAAAGAAAGAAAGAAAGAAAGAAAGAAAGAAAGAAAATATTTATTTAAAATTAATAGAGATGCTTATAATTGCGTCCAAATGTTGGACATTGTTACAGATTTATTTAAAAATATTTGTTGACAAGTTTTCGCATAACCGTTTAAAAGAAAAACAAAAAGAAAAATGAAAAGAAGAAAAAAAAAGAAAAAAATATCATTCTACAATATATTTTACGTACCGAAGGAAATAAAGAAAGTACGATAGATTTATTCTAATTAATGTTAAATGTTAATTAACAATTTCATCATCATTATATCTATTGTCAATTTGTATTATAAAACTACGTTTGTTATCTTAATACCTGTTATAAACGTTTCAAATTAACGACAAACTTAATCTTAAATTCGGCTTACGTTAGTCGTTTCATAACTGCCTAAAATCTATTATACATATCACACATATGATGATTAAATCATAATAACGAGTAAACTATTCGTGAAAAATACGCGTAGATGGATTAATATTTTCTTAAAATTCGTTAATCTTCCATTTATATTTTTAACAAAGCCGAGAAAGGGTACTACGCTTGATCGTACGCTGCTTCCTGCGCATTTTTCGTCATTAACAGATTACGAGACGGACAGTTGACGAAATATCTCACATTATTCTCGCACAAAGAAAATGTTGATAAGAGAAAAGTGGGAAGTCTCATCATTCGATCTACTAAAAATAAGTATATATTAAAACGAGAAACGATTTTCTTTCTATTTTCCTTCACTTCTTCGAGTGACCGTTCTCAGAAAACGACGAAACAATGTCATGATCTATTTTAGCATCTGTAAGAATTAGATACGATCTATCATAGTATGATCCACTTTCGAAAAACTCCATACCCAAAATATATATATATATATATATACATGTATATATATATTTTAAATTAGACATATTTTTAATTATTTATCTTAACTAATCCGATATTAGCGATAATATTTCAATATTATCATCGTTACCACAATGATGTGAACAAATTAATACAATATAGAACATATAAAAATAGTTTTATTTGTCCTACCTAGGTTTTATAAATTTTTTTTCGTAAAATATCTAACAAAATCGTTGTGAATTAAATGAACCCTTTCCCCCGCCCCTCCCCCCCCCATAAAGAGAATATAAACGATCTGTTCTCGAGTCTTATAATTATTAATAAACAAAAAATAAAAGAAATACATTTCAGCACTGCGAGCGGTGCTGTTATCGGTGATCATTTCTCGTTCTTATATTTAATAATGACAATTTTTCTACAAAAAAAGAACAATGAATGAAATAAACGTATAATTACCCGTCTTTCTTTTTCGCAATAATTTGTTAGCAAGTAGCGTCCACCTCTTGATTTTCTGTTAGATTTTTAGAAGAAATGACTTGGTCGCAGTGTTAGAACAGCTGCCAACATTACTTTGGGCAGCTCTGCAAGGAGAATTCTCTGAAGATGATTTACCATTCCATTGAGATTTCATAACTAAAATTCAAGAGTCGCAAAAATTGAATACATGATAAAATCTTATTCATGTATATAAAAAAGAATTGTTTTCAAATAAATTTTCTTTATGATTTATTATCAGCAAAATATTTGAATTCGTATTCCTAGTTTATAAATCTCTATATTCGAGAGATCTGTCGTGAAAATAATATATCGACAAACTTCTTTTTGATTAACTATACCTTCTTTACCACTCACACGAAAATTCCTAAAGACTTTGATACTCACAATCAAAGGATTAAGAAATTAAAATAAGACTTTTTACAGAGTTTTTCCTAGGCATCAAACATAATACTTTGATATCCTATAGAATATCAAATTACTATTTAAACAACGTTGAAAAGAATACATTCTAGGGCACAGACACACACAGCCATTCGCAACCCCTCCCCCCCAAAACAACCCATACAGGTAAAAAAACTACCAAAAGTTAATAGATTTTAATAAACTTATATTAAATTAAAGTACACACTTTTGTCTACGCGTAGAATACCATATCGAGTTATAAATTAATCTGCAAAGGTTCATAAAATAGCAAAGAAAAATTAGCGGATTAGACATTGTTCACATTGCCTAAAACCAGGCATTGTTAACATTACCGGGGGAGGTTTGGAACCTAGAATAAAAAATAACAAAATCTAAATAAAAAAAAATGATATTTTAATATTTGACCGAAATATAATTAACACGAATTCGTGCAAATCCAGCGAATACCGGATATAGCAGTTGCAATGCCGTATAGTGGACACTACTAACACTTAATCTGTGATAAAGAAATATGAATTTATCCATACTTTAAATAACTACTTAAAAATTAATATATAAAACAGCAGCAACTGTCTTAATGTCTAATAAAATTAGACATTCTGTTTCTTTTTATATATTATTATAATTTATTCTTTTTTCTGTACATCTTTTTACAGATAACTATAGATATCATCTTTCGTTCTTTGTTATTTCATTTTCTATTATTTTGTGTAAATCCTTTTTAATTAACAAATACGGCTCTCTAGTTGCAGAATCTAATATTTGTGCTATCATCTCTTCCGTCAAATTCTGATATTGTTTTTCCTCTATAAAAATAATATCAAGAATATTATACAATCAGCGATATACTGTAATAAGTAATAATTAATAAATTTTATCTAATAACTACCAGAAATAACTATGTGTCCAAAGAATTCGCATATAGCAGGTTTAATCAAAGTTGTATTTTTTACATCGGCTTGTGACTTTCTTGCCCAAACATATGCTCGTACATCATCATATTCTTTTTTCAAATGTGTAGTTTTTGCTCTTGTAATATATAGATTATGTGCAATTTGATGTTTTAGAAGATAATTTACAAATAAAAATATTGAAGATACTAAAGTTTCTAGTTTCTTTGATGAGGATAATTTAAAACAAAATCCTTTACTAGGAAAGTTTTCTAAAAGAAACAAAGAACCTTCGTGTGGTTGCACATCCTTAAACAAGCAACATTCGTGAAACTATCATAACTGATCTTTCTTTTAAAAAATTCATTGTACATATTAATTACTTACAATATATTCAAGAAGCATTTCATGCTTGAGGTAATATAAATGCCAGTGTAAATGATTGACAGAAGCAAAAGCACACAAACTATTAAATCCGATTCTGAGGTACCTAAAATATAAAAAAAAAATAGATTCATTTATGTTTGCGCGTCTATCTTATAAAAGATGATCAAATATTTACGGTGAGCTGCTTAACAGCAATATTTCGAATGCTTTTTGAAGACTATACTGGGTAATTCTCTGCGGTAGACATTCCAAATATTTAACAATTAATAAAGAATGACACCATTCGATAGGACTATCGTTAATTGCTATAATATCACTGTCCTCTTGATCCTTTATCTTAAACATTATTTCATTTCTTTGTAATTTAGTGAAGTTAAATTTTGTTGAATCAAATGGCATTAACATTGTTGTAATATGTTCAGGTTTTCGTCTTTTACATGCTCTATCAGGATTAAACTAAAATAAATTTAATATATTCTATCATCTGTTATAAAAAAAATCAAAAATTATAATTTTTTTAATACGAATTTATCTACCTGAGCTAAAAATTTATAAGGGCCCTCGATTATTCTCCAATTACTAATATTTAATTTGTATCTAAACACTCCATCTTTTTGAGCCTTTTCCCATGCTCGCTTTAATTGCATATCAAATTCTGATTCATTTTCATTTTCACCGATCAATAAATGAAAATTATTACTCTTATAACTATAATTCGGAATATCTTCGTTTGTACTTAACATATTTAATAATTAATAACAATCCTAAAAGTATTCTCTCTACAGTAGTCTCATAATATTTCCTCATGAAATACTACATATAATTTTCGCAAGAAAAAAATATTGGTTATCGCAAAATATTAATAAAACGAAAACAATCAATTTTTTTTAATCTAAATTTACGAAAAAATAAAAATTAATGACTTCAACTATTTATTTTAAAGAATCACAACCTATTGTTATTTATTGTAACATATTATAAAACATTGAAATTACATCGTCTATCTAACAAGTTGCTACAAACAAATATTAATTATTATTGTAAATTGAGAAATTATCGAGATGTTTTATATTTATATATATATAGATATATAATTATTATGAAATGAAAATACTTCTTCGTCCACAATAAAGTAAAACTTTGTTAAATGCAAACTTTAATTGCGTAATCTTCGCACATGACCAGTATAATGTCAATAATCTTATACGTTGCAAGTTCGAAGTACCGCCACTAGGTTATGCATTAATAGCGACAACAGCGCTATCTGGAAGTAGTTGAGACATAACCAAACTTGTCATTTTGACATAACAAATTCCTTTCCATAAAAACATTTAAATATAATTCAATATAAAGTATTTTTCATAAATAATCAATTATTTATAATATTAATAGTGTTAATTAAATAAGTATTATAAATATTATGAACGTCCTGATATTAACTCTAAAAATATTTATTGTAATTCAATTATCTGAAGCCACATTGTCACCGCCTACAAATACCGGGAATAAAAAGGATAAAAAGGATAAGGGGAAGATAGATACTCAGGTATAAAAAATAATAAAAAGACTATATATATATATATATATATATCTTTAAATAAAATCAAATAATAAACGTATTATATAATTGATTATTTCGTAATAAATTATTAATGTTTATTTAATGACAATATTAGAAAGGTCCTGTCAACAAAGACGTTTTTCAAAGACATTTAGTAATTAAAGATCCTAAGGCAATCGATATTATTAGAGAGTCTGGAACATATTATTCAGACACTAAACGTAGAAGATTTTCTGGTGAAGTTTTAGGATATATTACTCCTGTAAGTATAGTAATTAATATTAATTAAACTGTTACTTAGATTAATTTACAACGAATGATGTCATTTTAGTGGAATAGTAATGGATACGAAATATCAAAAACTTTTCATGGAAAATTCACAATGGTATCACCGGTCTGGTTTTCCATATTACCAAGTAATACTTCAACATTTCCATTACCAACACACGATGTTCAAAAAAAATGGTTAAAGGATATGAGATTGATGAACAGCGAAAGTCATAATCTAAAAAGTATGTTTAATCAGTAAATAATAATGATTATTATATACCACTTAATGATTGTATGAAAATCATTAAAATATTTTTTACTTTAGTTTGAATCTATTTCAGTTTTACCAAGATTATTGTTTAAGCATTGGTCGACAAGTGATATTGTTGAATTAGAAAGTAATACACTAAAACAACAACAACTTATTACGATATTAACCGATACAGCGAAGGTAAAGATTTTATTCTTATTAACCCCTTGTACTATAACAGCATACAAAATTAATCATACACTTTATAGCTTAAACATAAGAAACATAAGCCCTACTTGGTGAAAATCTTATAGGCCTAAAATTAGAAGAATCAAATATGGCATGAAGTTCCTCACATTAAAACATATATAGTGCAAGGGGTAAAATAAAATTATAATATATGATATAAATTATATATATATTTCTATGATTTAAAATATTTAATTACAGACATTCCGTTTTGATGGTTATGTATTAGAAATATGGGATCAGTTTATATATACGGGTATCAATGTACAGATTGTATTGTCTGTAGTTAAAGCTATTTCTAAAAAATTAAAAAACGGAAATCTTGATGTAATGTTAGCAGTTCCACCATCTAGAGGGTAAATCTTATATATATTATTTACATTATTTTTGTGATAATATCTTTTATATGATTAGATTTTATTCTGATTTTTCAGTTCAAAGGCACAATTATTTTCAAGAGATCATTTCAACGAATTAGCACCCTACATTAGAGCTTTCTCATTAATGACATATGATTACTCGAGTATTCAACGTCCTGGTCCTAATAGCCCACTTTCTTGGGCAAGACAATGCGTAGAATTTTTAGTTCCAGATCAAAATGATCCTAAACGAAATCAAATCTTACTGGGGATCAATTTTTATGGATACAATTATACTCCGGAAGGTGGTGGGCCTATTTTAGGTTCGCAATATCTAAAAAGTCTTGAAACTTTTAAAAGCAAGATTCAATGGGATGATAGAAGTAAAGAACATTTTTTCGAAGCAAAGTAAGATTTTAATTCGATTTACTTCATTTGTCTATAAGATTTTTCTTTATGTTACTCATTAACGAATTTTATATTTTGTTTCAGATCTTCCTTGGGTAGTGGGTATGTTTTTTATCCTACTTTATATTCTATGATATTTCGATTCGATCTTGCGGCAGAATTAGGTACAGGTATTGCTATTTGGGAACTCGGTCAAGGGTTGAATTATTTTTATGACTTATTATAAAAACTTTTGAATGAAATATCATATTCTGCCAGTTGGATTATTCCATCAATCGATATACGTATCTAATTGTCTAATTAATAACCGATAACAATATTATAACAAATATCATCTATAAGAAAATACTATTAATTTTATAATATATTAAAATGCATACGATATAGTGTTCTTACAACTGATCAAGATTTCATTTCGATCGTGAAAGACATCGTCAATTTACCTAAGAAGAATTATGGAGTATATTTTTGGATATAATTACTGTAGGTGTATTTTTTCAGTCTTTTCAGTAATATTATTATTATCTTGAAGCATCGCTGTATTTTCTCGTCCCTTAAGCATCATCATCATTTGTGGTCCATGTATTATACGATACATTAAATCCCAGCACATTTTTGCAGGTAATAAACTGCGTGGAAATAAAAAAATTAATTTCATAATAATAGTAATAATATTAATAATAATAATAATAATAATAATAATAATGTCAATTTTAAAGAAACACTATTAACGTAACAACTTACCATTTAAGTGGCAAAAGAAGTCTGACACTATTAGGTAACGTAACATTTACTTTATTCAATAAAATTCCTGTTATAACTTCTTCCGCAACATACTCTGGTTCGAGCATTTTCATAAGTCTACGATTTTTTAAATCTAATCAATTACTATACATAAATTTTTACATGTTCACAAATATTCTAATTACCTTGGTTTAACTCCGTCAAACATTTTTGTGTTAATCAAATAAGGACAAACTAGTGTCAAATGAATTCCTTCGTATCCATGAGCCTTAAATATATTTCAATTTTTATACCAATAATAATATAATAATTATAATAATAATATCATTTATATATAAAATAGAAGAACAAATTTTTCTTTACCCTGAGTTCCGAAAAAAGACTTTCGTGGAATCCAATGGCAGCAAATTTAGTTGCTGAATAATCGGTGCAATTGTAAGTTCCTAATAGACCAGCAGCACTCGCTATAGTTACAATGTGTCCATAATTTTCTTTCATCATATCTTTTAAAAACATTTTGATCGTCTAACTCAACGAGAAAGATAATTTCAATATTATTTTCGTTATTAAAATTTATCAAAATGAGTTAAAACGTACCCAATAATGCGCTAATATGTTTATTTTGAATGTACGCTCGATTTCTTCGTCTGGTACATCCAAAAGTGTTTTGCCGTATACATAACCAGCGTTATTTACCAATAAAAATACCTATTTAAATATAATATAAAATTAATTGAAATAATTGAAATTATAATTTAAAATAAAATGAAGAGAGAGAAAAGAAAATTATATTTTCAATAAATTATTAATCAAAATTATGTTTATATTATATTTTTATGTATACAATGAAATTTTATTATAAATCATTTTTACACTTACATTACCAATCTCAATTTTAATTGATTTCGCAATTCTATATATTTCCCCTCGATCAGAAATGTCGCAATAATATCCCCAACATTTTCCACCTTGGTTTCTTATTTCATTCACCGTATCTTCGAGTGCTAATGATATAATATATTACATTATATAATAAATATAACAAATGAAATAAGAATATATTAATATATATATAGCGAAATATCACTTGGATAGGTCATTGAACTATTATTATTTTTTTTTTAATAATCAGTTATAAAAAAATAATAATTAATCTATATACCTGATTTATTAATATCCAATATAATAACGTGAGCACCCAAATGAGATAATTTCTGGACGATTAATTTTCCAATTCCTCCGGCACCTCCGGTAACCAATGCTATTTTCCCTTTGATAGATTTTTCGCGATAACGTTTAGGGATGAATGTGAATATTATTGTTTCGGATATATAAAATATTGACATAATCACAAATAGTAGAACATCGTAAATAAGGGTTAACGTTTCTTTCAACTCCATCCTAATATATCGAAATAAAATAAAATTGTATTCTTTTTTTAATCAATCACATAAATATTTATATTTTATTTTTTATCAAAATTGTAGAATCTAATAATGCAACATTTTCGAATATTCGCATATTTGCTAGACAATTCAAACGTTCAAACCAAAGTTTACTAATACGGAGAGAAAGTTTTCTTGACAAGATGAAAGTTGCAATTTTTTTTTACTTAAAGACTTCTTGACACTACATTTGTACAATGGAAAAATGGAAAGAAAAAAAAAACAACTCGTTTGAAAATAACATGATACTTTGTAACTCTATATTCCTAATTCCACTTTAATCTCACCGTGGCCGTTATCGATACCGTATATATTAATATTAAGAAATAATAAAAACGTTTAACGATATACCTGTGAAATCGAAGTTTCTTAAATTCCCGCAGTTTTTAGAACGTACTTTTTCAATTTTTCCGTGAATAATGTAGCGCTTTCTTTCACAGCCTATTCTCAACTGCAAAGAAAATTATAAAGCGAAAGGTACTTACTATCCCCAACTCATATAGTGTAAGTACTTATGTATGTTGCATCCCGCGGGTTACTTACAATAGTATGCAACATGTTTTCTATACTCTTCTAATGGCTCCCATCATTCGATTGTATGTATCCTATAACTAAAACTCTCACTATTTTTCTTAACTATTATAGCGTGGACTTTAACATGACCCACAGGAACTGTTACTATTGAAAGACTTATTACCAATGCAATAAAAATATTATTGACTTTATTTCAGCATACGACTTGTTTTTTTTTTTCATGTAATTTACATATAAATGTCATTAATATTATATATCTGTATAAAAAAAGGTTTAATTTTGAATAACACATTTTTTGTTATCGCGTGTTACGATTATCTGTTCGTTCATTTTCATTCGTTCAATGATAAAAATCTTCGTAATTATACCTCCACGTATTATTTCTCTAAAAAGGGTACAAAGAAAATAATAATAAAAGCGCACAATACAAAATTTCAATCTACTAGCTAAATTGCTTTTACCTTTACCGAGAGAGAAAATAAAAACAAAAGGAACTTGATTTCTAATTTTCCTTAATTGCTGCGTATGTGCCAATCGTAAGAATATACGGGAAAAAAAGATGAGTACATGTCGAATCTTTCGAGTGGAAAATAGTGAAATCCAATTGTAAATCCTTGAGTAATTAAGATGATAGATAAAATATAATTAAGATGTACGTAAATCATCTGTAAATGATTGCATTTATAGATTTATTGATCAATAACAATTATACAAAATTTATCTGAGATTCGTGAGAATGCAAAGTTTCCAAGTAACTTTTGAACTTTGATTGATAAAATTAATCACATTATATGTGACATAATGAATTTATTCCATAGTCTAATATGGGTATATGTGAATGTAAATATTAGGTGAATAATTACATAAATTCTATGTTATTTGGTGAAAGGATATATTTCTAAATCTGGGTCGACCGACTCTCTACTTTTATCAAAGAAATTGAAGTTAAAAGAAAAGCATGTATTATATTGTTGTAAATAAATATTAATAAAATTTAAATTTTCATAATTTTTTGAATGAATGTATACATATTTGTTTTTGGTTTACATCAATTAAATGTTTTGTACATTTATAAATTGTATATGAATTTATATCATATGAATAAGAATTGTTAATAACCGTCATAGCCGTGGTTTCTTTTATCAACTATTGTTTACTCGTTAAATTTCATAATTTGTATGCGCATTTAATAAATTAATATACATGAATTTCTCTCTCACGAGTAGTCATCGCACAAAGAAATAACGAATGGGCTCATAAATAAAAACTAAAGTTTATACGTTCGTCGAGGTAAATAAAGAAAAATATTTTATAACTATAATTTAAGAAATAATTTTTATATAAAGTTTGATATTAAATAACAATAGAATAATATACGAGCACAATCAAAAACTCATTGAAAAATATCTTAAAAATAAATTTGATCATTATAACCGCGTATTGTAAAATATACATTTCTATTTGTAATTAATTAATATAACATAAAACCAAATGAAAATTCATTTACAATTTATATATTTACACCTTCTGAATTTACTATCAGTAATTTAAGATCACCCAGTATGTACATGTACAAGGTAGCCGAAGATAAATATTCAAAAATTACCGCGCCGAATTATACGGACGCGTGAAAAAATGGTGGGGAGAAGCTTTAAGTGATTGGTGGCGCCACGAGTGGTCACCGAGGGAACTCGTTGGAACAAAATTGACTAGATCGATAAGGTTTTAAAGTGTATATCGAACGATGTAAGGTAAAAAAAGTATCATGTGTATTGACGATGACGCTCGTTATATATAATCTCGTTTGACATATCGAAATAGTGAATAACAAAGGAGAAGGTACGTATAATGTAATCTTTCATATTTATATTTTAAATCCTTCTTATTATAAATGAAACAATAATGCAATTAATTTATAAAGTACAACAGGATACCAACTCCTCAAAGCGTGTCGGCGTTCACGCGGTTATGCTTCTGCGCATACAAACACGCGCATATATATAGGGTGCACGTAAGCAAATGTAATTGACAAGTGGCGCCACGTAACGTTTAATTTAGTAAGTGCATCCGTGCGTTTTCTTTCGAGCGGGAGGATTTGGCTCTAAATATTTTCATCGGATATAAAGGCACAAACGATTTCTAACGAACTTGATCATTTTATTAAGACAACAATTTAATAGGTATTCCTTTTTTTTATATATAAATATACTTCTATGTACATTAATATTCTTAAAATAAATTAATATCAATTGTATTTGCTTATATATATATGCTCACGAAAGAATAGCTTTCAAATGTCTGTGTTAAATGACACATCACAATACGTTAAAGCAAGTGTTTCTTATCTTTTTATCGGGCGATAAGAATGCATTTTGTAAATATTATTATTTTATTTTCTTCGAAATATTCGATTGTTAGAATAAAATAGAGAGTAAGAGAAGTAAATGAAACGATATTTGATTTCATATCTGATGATGATTACGTGGAAGATAAGTTAGTGATAAATTGATGATGATGAGTAAATATTAATACATAACGAATAGTTACTTGTAACGCGGGAAATTTAAATTTTTTATCCTACCGTAACACTCAATTATCGCAAATGTGCGAATGTAATGTTTACTTTGATCTTATCACACAATTAAATATCGGCATCAAATACGCTTAAGACGTTACACAGATCGGATTTTATCATTTACACATATCAATATCTCGTATGTAATTGTTTTTATAGATAATTTATATCCGCGTATCGTATATATATGTATATATAAATTCAATTTTAAAATCATTGTATTCTTTTACGAATCAATCGGATTTCATCGAACAGTTTCTTCTCCTTGTGGTCAGACAGTGAATATAATATTTTCAAGTAAATACAAAATCTTGTAGAATAAATTATAGTAATATTATCAAAGTGTTCAATCGAATAATAAATGGAAAATCATTTAAATAAATCAAACGAAACGTAGTTAATAGTTAAAATGGCGAGAGCATACGTGTATTGTAGTTCGTGATGATAGATAAAACGAATTATAGTTATTTTATTAGACGTCTCTGAAAATTGCATCCCACTCTTCTTATCATTGGTCGAGATTATCGTGAGTTTTAAACGAAAGTTTCCGGGCATGTTTGGGGGAAATCGAGCGATACTGCGACCGCACCATAACGTTCAACAACGTAATTACATTAATGGCGTTGGCCTCGTTTGCTATTTTCATTCCGGACATTAACAATTTCCAATAGAATTTGCAATACTATTCGTAATGTTTTTCACCGGAAATTACTTACTTTTAGTAATTTTACTTTATATTCGATATTAATCGTAAGTGCATTCGATAATCGTAACGATCCTTCGATTATTATTATTATTATTATATCTTCAAAATTCGATAAGAGATTTTTTTATTTGTATTGTAAAAAATCGAATTTATTTTATAAAAGAAAGAACGACCTAATTAATGTAAGAATATGAAAAGAAAATAAGCGATTTAAATTGAATTTATTTAAAAATAATTGAGAAAAGTAGTGGTAACGAATATAATGTTGAAGTTAAAATAAAATGAAATGGTAAGAAAGGTTGAAGATTCAAAAAGAAGGAATAATAAAAGGCTTGTATAAAATGTACGGTAAAAGTAAGAGTGAGATTAGCGAGTTATTAAAAGTAAGATTACGATTTCATTAGAATAAAATAAAGATAAGTTTTTAGTAAGAATAAAAATAATATAATCTAGTTAATAAGTTTATTAAGAGTAAGATAAGTTAAGTTAGAAAGTAATTATAAGAAATGAAAGATTTATTATGTGCGTAGGCTTATATGTTTGAGTCTAATTAAATATATATCATCATAGTTTTCTTATTATTTTTATTATTATTATTATTAAAAAATTCATATTATCTAAAAATAATATTATCGATTATCCTAGGAAAATATTATTACATTTTCATTATATTATAGAAATGTCAAGAAACGCAAACGGTGAGAATGAATTTTCTGAAACGAAAGATGGAGTGTCGGTTTTAAAAGCAGACGAAGCGTTCTCGTTGAAATTAAAAATTCTCTCTGAACACTTTATCCAAAAGTATGATAGGGAACCTACCTTTGTAGTCAAGGTTCCTGGAAGGTGAGCTCAATATGAATAATTCGAAACGTAACAATTAGACTTGCAATTGCAACTACATATTTCATTATTTATTTGCAATGTTTCATCGAAATTAATTCGTTCGTTTGTTTATTCGTTCATACGTCTTGATTCACTTGATATCATTCTCTGTGGATTGAATAATAAATTATTATTATTATTATTATTATTATTATTATCATCTAGAGTTTATATAAAATTTTAGAGTTAATTTGATCGGCGAGCATGTCGATTATTGTGGATATGCAGTTTGTCCTATGGCGATCAAACAACACGTTCTCATAGCTGTTGGGATATCAAATGATCATAGAATCAATGTTACCAATGTTAATTCGGATTATAAAGATTTTTCATGCGATTTGGATAACGTGAGGTAATTCATTTGAAATAAATCATATAAATATAAGTAAATTATAAATAATATCGAATGGGATTTATTTGTAATCGTTATTATATATTTGTATTTATTTAGAGATTCAATCGATGATTCTACAACGGGACCAATTTGGTACAAATACTTTTTATGTGGTATCCTGGGTGCTCTCGATGTTATCCCAAAGGAGAAAGTTCCTAAGGGAATCTTAGCTGCCGTATGGGGTAACGTTCCAGCTAATGCTGGACTTTCTAGTTCCAGTGCCTTAGTATCGGCATCTGTTCTTTCATTGTTTCATGCTAGTCAGGTAAATATTCTTCTATTTATTCTTTTTTTATTTAAACAAATCTCTTTTTAGTAATACAGTGTTTTTATAAGAGAACAGTAGAATATATATCCAATGTTTGAATTAATTGGGAAATATAATTGTTAGGATGAAGAAATTTTCTTATAGAATTTTTCGTAACGATTTCTCATACATTTTAATTATTTTTTAATTTATATTGAGTATATATTCTTTTTTATTATTTTAACATTTATTTTTAATATTATACGTTTCGATTATATGCGAGTTGTGAATACATTAGATATCAATTTTATACTGGAACAATAAGAAAGATAATGATATTTTCCAAGGATGTTTTGATAGGAAAACACAAACAGGAAAATGTATAGACAGTGGTTCGAATAATAGAACATTTTGGTAGTAGAGTATATGAATAGTAAAACGTTCGAATACTAAATCATTGGATACTGAAAGTTTTATATACATATAATAACGTATTAAACATAAAATAATATATATTTCATTTGACAATATAAATATATTATCAAATAAATCTATCTATATATTACCGACTATGATTAAATTATAATTCTATAGGATGATATTAGTATGACTATAATTAGATTAAAATGAATGTGAAACGCTAGTATCCACTTCGCATCTATAAACGAGATATTTCGCGATTCAATATAGTTCATGTCGTATTCTGGACGAGATATTTTGCAACACGATGTTATTTATCATACGCTTTCAACGAGAAATATCATCGATTATTTTCGATAAGACTTACTTCGTATTTTATTATTGCATTCGTGTATACGTAATGTTAAATGAAAAATAACTTGTGTTTTTGTTAATAAATAATTTTGTTTTTTTTTTTTTCTTCTAATTAATGTTATGCATAATTTTACGTTAACATTTTTTGTCCACAAATTATTATTAAATATTTTCCTTTTGAGTAAATTTTGTTCTTTTTATATAAAACACATCGATTTTCGTAAATGAAATTTTTAAATTTTACTTTTTTGTCTTCCACGCGTTCAGAATTTGTTGTCAACGGTGTATAATAATTCGATTTAATTTAAAATTGTCGAAACGTGATTACTACACTCAAGAAAATCCAATTGAAAACTGATGAATTTACATATTTATATCGTCGCAAGAATTCTTCGTAAAAAGCGATATTGTATTGCAAACATTGAAAAAGTGGTAAGCGAAAATAATATCAGGAAGTGATGATTACATAGGAATGATTAAATGTTTCTACCATCGAATGGAAATTTCAATCAGATATTTCTCCATCTAATCCGTTAATCTTCTCTAGGGAAAACTACCGCAACTTATTCTTTCAAATTAATGAATTTTTATTCCACGAGAAACGAGGAGTCGTTTGCGAGCAAGCTGTAAGATTATGGTTCGTCTACTAGGCATTAATGTAAGCTATCTTTCCCAGTAAAATTTTCCGTTTAACATTTATGAAACTTGCTCGACGTAACTGAAACATCAAATCGACTAAATAATATTCTAATATAATCGTGACAATTGTGTCTTTTTTTTTTTAATCTAAACATTCGTATCAAAACAACATTCCGCGAAAATTTTTATAACGTTGAAAATAAAAAGATTAGTAATTATTTTTCTTTATTTTAAATTTCTTCTTCTTATCTTTTCTTTTTCTTTTTTTTTTTTCAATCATATTTCAAAATTAATTCAAAATATATCTCGTTTATAATACATTTCTTATCTATCGTAATTATATTTTCTTTTTGTTCGTTCCTATAACTTTCTATCTTTTTCTATCATGAAAATATCTCGTAAAAATATTTATACACTCGATATGGAAATTGTTAGATTAAAAAAAAGAAAATAGGGATATTTTTATTCTTATTCTTCTTCTTATTCTTTTTTTAACTTTACTTTTCAATGCGAATTCTAAATAAATTATTCACTATTCTATATTACATTTATTTTCTTTCATAACTAATATACAATATTCTTATTATCTTTCTCATTCTTTTTTTATCTTCTATTTTGAGATCAATAAGAAATGTTCTCAAGCCTAATGTCTTCCTTTCTATCTCGAAAAAGGTGCAGTTTCACGTCTATGTGATTATGCGTTGGATGTCCTCGAACGGAATTCCATTGGAATTTCTTGATATCTTCTCTGTCTCTCTTTCTGTGTGTGTGTGTGTGTGTGTATGCGAATGAAAAATAAGAAAGGAAATGAAAAAAAAAAAAGAGATAGAATACTCAGGAACTTGGTATTCAGAATCGAATTACGAATACGTTTTGCGAAGTTTTACTTTTTTTTTTTTTTTTAAAAATGATCGAATGTCTTATCTATTTTTTCGTTTATTTATTTTCTTTAAATTTAAATTCTTCTTTTTTATTTTGTCCCCTTATTTTTTTTTTGTTGGCATTATTTTATTTTTAGTTTTTCTTTTCATCGAATCTAATAAAATATATTTCTCGGTGTTAATTGAGAAATTTCGTAGAAATTCATTCTAATGAGGAACTTTTTAATTAAGACGATGATGATAATAATAATAAGAGAAATGCAATTTGCTATAAAACAAAAACAAAAAAAACACATGCATACACAATTTTCTCTTTATCTTTCTCTCTGTTTTTTCCTTTTTTCTTTTTTACCTTGATTCTAACAATCAATCTTCGTCGGGATGAACTTCTTTTAATTTTCTCTTAGGATCTTTTAACGCGTTCGAGATAAACGTAAGTAACTAAAATCCTGTTTTACGATTTTCACACCAACACGAATATTTGTTTGTTTTTTTTATTCAAACATTAACGGAAATTACTCATTGTTACATAACCAGACGAAATATTAAAAAATATATAAAGATAATATATAGAGATAATATAAATATAATACCTGATAAATAAATAAATTAA
>NW_014569557.1:290840-296078 GCF_001313835.1 Polistes canadensis | reverse complement strand
TTTTTGATATTTCATTTTATTGGAAATTAGAAAAAAAAAAAAAAGAATAAAATTAAAAAGTAGCGGCAACATTTCCATACGTCGAACTGTAAAAAGAAATTTTTTAACGAGCATATAAGGTTATTTGTAATAAATTCAAGCACTTCCACGTACTACTTTGCAAATCCTATTAATTTTCGTGACAGCGAACATATCGATTGCTTCGGGATTAATACTTCGCAGATATTCCAACTTAGATAACGAGCTTTTGCATGCATTCCAAGTTGTGAGATTATTCGAAAGTGAAAATTATTCATACTCTACACGTCTCTATTGAAAAGATTAAATATAAAATCTTATATCGATTAATGTGAAAATATAAACGCGATATCAATTATAAATTAAAAACATAATTCCACGTATTTTGTTTTACAATATCCAATTAATTTTCATTATAACGATTCGCATCAATTATACATACAAGATTAATATTTCAAAGAATATTCAAACTTATTAGACAATTAGCGTTACACGTGTGTATTCCAAGGACACATTATTTCAAATATCTCACCGACGTGAAATTAAATTGAACATGAAATAAGAATATTTATAAAACAAAACAAAAAAAAACTAAAGTACCCAAATTGTTCAAAGAAGAAAAAGGAAGGTATTGCTTATCAATCAAACACCAGCATGCATTCTACCCACCGCCCCCGCCCCCGCCCCCATACGAATCCTATAAATTTTCACGAACGACGACGTATCGATTGCGTCTGACACACATACATAGTTCAGGTCTTGCCATCCTTAGAGCATCACACCTTCATGAAATTTATTGCCCTGGAGACGTAACGAAAAGCAAAAGACGAGAGATAGAAGAAATCCTCTAAAGAAGATTCCCATTCTCTTTACTTTATATCTTTTGATACCTTTACCAAGTTATCGAGAAGAAAACGTTGAGAAAATCGGTCGTTCTTTGTTTTCTATTTTTATTTCCAACACCACCAATTATTATACCATTAAAATTATTACGCGTTCGTTATTTCACCCTTGTTTTTCCTTTCTTTCCTATATTTTTTTTTCTTTTACCACAAACACTGTATTTGAAATTATTATTTTAATGTAATATTCGCGTTGAAATAATCGTTAAATAAATAAATTCGATTGTTAATTGACATTGATTGTATAAATGTATTTACAGAGGCGTACAGAGTTACCGAATTTCAACGTATAAACAATGATGACACGTTAATGGAAGATGTCAAAGTTCAGTTATTAGGCGAATTGATGTCGAAAAGTCATCTTAGTCTTTGCAAGCTCTACGAATGTAGCCATCCACGTGTCGATGCACTCGTCGACAAGGCCATGAATTGTGGAGCACTCGGTGCTAGACTTACGGGAGCTGGGTAAGTATAATCTTCTCTATATATATATATGTATATGTATATGTATATAAATGCATAAGTTAAGCTTTCAAAGGTAGAGTGAGAGAGCTTTTATCGTAAGACAAGAATATACGTTCTAAGAAAGCTCGAGCTTTAGCTTTCATCTCGATC
Organism: Polistes canadensis; assembly: GCF_001313835.1. Taxonomy (NCBI): domain Eukaryota; kingdom Metazoa; phylum Arthropoda; class Insecta; order Hymenoptera; family Vespidae; genus Polistes; species Polistes canadensis. Next base: position 294,543 of record NW_014569557.1, on the reverse strand, counting down.
ATCTTGCTTGTCTTTATACTTATTGTTAGAAATCAAATAAATTATTCATGTATAAGATAAAAATATATATATATATATATATTGGGGTATGTATTATCTATTAAGTATCATACATCTTTAGATTTTTATTTAAATGTGTGTATATGTGGTGAGTGTGTTTATGTGTCTATGCGATACTTTGAAAAGAAACAAAAAAAAAAAAAAAAGGAAAAAGAAATAAAAGTCTAGTTCCCTTAGCTGAGCAACCCCATAAGTATTCTCCCCTATGGATACCTCAAACAATACTAACATCCATTAGACCACTAATAGATGTCTATTGACAAGTCTGGGTCACACCCCGGAACTTGTATATAGAAAAACTCTTATTCCCGAATGAGTTTACAAACGATCGACTGTTTTCTCTATCTTCGATCCATCTTATTATTGTTAGAAAAACGTGGATAGAAGAATGCGACGCGCATGATAAATGAAAGATGAATTTTATTCGAACGTGTAGGATTCGTTGATACGTTTTATTTTCCTTTGGATACATTTTTCATTTTTCTCGACACACACACACACATATATATATATATATATATATATATATATTTGGCCTTGGGAAAATATATTTATTTTTATTGTTAAAAATTAAATAAATGTTANTATATATTATTTAATTTCCCTTTCACATTTTCAAACTTTTCGAGTTTAACTAATTTCGTTCGTAACGAAAGGTGAAAAAAAAAAATTTAAAAAAAACGATAAATAATTAAAAAAAAATTGAGATTAAACAAGTTTAACGCGTAATCTTCTACTAGCAGAGTTTGATTCTTAAACGAAAAATACGATGTCGAGGAATAAACTACTTGTGCTTTAACTCGTTCGTTCCGCGTTATCGATCAAAATTCAACGACAGATAGAAAACTATTTTTTCTTCTTCATCTTCTTCTTCTACTTCTTTTTCTTTTAAACGAGTAGAGAAAAGTAACCCGGGAAAATGATTTTATCCGTCTCAGATGTTGAACAAAATTTTCAAGTGCCATTTAACTCCAGCCCCTATTTTTTCTTTCGTTTTCCATTAATCGTTTATAAAAAGAAAAAAGAAAAAAAAAAGAACTGAACAAGAACTTTCATCATCGAACCTTCGCGCAGGATTTGTTTTGTTCTTTTTTTTATTCTTTTTTGTTTAATTTAATTTAATTTCATTTTTTGTTTCACCGTACAAATTATTTAAACGATAAGTCGCATCGTACAAATCTAAAAAGTGAAACGTGTCTGGTTTTGTTTCGAAAGGATTTTCGTACTAATTTATATTGAACACTGAGATAATAAGAAAAGAAATATAGAAAAATAAGAAATAAAATAAATAAATAAAAATTGGAGAGATAGAAAAGTTTTTAGTCGACAAATTTAAAGTTCGATTATCGATATTCGTTTAAAAAGTATTGCGTTTCCGCGAGTATAATAATTTCCTCTTGCCTTTTTTTAATTGCCTTACTTTTATTTTCTTTTCTTTTCTTTTCCTTGTTTGTTTGTTTGTTCGTTCGTTTCTTTTCATTTTATCGAGCAAAAGCTTTGACAAATAAATTCTACGAACTTCCTTAGATGATAGCAGACACAAAGAAACAATTAAAAGAAATAAAAGGATAGAAAAAGAAAAGAAAGAAAGATACCAAATTTGTTTTGGTATCTCGTAAGCTTTTAAAAGTACCTTAATCTATTATAATTCCTTGCGTTCTTCGAATGCAACATCAAGATCTATATAATACATTTTTTAATCCTTAATGTTCTTTATAACATCTAACATTAAATCAAAAAATCCTACAGTGATTATATATATATATATTTTATATATTATTAATTCGACTTTATTAAATGTTATCAACTTGTAAAAATTCTCGGAATGATTTGAACATTTGCAAAAATTATATATAATCCTATCTCTTCGTTGCATTTTTAATAAGAATTATTTGACACGCCAAAAATGAAGTAGCAAAAAAAATATACTGAGAACATATTGATTAAAAATCTAATGAATCAAAAAAAAAGAAAAATATATTTATTTAAAAATAGAATCCGATTATTAGTTAACGAAATATCTTTTTTCCAAATAGATTCGAATAAAAACTTTTTAGGCGAACGTATTGAACAAAAAAAAAAAAACGAATTATTTGTCAACTAAAATATAAATAAAAAATATTACAGTATCAATTGTCAAGGCGAGATTTAGCAACGATCAGTGCAAGAGCTGAAAGATATATCGGAACGCAAGGTGGTGGGATGGATCAAGCAATTGCATTTTTAGGAAAAACAGGTAACAGTTAACATACTTATAAAAATGATAAATATTGAATATATTATAAGTAAATAATAATGAATAATTTATCATAGGTGCTGCCATGTTGATAGAATTTAATCCTTTACGTGCAACCGCTGTTACGTTACCTGAAAATGCTGTTTTCGTGATAGCGCATAGCCAAGCTTACCACAACAAAGCATCGACCGTTGATTTTAATCTAAGAGTAGCAGAATGTCGCTTGGCTGCTCAGGTATTGTTTAAAAATTCTTTTCTCTTTGTTTCATTATATTATATATAATATAAAAACAAAAAAAAAACAAAAAAAAAAGATTATAATATCTTCTTTATCTGTATCTTTTATTTATTTCTTATTATCTTGATTACTTTTTTTCACCCAACTTCATTTTTTTTCCACTATTCAACGAAAGAAATCTTCTTCTTCTTTTTTATCGTTTTTTTTTTTAATCTCTATTTTTATTATAACAATTCTCTTTTATTGCTTTATACTTTTTTTTTTTTTTATCTAACTTATTAGTAATATCATTTCCATCGATTTAATCACTATTATATAAGACTACCCAGTTCTCAATCTCGCGAGCTTTCTGATATACGTAATGCAAGAATTATTATTATGTTTTATATAATCGATACATATATAGTGACTTTGCATTAATTCTAATAATTTTAGGTTGAAATAATTCGTAATTCAAAATCAAATTCATATTTTTTATTATTAAATTTTTTGTTAAGACTCAAAAAACTTTTCGATTCAGGCAGATATATATATATATATTTTTTTTTTGTTATATATATAAGATACGAGATTAATAATTTTAAGACAAATGGAAACAGGATTGATTTTGTAACTTTGACAAATTCTTTATGATTTATTTTAATCTTGTTGCAGATAATAGCCAAAAAAAGAAATCAAAATTGGGAAAGTGTGAAGAGATTAATCGACGTACAAGAACGTCTCGGTTTTAGTTTGAAAGAAATGGTCTCCGTTGTGATGGAAGATCTCCATGAAGAAGCTTACACCATCGACGAGGTAAACGTCGTGTTTTAAGATCACGAATCACATTCGACGACGATTGATTGATTCGCAATAAATTTAAAAGCTTAACTTAGAACAACGGCTGTTTTTTTTTCCTTTTCTTTTATTTTTATTTTTATTTTTAATTGTCTCTCTTTCTTCCTTTCTTTATTTATTTTTTTTTTTTTTTTCTTTTTTTCAGATTTGCGAGTGTCTTTCCACAACTTACGAACGATTAAAGGAAACATCTCAAATTGCTCCCTTTGATACTTCGCAATTGTTCAAACTTAAACAACGAGCATTACATGTGTTCCAAGGTAAGAAATTATTTATAGAATTCATTATATTTTTGATATTTCATTTTATTGGAAATTAGAAAAAAAAAAAAA
>NW_014569557.1:287229-290400 GCF_001313835.1 Polistes canadensis | reverse complement strand
GTTTAGAAAATAAAAGAAAAGAACAATACAATAATGATTATTAATTAATCAAAAAAAGATATTATATCAAAACTTATATTATTTATTTATTAACGGTGTAGAGAAATGACGTTTAAAAAATATAAAAAAAGAATAAAATAAGTGGATGTACTCGATGAATATCGATGATATAACATTTTGAATAAAATCTGATTGAATATTAGAGTCACGAAGTTTAATTTTAAGGGTAGAGAAAAGTCAATGATTTTGAGTAGAAGAGACGTAAGCACGTTGCAGCATATGAACTAGAAGGAAAACAACCAACAGTAGGAGGAGAGGATTGTACGTGAGTATAAGCTCATCTGAAGTACTGTAATTGATTTATACCTTGATTACATTGTCCACAGTTGTGTTGTTGCAGTGAAATCTGTCTCTTCCACTCTGTTTCTCTGTTTCTCTCTCTCTCCATCTCACTATCTCTTCCTTTGAGTATATTTCAGACATTTATCAGGATAACATCAAACGTTAACGATGACATTGAAAATATAATAGTAGTAAATGCAATCCAATTGATGCATGCACATCTTCCTGTTATTCGATTGTCGATAAAATGTTATTTACTTTTTTAAACGTTTCTACGTCTCGTTGCATCTGATATTTTTTCCATAAATCTCAATATATGTATGTATATGTATACACGTGTACACCCGCAATTCGATTTATCCGAATCCCCATCTCGATGACGTTTCAAAGTTCGTATCACTGTATATATTTACGTGTAAAATATATATATATATATATATGTACATATATACAAGCTCGTGTAGAAAAGAAAGGTTGAAGAAAATTGGCCAACCCTTCGAGAGAGAAGAGTTCTATTTATCTCGCAAATTTGAGCGTACGCCATCGCTTATATATTCTTCGAACGAGTGCTACCTTTAGGGGAGAACAAGTAGTAAATTTATTCCAAAGCTCCAAAACGCGTTCCTTTACTCGCATACGATAAAAGCTCTGAGGAATATGTGTACTTTTTTTCCTTCCCCTTTCTCTCTTTCTATCCATCTATTTCTCTTTTTCTCTTTTTCTTCTTCTTCTTCTTCTTCTTCTTCTTCTACTACTATCATTTTTTGTATAAATTTTACGAGGAAAAAAAAAAAAAGAAACATGAAATCTGTAACATTTTACAGGCCATTTCCTAAAACTCAAATTTTCCCAAATTTCCCATCCCTTCTTCGTCTTTATTTTTCTTGTTGTTTTTTGTTCCTATTTTTTCTTTTTCTTTCCTTTTTCCTTGTTTCATCTTAAAAACACGTAGGTATTTTCTTGTTTTTTTTTTTTTGTTTAGGTTGATAGTATCTTCAAAGTTAGAGTCCTGTCTCTTGCATCGTATACGATAAGGATCGTTAATCGGTTGGCATTTGACGTTCTGACGTTTTGAGTTTATCGCAAAGAAGAGTAGAGTAATTTAATACAAACAATTTGTGGTTCTAGCCGTTGCTAATTATAAGTCAACATTTTATTAATCATATTATGTTTTTTAAAATTAACTTTTATTCTTTAATATAAGAAAGAAAACTTTAACTATATAATAAATAATAAATTAGTACTGCAATAAAAAAAAGTATATATATATATATATATATATATATTTGGCCTTGGGAAAATATATTTATTTTTATTGTTAAAAATTAAATAAATGTTACCGTCACTTTTTATTTGACAAATAAATAAAAATGTCTAAACATTTCTACGTGTTGTATTATATAGCATATAAGATTTGTATTACGTAATAGACACATATCATTTATATTACAATAGATGGGGAGGATGTATAGTAGCTATCATTTTGAAGGACAACATTTCTCAATTCGTTGAGAAAATTCGAGAACATCTCTTTGAAAGTTGTACAAACAACGGACTTGATTTGGAGGATCTGGTATTTCCTACGGAACCTAATCAAGGTGCTGCCATTTATATACTTTAGTTCCTGATTTTGTACGATACTTTTTTAAACGTTGTATTATTATATAATCTTAAGTAATATTAACGAGATAATCTCGTATTGATACTCTTCCTATGATTTCTTTTAGTACAATTATAATATATATATATATATATATATATTATAAATACATATACACTTATACATAAATTTATACGTATAAGTTTATGAATAATAAATTAATTAGTTTAAGATGATTAAGATATTATCATATATTCAGTACTAGTTAACATATGTTTACTCAGTTATTTAATATTATTATATCATATAATATTAATTGCAATAATTATCTCTATGGTGCATTATATAATATAATAATTAAATATTAAGATCACTCTCTGTGTAAAACACTAATGTGAATTAGAATCAAAATGTTATCAAGCAAATACGATATTAAATGTAATTCTTTTTAAATATACAAATGAATACGTTTGTAAAGTAATTTTGTTTTTTCTTTTTTCAATGATATATAAAAAAATTACTTTTAGTTCATCAAGTAAATATAAACATTGACAAAAATATTTCCCCAATTTTCAGCAGTATAATCTATCAACGAATGATTAATATAAATAATCAAACAAAACGCGCAACAACGAGTTACAATGGAATTCGTTATTCATCGTGACTATTAAAATTGTCCGCAAGGTTATTTGTTACGATTTTAATAGATACCTATATACGTACAGTTTGATGGTTATTGGCCTGCAGGAAACAATTAACACAGTACAATAGGTATGAGTGATCGAAATTTCCATTCTACGAAAGTTAGTCGAACTAAACGAAACTCGATGAGAGCAACGTTCTCTTCTCTCACAAAAAAAAGTGAAAAAGTTAAAGAACAGATAAACGGAATCAAGACCAATCAAATACTCCAATTAACTTTATTAATTACAATTCGAAAAACAATACAAAATAATGATTATTAATTAATCAAAAAAAGATATTATTTCAAAACTTATATTATTTATTTATTAACGGTGTAGAGGAATGACGTTTAGAAAATAGAAGAAAAGAACACACAATACAATAATGATTATTAATTAATCAAAAAAAGATATTATATCAAAACTTATATTATTTATTTATTAACGATGTAGAGAGGAATGACGTTTAGAAAATAAAAGAAAAGAACAATACAATAATGATTATTAATTAATCAAAAAAAGATATTATATCAAAACTTATATTAT
>NW_014569557.1:283727-286512 GCF_001313835.1 Polistes canadensis | reverse complement strand
GGATAGTGTTTAATATTTTTGTTTCTATCTATCTACCTTTGTATATTTTTCTTATTTCTTCTCTCTTTCCTCTCCTTGTCTCTTTCTTTTTCTCTCTTTCTATCATTAGTTTCAATAGAAATCTCGTATCGCGCATGCGGCCGACCTCGATGGTGCTTTTCACCGCAGGAACTCTAACACGCGAAATTCTACGAAGAGACGAGGACGAACAGTCAGCGTCGAGCCGCGTTTCCGCTCCGCTTTCGCGTTCTTTCGCGAGAGGACGAGATGAAGAATTATTAATTCGTCGTCCTCTCATCTTCCAATAGATTTTATAAATTAACAAAATTAATCATTTCGAAAATCTCGTACGCAAGAGAGAGAAAAAAAAAATAGAAGGAAAATAATAATCGAAGGAAAAAATTTTTTCGCATATAATATTGTGAAGAATAATAAGATTTGCGAAAAAACAAAAACAAAACAAACAAAAAACAACAAGAAAATAATAATAGATAAAAGAGATTTTGATAGATAAAGAAGATTTTGATTAAAAGAAAATTAATTCATTATTCGCGTTAAATTCGTTTGAAAATCATTTATTAGTATCTATTACGGTCCCCCCTTCACCTCCTCCTCCCCTCTCCGCCCCTTCTTATCCACCCACCGGTTTAATATCGTTCAAACGTAAGCTGCGTTTAATCTTACGCGGGTGTTTTTTCTTTTTTGTTTATTTATTTTTGTTTTTTGTTTCGAAGCATGGCTATCATGCAATCCTGTTGTTGCTGGCAATCAGTTCGCAGAGGGAGTTACGCTTGTGCCATTTATACCGGAGTAAGTAACACCTCAGTCTACGATTGATTTCACCCATTTTCTAATGAAAGCCTAAAGGGGAAGTACGTTATAATGGAAATTCGATTTTTTTGTTGGAAAAATGTTTTTTTCACTTATCATTTATTAAGAATTATTGAAAAATAATTATTATCTTTTTTCCTTTAGCAAACATCATTATCATAACGATCTAATATTCGAAAATAAACTTTAGAAACGTTATCCCTTTCATCGAAGATATTTTGCAACTAATTTGATAAACGCGCCGCGAGCTTTCAATTATATTTTCTTATTACTTGTAGTTTCGAACATCGAGCTATGTAAACGTCACATTTGTTCGATACACTATAAAAGACACATCGAAAACCGTCAATCTATCTTTTTCCTATAATATTTCATATATGATATATATTTCTATCATAATTATTATATTTTATCGTTATTACTTTCCTCTCGTTATTTCATATATCATATATTCCGATGTAATCGATAGATGGGAATGTAACGACCAATGGGTCTGGTCTCGTTCATTTAACTGACGTTCGCTAATATTTCTGATCGTTTGAGACAATCTAGAAGTAGTCCATGTGGTTACAATGTGGTCCAACCTATACCCTGTTGCTGCTGGTCGATATTTGTGTCTTACTTTTATATAGTTACACCCATAGTTATATTATAACCGTATAAACGTGTATTACATTTTAATTAAGATCGAATAGCTAAATGATACGAGAACGTAACACGAATTTTTTCATGATAATCCATTTAAACAACAACAAAAATATATAATATTCATTTGGAAATATTTTATATTCAACGTATTTCAATTTAAAAGCAACGTGTTACGCGAAACCCGTTAGTTTTGAATTCGTAATAATCATTGATCAAAAAAATACGTGCGTGCTTTTAACAAAATTGATTACTTAAGTGAATTGTAAACGTGCTATTATATATATATATATATATATATATATATATATATAGATCGACTATACAAATAGAATTATTTACAAAAAAAAAATTTATTCGCCGTTTTAATTCAAATCTAATGTAAACGAAGCAATACGTTATTCATAATTGACAGGAGAATTCGTGGAAAATTGAAAAATCAGAATATTCAAAACTCACTCGCGTAATAACAATTCATTTAAAGGTTCGGAACGTGAGTATATTCTTTCTCCTTTTTTCTTTCGCGTTTGCAAAAATTTGATTTTTATCAGCAACAATACAAAATTTAAAAAAAAAAGAAAAAAAATCTAAAAAAGAAATATTCGTTCACTTTCTGATATCATATATTAAATTCGCGAGAAATGATATATCGAAAAACAAACAAAATATATTTCAAATAAAATAAGGAAAATTAAGGCATAATACAAAATCGTAGGATTCACCTTATGATCTGACGCATTCATCGACCCATGGGAAATTTCATAGCGGTGAACAAAATATTATAGTTAATTTAATCGCGAAAATGTGATTCCCTTCGTTTCGTTCTTATCATTATCACGCGATGCATCCATTCATCTATCCATCCATCGGAATGATAAATTTTCATTTAAATTTACAAGTCTCATTTTTCAATTGTTCCAAAACATCGTAAGCGCAATAATACTTATCTTGTGTTAATTAAAAACTGATTTTTCTCACGGGTTAAAAGTTTTTTATATGTTTAAAAAAACATGTTATTAATATTCGTTTGAAATTAAAATACCTTTAATAATACTTTAATAAAGTATCCTCACAAATGTTTTCATTTTAATATTATGACGCTCACCGATCGTTAAAAAGTTTCTGTTAATACTTACAAATGGAAAAACGAAAAGAAATATTTAATTTAAACTTGTTTTATATTTGCAAATGTACTAATTTACAAATTTTACTTTTACTACTGTTACTAATTAGAAATTTTCTTCGAATTTATTTCTCTCTCTCTCTCTCTCTCTCTCTCTCTCTCTCTCTCTCTCTCTCTCTCTCTCTC
>NW_014569557.1:281222-283232 GCF_001313835.1 Polistes canadensis | reverse complement strand
ATTATATGAATTTTTTTCGAATTATATGAGAAAATTATTAATAATTAAGAAAAATATTTAATTGATTCACACGGAGTACACACCTTTTTATAAATATTCCTATACGTACTAAATATAGACGAATAATTATTTATTATAAAAAAAAAAAAAAATAAAAGAAATAGAACAAAAATCCAATAGTATGGAACAAGATGATAATAGGATAGTAAATGCGTTTGTTACCAATTTAAATGCAAACAACGAGATTGTATTCGATAGAAACGCTAAAATAAGAAACTACGATTCCCAATAGTCCAGTGCAATTGATAGAAGCAATATATTCTGATTATCGATCGTAGTAAGAGGCTTGTATCGAGTTTCTTTTCAAATCCTTTCCTATTTAGTCAATTGTTATATATATATATATAAATATATTCAGTCTGTACATTAAATTCGTCGTGAGTTTCACTAATGTAAAATAAAATTAAATCTAATAATAAAACACACACGTTGTGAGGTGGATTGACAAAATTTTTAGCCTAACGTAGAACCAATTTCTTTGCTTTTTTTTCCAAACCCACCTTTATTTTACTACGCGATCTAAAAAATGTTAGATAATGATAGACTCGAAACTTTTCAACCCTTGCTTGTATATCCAAATAAACCATTCAATTTTTTCAACGAAATTTTTTTAAATATTACATTGTGCCTGTGTGTGTGCGTGTGTGTAGAATTAAAAAATAAAGAAAATGTTCGATTACAATCCTTTCGTATTTTTCTTATACAATATATTAATCCACGCGAATCATTCTGAGTAATAATTAATTAATACGATAAATTGTAGTAAACGAAAATATAATTTTTACTTATTATATACATATATATATATTATATTAAAAAATTATTGTGAATTTATGAATTTTCATGACAAAGTTGTATACAAAAATATAATATATAAATGAAATATAAAATCAGGTCAACCCCCTGACGGCTTTTCTTTCCAACATTTATATTCTTATAATGTAATACAAGCATAACACGGAAGAAGAACATATACCGTACCATACCATACCATACCATATCATACCATACCAATACAAACGCATATACACACTAAGCATTTGGCAGTGCAGTTTAACAGCCGTCGTAAAGCCAGCAAAAGCATTAACTATTCTCGTAAAGTTTTTTTTTTTTTTCTTTTTTTTTTCTATCTTTTTGCTTTTTTTCATCCTCTTCTTTTCCACGAGAATGTATCGAAGAGCAAACGAAAGGATGAAAACGCGTAGCTTCCCGTTTGAATATCTTTACGATCGACGTATATCAAAATAGAAAGGGGAGGGGAACAAAAAAAATAGGAAAAAAAAAAATAGACGAAAAAGAGAAAGAAGTAAAAAAGAGAGAGAAAAGTAGATCGTTGTACATACGTATGTATGTAGACATAGACCAATCCGGTAATAAAAAATAAAGAACGGAACCGAAAATAGTCGAACGGTAAACCGAAAATCGATAGACCACGAGATCGGAAAAAAAAAAAGTTATTTTTATGAATTGTTTAAGAACCGTATATACGAATTTTGTAACGTTGACCGAAAAACTTGGCAGTTTTTTTTGTTTCTTTTTCTTTTTTGTTTTCGATAATAAAAATTTATAAGAAAGACAAAAATTTTCTCGAATTTGTCTGTTCTAATACTTTAATCTATCGAACCACCAAACGAACACGCAGGGAAATTGTTTAACGTTATTGCGGTAAATACGTCAAATGATACTAGACTCACAGGCTTATAACAATATTGCTACTCTATCTCTCTCTCTCTCTCTCTCTCTTTCTTTTAAATATACAAACACACACACACACACACACGTACAAAGCGTTCGATATGAAATCAAATTAGTTTATTGAAATTGACATTACGGTAATTTCTATCTACGATCATTTGAATGTTTCTGATTATTATTGTTACGATCTAATTTACTGTAAAAAAAAAAAAAAAACATATTTTCATTTATTATTGTATTATTTTTATTATACAT
>NW_014569557.1:277087-279882 GCF_001313835.1 Polistes canadensis | reverse complement strand
AAAAAAGAGAAAAAAAAATAAAGATACAGAGGAAGGTTTATCTCCGACGTCGTTCATGTTTCCAAACGGCTCGTACGTTCTCTTATCGTTCTAACGTTATTTGCCTCAACCGGCTACTATTTTCACGAGATATAAATTTTCCACTTTCACACCGTTAATAAACAACCTTACGTTTCCTACCTTTCCTTGATATAGAAAAGCCAACAGTCGAAGTTGCATCGCGAAATATATGTACCTATCTAATACAACCCTCTTCTTTTTCTTCTTCTTCTTTTTCTTCTTCTTCATTTTCTTCTACTTCACTTTCTTATTTATATTTCGCTTATTTTATATAAAATAAGCAAGTTTATCTAAATGAGAAAAAGATTAATTTTTACGGTGAAACGCACCACCCTTCTTCCTTCTTCCTTCTTCCTTCTTCTTTTTCTGTGATTTTCTTCACGGCCTCGCACAACTCACCGTTTCTTCCTATACAAAGAAAATCTTTTGAGGAAGTATAAAACGTGCTAAAGAGAGAGAGAGAGAGAGAGAGAGAGAAGGCTAACAATCCCCCTCCCCCCATCCCCATTATGATCAATATTTTATGAGTTTCCTTTCTCGCAAAGCTATTATGTTTTCTTTTTCTTTCCTTTACTTTTTGTTCCCTTACCTTTTGTTTTTCATTGTTTAATTTTATTCTCCTCTTTTTCATTCACTTTTCATGCATCTCTCTCTCTCTCTCTCTCTCATTCTTTCTCTCTTACACACACTCTTTCTCTCTCGTTGTAATTTTCTTGCGTGATTGAAATTACGTAGAAAGAAAAATAATATAACACAAAAATTATTTTCCTCTCTTTTGTTCTTTTTCTCTCTTCTTCTTTCTCTCTCTCTCTCTCTCTCTCTACTTTTCTCTTATATATATAAATTTGTATGAAATTAATGAAAAAGAAAAGAAAAAAATTTAATATAATAATTGATTTAATTGAGAATTTATCGTTTAATTGAAGTTAATTTATTTGATTCCGCGTGTTTAGTTCCCTCATATACATCGAAACGGTTAGTTTCTAAAAGGTTAGTTAATTAAACTTCTGCACGGAATAATTATGAAACCCGTGGTAGAGAGAAAGGAAGGAAGGAAGGAAGGTAGGAAAGTCTTCGAGGGTTTACAATTTTGTTTTAGCGTGTACCATAGAATTATACAACAAACGACCCATTTGAGATTTTCGTCCATTAATCCCCCTCCCCTCCTTCCCGTTTGCGAAAACATGTTTACAACGATCTTACTTCTTTTCTAATCGAATTATTATCTTTTTCTTTCCTTCTCTTTTCTTATTTTTATTTTTATAAATCTCCAAGACGTGTCAATTCAATTTAAACAAAAAAACGTAACTCAATCAAAAGTGTCAAACTTTTCGATTGTTTCATCTCAACCAAAAGCAATTTAATGTTACAAATTTGATGCTTAAGTAGAACTTGCCAACTACTTATCCTAATCGTTTAAATCTAGCTCATGCTATTAATAATCAATCTGTCCAAAATTAGGGCTAAGTACTTCGGTGTATTGCTGTCGGTGCTCTTTACACAACAACTTTAAAGTTTTATCGTTCAAGAATAGTTGAGAGAAACAAAGAGAATATCAATCGATGGAAATCTAATTATTTATCTGTATATTATGTAAAATTTAACTATAAAATATTTTATTTCATATTTATCCAAAACTATTTAGATAAATTAATCTATTGAAAAATTTGGTACGTATATAATTTTGAATTACATCAATCGATTGGATTAATTCAATCAATCGAAATCGAATCTGTGTACGTAAAATATAACGATTAATATTTAATATTATATGAATTGTAATTTTTCATTCAAAATTAAATTAAAGATTAATATTAATATTAAATTTCGTAAAAGAAATGGTTTGGATAACATATTTTTAATTATATCAATTAACCCGATTAATAAAATCTAATTAAATGGAAGTCGAATTATTTATAAATGTATACAAAGTATGATAATCAATATTTTATTTTTTATATTAATTGTATATATTTTTAGATAGAAAACCACGTATCAAAAGAAAATGTATAATAAGCTTTGATAAAGAAATATAAAAGTATATAAGTACTTTCCCCAAAGAGAAATATATTATAACGTTCGTAAAATATTTTTTTTTCTTTTTCTCTTTGTGAAAAAAAAAGTACTCGCTTATAAAAAAGAAAAGAATAGAAAAGAAAAAAAAAAGAAGAGAGAAAAAACCTTGAATTCTCGATCGCGTATAATTTAATCTTATGAAAAAACATGATAAGTTCTTGTCAGTGACCATAAAGAAATTGGCCTCGGTTTGTTTTAAATACTTTTTCAAGTTAACCAAGAAGACAGGTAAGTGAGAAATTAAAATGGATGAGGGTATTATATTCGAGTACCGAGAGAATATTTAAAACTTAATAAGTCATAAACTTTCGTTTTTGTCGTCTTGTCGAATTTCAAATGAATGAATTTTCCCCTTTATATGTTTATTTCTTTCTTTCTTTCGTTCTTTATTTCTTTCTTTTTGTTTTATTTTCTTTTATTTCTTTTTTCAGGACAAGCGAATATTCCTCTTACCATGGATCGTTAACATGATCTCTTGCAGTACGGTTGACATTTCACACGTATTGTATTTAATCTTAATAACGGTGAGTATTATGATTATATCAATTAACTGTATATAATATTAATTATAATAGACAATTATTAATCTTTTGAACTCTCAATTAATTTCCAATATTGTTCCCTTTTAATTACATTTCCAATCGATTTATAATATTATA
>NW_014569557.1:271259-276815 GCF_001313835.1 Polistes canadensis | reverse complement strand
ATAAATAACATAATATATATTATATAACGCGTAACAATAATAATAATAATAATAATAATAATATTAATATAAAACGTCGATGAAATATCGTTTAATAATATTACCCATAAGACTTTATATTTGTATTCTCGATACGGACTTAAGATTTTCTACACGAACGAACTATAATACAAATCCGACTTATTCTTAAATCCCGATAATAATATAAAGGAAAAAGAACAAAAAATTGATCTAGGTCAATTGTATGAACGAAAAAGGTTACCCAATTTCGAAATTACATTTTCCTTCGACCCTTTTACACGTAAAAACCAACTAGAAAAAATAAAATGGGATCATAATGACTTCTCATCAAATCGGTCAACTTTTTTACACAACTCTTCTATCTCCTTTCTCTCTCTCTCTCTCTCTTGCTTTTATTTTCTTTCTATTTGTATTTACTTTTCCCGAGAAAAAAACCATATATACACGATCATCCTAACGTGTGGAAAAAAAGTGTTTCTCATGAACGTAACATTGCCTTAGGAAAGAACAAATTGAAATTATTTGAGTGTTGCGTTATTAGTTTTTCGTTCTTTCGTGCGTACATACCAAAAAGAGAGAGAGAGAGAGAGAGTAATAGAAGGAAGCAATATGCAAGTATTAAACAATGTAAAATTTAAAAGTAATCATATAAAATGTAATATAATCAAATCAAATCAAATAAAAATATCCCAACGAAGGTAAATATATATATACAAGACATGTATATACAAGATATATATATATATATATAGATGATACAAATATTTGATCGATTGATTTTATGGTATTTTTTGACATTTTTATTTTGTTATTTTTTTTTTTATATATAATATATATAGTCTACCCTATAAAGTTGTTCGTTAATGGTTCGTAACGTGACATATTATACGAGTAAAAAAAAAACGATTGAAACGATCCATTGGCTGAATTTCTATAAAGAATACGATCGTAAATAATCGATTAACACGCGATTGATATATTATATACTTTTTTTTATAATTTATAATAAAATATGGTTGAGGTACACATAATATAGACAATGTTTTGGTTTTTTTCTTTCTTTCATTCTGACGAATTATTTTTCGTTAGAATAAAATTCATATAATAAATTTGCGATAGTGTAGAAAATTTCAAAGGGAAATTATTGAAAACGAATTTATCTTGATCCTATTAAACGATCTAACGTTATTGAGTATATTGTATTGTTTATGTGTTGTTTTTTTTTTCTTTTTTTTCCTTTTTTGCTTCTGTATCGCTTTTACGTTTTACTTTCATTTCACATCGTGTATCGGCCCCCAAACACCTTCAATACATTCTCGCAAACAACATTCTATAAACCGAATCCTACTTGTTAACGTGCAAAAGGAAACCGTATCCAATTTCCTACACAATCGATGGAAAAATAAAGACGTTAAACGAAAAAAATAACAAAAAATCAATGCAATTTATATTTATATGTTATATATAAATCCATACAAACCCGAAGGATTTAAAAAAAAAAAAAAAAGAGAGAGAGAGAGAGAGAGAAAGAAAAAATAAATAAATAAAATATTGTACAGGAAGCCAAAAAAAGCTTTCCATCTCTTTTATTTTATGTTTCCTTTTGTTCTGTCGTCCCTTGGTTTTTTTTTTCCCCCTTCCTTTTTTTTTTTTTTGTTTTAACGGATATTTTTATTATCCAACATCTTTTTGTGTGTCAATAAAAAAAGGAAGAACGTTTGAACGCAAATTCAAACCTTTTCATCGTTGATCTATGTCACCTTCTCTGTTGCAGCCAAACTTTAATCCAATAATGGCGATGCTCTACACGCTGAACTTTTTCCTCCTGTGTTTAAACGTATGTATTTTTATATCGTTTTTATCATTGATACACGCACGCGCGCGTGCAAAAGCATACATGCATACATACATACATACATACATACATTTATATGTAAAACGTATTTTAGATTCACGTGGATTAATTTATGATTAATTATTCCAACGTGAAAAATAAAATGAAAAATTGAATAGAAAGGAATAAAAACGGAACAAAAATTTAGGTTATTGAAATATTGTCGCGTTTATACATGTATTTATATTATAAAAATGATATTATATTATATTATATTATAATTATTAAAAAAATAATTATATATGTGTGTGTATGTGTATATAGGTGTACTCTCTTCTATGTGTTATCTCACAATATCAAGAATATTTGGCCGATCGTGGTACGGCAGCGGATGACAACAACTACAGGGTCAGTATTCTGAAAGTCTCACGAAGGAAAGGGCAACGTGATAAGGGAGGAAAAGTTAAGTGTACAAATATTCATTTTTCTTCAGCATTCTCGAATTCACTTTACGCTCGATTTATCTATATATCTTCGAAAACGAATTCATTTTTATCCCATACGTATTCTTAACTTTTCAATTTTGTTAATTAAATTGTTTACGATTTCTTCTGATATCTTTCAATCGCGTTTTTCTTAAATATAATATCTATATTATGTTATCGTTTAAACGTTAAATCAGTTAATTTTATGAAATAACTATATATTGATCTGTTAAAATATGAAAGAAAATAAAATTACGTGCATCGATTAAAATAATATTAGAATTAACGAGATATGCATGCGTAATTAAGATATGGAAAATTGAAATTGGATCCTTAGATTTAAATCCGATAGAACAACACGATTAACAACAGAACATTGGTTTTCAAATTACATGAAGAAGATAAAAAAAAACGAATAACTAGGAACATCGTTATAAAAATATAAGCTGATTTTAAATAAGGATCACATTTTAAATCTCAATCGATACTTTTAAACTACTTGCCCTCTCTCTCTCTCTCTCTCTCTCTCTCTCTTTCTCGTGAATTCCATATTTAACTTTACAATGAATTATTTCATAAAACAATTATTTGCGATTTGCTATAAATTAATATTCGATCTTATAAATAAATATTATAATTTGTTTCAACAAAGTCATCGTATATATTGAGTAAATTTAAATTAATTATTAAATAAAATAAAAAACATTTCTTTTAATTTGATCTCTCGTATGTGATAAAATTTGAATTATACACACACACACACGTTTAACGGTAACATAATAAATATAATATAAAAAGATAAAAAAGGAATATATATGATAATAATCGAAATGTTCGTTTATTGTTCTTCGAATGATACTAAAATCGATAATAAAAATATCTGCGAAAATTCAACGTTGTTTTTCCTCGACTTTGTCACTTTATTAATACGAAGAAGTCGTAAACTACTACATTTATATTAGGAAGGAAGTAAAATCGATTGATTATATTATTCTAGTGTTTCCGGTTCATGTGACAATGCGGCGCGACGGTTTCACGTGAGATTTATAGTACTTTACGAAAATATTCTCTTCTCTATCCTGCAAACGTTCTCTTTTATATCAGAAAGTGAGAGCCAATACCAGCTCGAGAATATAATGAGATCTTTGATATTGATCGTTTTTGCCTCTTTCATCTCGATTTACCACTTCACTAAATCCGTATCAACCGGTCTATATATTAATCCTTAATTATTATATATTACGAGTAAAATAATATTTATATATATATATATTTGTGCATTTCATTCTCTAAAGAGAAAGAAAGAGAGAGAGAGGGGGAGAGAACATAGAAACTTTTCTCTTCTCATTTATCATCAATTTTGACATATTATTTATTTCAATGAAAACAATTAATTCATTTTCTGGTCTCTCATTTTTTCTCGTTTTTTTTTCTCTCTTCTTTTTTTCGTTCGCATTTATAGATCGAATTAATGAAATTCTTTTTACGTAGTAACGAAATATTATACGAAGAATTTCATTATTTCTATTAATAAAGAAAATTCGAATAAATTTTTATTCTCCTTAAATAAAGATCGATGATTTAATAAATCATTTATTTTTATATGTATATATATATATATTTTTTTTTAATACTAAATCGATGAAAAATAAAATTAACGCGAATATATCGTTTTGGTTGTATGAATATTATAAATTTCTATCATATTATGGGAATACAATACAAATCATTGATTATAATTTTATTTTAAAATTAACAGCGTATAAATTAGTGAGAGAAAATATTTTTAGAAAAAAAAAAAAGGAAAATAATTACGGTAAGTTGAACAAAAATTCATCTGAACGGAGTTAAAACCAACGCGATTATAATTTCGTTTGACTCTTTTATATGTATCTTATATATGTAAAAGAAAAATATACGTATATAAGTACGACATATCTCTGAATTTCGCTTACCCTCTTGTCGTCACACCCCTAAGGGAATAGAAATACGATGCATCAGCTCCTTTCGCTTGACTTTGCTCTTGGAATACCGATGTTCTCTTGCTATATGTATACCAGTCAAGATATAAAACCTATACACCTTGTTACACTTTCAAAACGAACGACTTATCCTTCCTAAACGATTTTCAAAAATTTCTACATTCAAAAGTTAACATTCAAATTTATTTCTATACTCGAAGAAATATTACTCGCGAATACGACTAACATTTCATTAAATTTATTTGCATCATTTAAAACAAATTTAAATCTTACATTATAATTTTTAATGAGAGAAATATGGTTTATTATTTTTTTTTTAAACGATTTTCAAACTTCTATACGCGTTTAAATTTTAATTTGAAATTAATTATACGTAACGTTAAATAGAAATATATTCGATACGCGTGTCACATTAAATTTATTTGCATAATTTTAAACAATTTCAATCTTATTATGATTTTTAAACGAT
This sequence comes from Polistes canadensis, assembly GCF_001313835.1. Classification (NCBI taxonomy): domain Eukaryota; kingdom Metazoa; phylum Arthropoda; class Insecta; order Hymenoptera; family Vespidae; genus Polistes; species Polistes canadensis. The sequence continues at coordinate 272,024 of NW_014569557.1, read as the reverse complement.
TTTCACAAACTGTTTTTTAATTTGAAATTAATTATACGAGAAATTAATACAAATATTTCACAATCTATATGTGAAATTTATTCGGATAATTTAAATAACTTAAATCTTTATTATGTTTCTTAATGTGACGAACGACCCATTTGTTACGAAAAATTTACTAAATTTCTTTTAATCAAATTTTACAATTCTCATTGAGGAATTATTATTTAAAACAAAACAAAAAAACTTTGATACAAGCATACATTTATAAATAATTCACGAACATACGCGTGTCATTATTATAATTGAGATTCATTATAATTCCATAATAAATTCGATATAAAAAAGAAATCCAAAGAAACAAATAATATTAATTCACGTATAATTAATTACCGAGACATAGAATATTTAATCGAAGTTTATCTGATTGCAATTAAATGTCGATATTCGAAAGTATATCCAACAAGTAAGCAGTATTATACCCAAAGGAAACAGTATATCATTGATTAGGCATACCAGGATAATCAAAGAGAAGGTTCGAGCTTTGAATAGTTTGAAGTGTACTGATTATATACCAAATAAGGTTTGGAGTAAATCGATGGGAATCACATAGTAATATATATATATACATATATATATGCATCTATTCCTCTGCGGCTCAATGTAGGAGACAATAATTACGAAATTCAAATAGATCTCTCTAATGTATAAGGGGGAAACTATTGTATATTATAATTATTATTCTTCCTGCGTATATATATATATATATATATATATATATATACG
>NW_014569557.1:269770-271218 GCF_001313835.1 Polistes canadensis | reverse complement strand
AAATTATATCCATTATTATTATTATTATTATTATTATTATTATTAGTATTATTATTATTATTATTATTATTATTATTATTATTATTATTATTAGAACATTAAGATCTCAATTACCATAAAAACGCAATAAACAATTAAAGTTTCATTGATTAAACTACTTTTTTCTCTATTTCTTTTGATGTTATATTACAAATGAAGAAAAAAAATATTCGAACAATGTATTCTGGACAGGGTTTAAAACAGTCATTATGCGACATCCTTTGAAGGTTCCAGTTGTGAGATACACAGTACAACCAACGACAACTGCAACATCCTGTTTGAGCTCACGAAAAGCAACGACCAATAACGAGACGAAGACAACACCAACCCCAACCCAAAGTCCAACTACATCACGGTATCTTTCGTTTCCTATAAAGAGTCCTACGGTAGGACGAGCACATAAAAAGCATGTTCAATTTCCGGACACCCCAACATCAACGTCTACCTCAACGCCAACGGCAATACCGATGTCTATGGAAAAATCAGGTGAGTGCATCTTCTCCTATCCTTTGATCAATTTACTACCAGTAAACACCAACTGACAATATAAAGGTCTAACTGTATAAAAATATCTAGACATGGATTCATATTGTTATTATTATATAAATGATGTCACTTTTTGAATAAAACTACTCTGATCGATAATTAATCCTTTCTTTCGATTAATCAGTTTTCGCGAGTCATTTTCGAGTAAATCATTTGCCTGACAGCTTTACACATCAATCATAAATCCACTGTGCGATGCATACAATTACAAAATTAACAGACATACAATTTCTGTAAAATTTTCTAATTCTAATTAGATCATATTTTTTGTATAAATATAACATTACAATTAATCCTTGATTAAGATATATATATATATATATATATATATATATATGCAGTTATGATAACTACTACTGACAGTACTAATTAATATATCGAGAGATTGAGAAATAAATACTATCTGAAAATATTACTCAATTGTTTAAAACTTACGATATTAGGCATGACATGAAAAAAAAAATATACAAACATCGTTCGAACTCTATAAATATTATTTATTAATAATGATAAATGTGTTTTAATGATCAATTAAAAAGAAACGAGACTTTTTCACATCTCTCGGAAATGTTTGATTTTACATACTACTCACTCGTAAATGAAATTAAAAAGAAATTTTGCTTAATATTAATGACCAATTTCATTTTCAGAGAATATAAATTCTATATAATAAATGATTAAATATAAAATATTCTCCAATTAATAAAGTTATATATATCAATTTACAAAGTTACACGAGTATATTTTCCATTCCGTACAATCATAAAATAAATCATATAACATTTGGATGTTTGATCATTTAAAGATGTGTGCTAGTTACTTAAAGATCAAAGGAGAGAGAGAGAGAGAGAGAGAGAGAGAGA
>NW_014569557.1:211481-268420 GCF_001313835.1 Polistes canadensis | reverse complement strand
CCCTACATATGAACGTAATTTAATATGGTTATAAAGTAAATAATTTCCTTAACAGATGAAGAGATTTTATTTTTACAAGATGTTAAATAGGATTTATTTTTCATTAATATATATATATACATATAAATAAATATATATATATATATATATATATATATGTATATGACAATGGTAGATGTATGATATTCGTTCGGATACTGTTTGTTTTTTATACTAACTGAAATACTGATTTTGGCATACATACATATAAACACAGCCGATGAAAACGTATCATTTATAAATATCATACATAATAGTTTTTAATTGTTTACATGTGAATAAAGCGTATTTTGTTATTAAATTATGAATTACTTTGTTTGTTAACCACTTATATATGCGCGCGCGAGTAATGTTATTAATAATATTAATGCTATTTCACATATAAATTTTTCTTACGATTATTCTATAAGAATTATTTGTATTTAATTTATTTCTTTTTATTTTGTTTCGTTTTGTTTCAAAGTCTGACATATTTTATTTAAAAGACACACAAAAGGTGCTTTCGATAACAATTAATTTTCATTAGTTCAAATGAATTCATATCATTTTATCTTTCAACTATTCGAAAAGTATCTTATTTTTCAACAATAACAATGTTAAATTGATCGATGTTTAATGAACAAGAGCAGAAGGAACAGCTCGTGGAACATTATTACACATGCCTTACACCGGATTTATGATTACACTTAAAAGTTTATGTACATAATGTATTATTTAGTATATCTTGCGTTAAGAGGAAAAAAGAAAAGTCAAAGGAATATAGTCGACGATTAAAGTTTTCTTAATAAATAGATAGAAATTGAAAATTTGTTCTGTGGTTATAATTTCTCCGTAATTATAATTCAATAAATATATTTAAATACTTATGGTTTGTTTATGCAAATGGTAGTACTGAATACGTTACAACTTTCGATATAATCATAAATATGATATATGAATGAATCCGAATAATGAATATTAATTTATTATTAATTCGTTAATGCTAAAATGAAATTTTAATCTATATCTCACAACTAAAACAGAAATTATTTAACAAAGACGTGAATTCGTTTGTATATTAACTGGACCACGACAATTACTAAATGGAGGATTTTCGTCATCAGAATTATCACTTCGGCGAAATAACGTAACTGGATATCGACTGTGTTGCGATTGTTCAGGTTGATGTCTTAATTCTTCTATGTATGCAACTCTATCCTTAGCAACTAGTTCTTGTATATGTTTACTTAATGTAGATAATTCGATTTTATCATCATAAATTCCATCGGATGATCCTAACTTCTCATAGAAGAGTATGTAAGGCGTATCTGGTGCTTTCAAATTCTTTAAATCTTCTAGAGAGGTGCGAGAAACATAACTGTCGTTGAATTTGTACCAATTCTGTTTAGAATCACAAGCATACGTGAAGTAATGTCCATAATCCATATTGTATCCGGAGTGTACAACAACGGCATAAAGTTGATAAGTTTCAGTTATCGAATTTGGTTGAGTTGATACCGGCAATTGTATAATGTCATTGTATAAAACTTTATGTCGTAATTTAGTTTTTAATCTACTTTCAAAATCGTAATGAAAATGTTTCAACGTTAAAATTAAATGTGCTGGTGCTTGTAAAATCTTAATTATTCTTTCTGCATCGCATAATATCATACACTTGTCGCATCTATATTTATTATCACCAGTTAATTTCTCTGGTGCAAGATAATAATCTATGAGATATTGAACAGATACGGCTTCTTGATTTTCATTTAATTCTTCTGGGAAGCACAATTGAAGATCACGAAATTTATCTATGTTGTGTGAACCAGTATTGCATCGCGCGCACTTATAGGTAATTTTTGATTCTCCACCCAACACTCTATGTACAAGAGATGCTGGGATACTTATTTCCTCTCCACCAACAGATTGTATTCCACTGTCTGTTGAATCAGAATGATAATCAGAGAGATTTTGTGTCTGTGATAGCTCATCACCTGGTCAATGAAAATAACGTTTGTTTATTAGAAAGACGAAATACTACAAGATAACAAACTTTCAAATAAAAACAAAATAATCTTTACAAATTGTTTTAACAATGTAAGGGAAAAAAATTACCTTGCGTAAAATCAGCTAACGATTGAGTTTTTCTTTGTAAAATTGTATTCCCTGTTAAATTTTCTTCTGTAGTCCAACGCTTAATAACTCCTGCTTCTTCTATTGGCAAATTATCACTGTCTTGTATATCGACTTTACATTGATAGCTAATTAAATCATTTGTAGCACATCGCTCTTGTTCGTGCAACATATCTAACAAATGACTGTTTGGAGAGAGAAAAAGAATCTATTAGTAAACATCAAAAACAATTATTATTTTTTGTAAACATTGTTTCTAGTATTACATGCATAACGTAGTCGGAAGAATATCATAAGTACATACGAACCAGAGAAATTCTGAGCTATCCTGTTGTTGACCAGGTAAAAAAGAAGCAGGTCGACAAACATTTAAAATTTCGTTTGGTGATAAAGAAATTCTATTGGAGTACAATAAAAGAGCAAATAAATCTTGCAGTTTCTTCAATATAACTTGTTCACCATTATCATTAAATGGTTTATAGTTTAATACTTCGTAACAAAATTCTCTTGTCATAAATAAGGCTTGTAATACACTGTTCATATAGCATGTATTTCCAAGATTAGAAAGACCCACTTTCCCGTTAATAGATTTGGGTGATTCTACAAAGGAATTTAACTCTTTTTCATTAGTCCAAGTGGGTCCAATAATTATTTCCTTGCCAACATTGGTTTGAGGCCTTACTGGTAAATTAATTTGCGAAGATATATAATCTTTAGAATGAGTAAATCTTGTCATAAGTGCCGTCTTAATATCGGTCATATCATGTATACATTCTCTACTAGATTTAGAATTCTCCTTATCTAATTGAGATGATATCTTATCCATGATATTAATAATAATATTTAATAAATGTAGAGAGCCTTGTCTTTTTAAAATAGGAAATATAATATCCGAAGCATTGCGACGAAGTCCTGGTTCTAACAAGGCTGAAAATATTATATTCAACATTGTTTCTGTAACCTCTATAAGTATCGCATCCTTTTTCTTTCTTTCTAAACCAAATATAAATTCCATTATCCAACGACCAAGACTATTTCCTTTCCAATTTGGAAGCCAAGTACATAAGACCCTTAAAGCCTGAATTAATTCATCTTCACATTGGGATTCCAAAAGTATCCAATCAACTGCTTCTTCAGAAGGTTCCATCAATTTTAGTACGGATGCTAACGCAAGAGCTGGTTCCTGCATTCTATTTTTATCTGATATAATTTTGTATAATGTTTTCAAACATACAGATGCAAGTACTTGTTTATTAGAACATATCTCACACAACAATGTTTGAATCTTGATAGCATTTTCATTAAACTCATCATTTTTTAATGGTTGATAAGGCGGAGAGAGATTGGCCAAACTCTCCACTATTGCTTTTCCAAGTTCTACGTAATTATTGGACTTACAAAATAAAATATTGTAATCTTTCAATTGCTCAAGAATCTTCTTCAAATCGTTCATGTCGTTGATGTGTGTAGTTGTTAAGAACATCGTTAAATCACTAACAAACGTGCTAACATCCGAATTAGTCGTTATTACGTTTTTACAATACCAAGAAATAATACCAGGTATTTGGTTAACATTTGTGATAAATAAATCCCTTAATATAGGCCTCAAAATATCAATATAATTATTAGCTTGATCGTATACCTGATTACCTTCGAACTTCTTTAATTTGGCCCATCCCTCAGCAATCTCCGATTGTTTTCCTGTTACTATTAAAGTCAAGCTACGTTCTATATCACGTTTTATTTGTCCCGTACCCATTGTTATTAATTAGGCGCACTGACAAATTGCACTTGTAACTTTCTCTTTCTTTATATATCTTTACTTAAATGTACTTATAACTATTTTTAACCTCAATTGACAATGACTTTCACGAAAATCAAAATGATTTCATGGTCACATGAAACAGCTGGTCAAACAGCCAACGCGAACAGATTGGCACAATGGTATTCACTGCTTTAGGCCCATAACACAACTTTCTAAGATCCATAGAAAGATCAAAATATTCACGATAATAGGTTCCAATTACGAACGAATCATTGAATATAGCTACCAACTGACCAATGAAATCGTATGATATAACTTTATGTTTAAAGCGACATCTTCTGGATTGGTCAATATATTTTCGATATTTCTCGAAATATAATTGTATATTGCGAAATTAATTGATATTACTGACATATTTTTTTTTTTTTATTAACTAAGCGAATTTTAATTGTTCTTAATATTTTTTACTTTTCTTTTTTTTCTATTGCCTCAAAAATTTATCTGATGTGAAGCAATTTAAAATTCTCTAGCATCGATAGGTTAATAATGGCGCAAAATATGAAAAAGAAACTGAAATTCACTTGCTTCGGTAGTCACATGATTTAACATCATTTAATTATATATAAACTACGTCTAAAATTAACAGGTAACATATGTTGTTCCTCACTACAATTAGAAAAATATTTTAATGGAAATATAATTTATATTTAATATGAAGATTCATGTAATATGATATAAATAACGAGATTTAAATGGTCAATTATAAAATACATGATATTATCATATTTTACCCGTTAAAATTTGGTGTTAAGATCATTCGTTGACTTTGCATTATATTAAAATTTGTAAATTGTAAAATTGTTTAACACTCTAATGATTAAAATTTTGCGCTTATATATATAGCAACTCTATCAAAATTCAATGACTTTACTAATTCAAACAATTTTTACAACAAAAAAAGAAAAATTGTTATAGGCAAGACACGTCGTTGATTATTTCAGCCATCATATTTCTATCTTGTAACGCTGCACCGATTTCTTCTTGATCCCATTGTAAACTTAATTTAGATAAACGAGCCTCCTTTTTCTTGATTATTCTTAAAATTCCTCTGGTTTCTATCAACGTACATAAGCATACAAATTCCGAAATATCTATAGCATGAATATTTCTTTTCTTGCAAACTTTTTTATAAACCTCGTGCAACTAAAACATATGTAAACAATCAATATATATATATATATATAAATTATTAATCTAATATATATTTTCTAAATATAATAATATTGCAAAATACTAACCTTTTTAATGGTAACATCTTTATTTTTTCCCTTATTTAAAATAAGTATGAAAGAACATAATAATAATTTTTGTTGTAAGGGAAGCGTACTTTCTTCTTTATCAATGTTTTGTGTACCACCGTAAACACCATTTAGTACTGTCATTACATCTTTTAGATCAACAGACTTTTCGCTCAAAGGTTGATCTTTTCTTGGACTAGTCGTATTATTCACAGGTTGTAAAATTTGTGCTGTCTGATGCGATTCAGCAAGCTCAATAACTCTTCTACTAATATCCAATGCTCTTCTAATATCACCTGAAATGGCAGCAACTTTTCCAGCTAACAATTGTAATGCTGGTCCAATTAATATATCAGGAACATTTGCTTCTTGAAGTCTAGTAGATAAAATATTAGATATTTGTTGCTTCGTATAAGGAGGAAAATTTAGCAGCTGTGGCTTTAACTCGCATTTCGTTTGTAAACGTGGTAAAATTCTATCGGTTAAATCCAAAGCATTAGCAATACCGATTAATAGAAGTTTTGTATTACGTTTTGATGGCCATTCAAATATGGAATACAAAACAGATTGATTTCTGCTTTCTAATTGATCTATTTCATCAAGAATTAATAGTAACATCTTGTGATTAGATATCAAATATTTCTCTATTATTGCTTTACTGATTTTACTAGATTTTGGTACAGTTAAACCTAACTCTTGTATAATCTTTGAATAAATAGTTGCAGCTGATTTCATTGTAGTGCAATTAACATAAACAACTTTGAATTTTGATTTAAATTCTGATTGTTGTATTATTTTAGAAAGACATGCTGTTTTCCCAGTACCTGGAGGTCCAGAAACATAAAGCGATGCAGAAGATTTATTCTTCAAATGTTCACTAATGAATTCTTGTAATTTTGCTAATTCTCTCTCTCTTCCAGGCAAATTATCCGAAACAGAACTGTGCAAGGCTTTACGTGCATTACGATATTTATCTAAGCCAAGTAATTTCTTCGGACTTAATTTCTCCTTCTTTTCATCCAACGACAAATCAAGTCTATCTAAGAGAGTTGATGGAGTCAAAGGAACTTCCACAGATTTTTCGCATTTTCTTTGCTTCGGTGGTGAAGCACTATTGTCATCTATAAAGATAACGAACACATATATAAAACTCTGAATAATAAAATAATTCTTAAATATTAAACATATCAATAGATGTTCATACCTTCAGAATCATCAGATTTCCTTACACGTCTTGGAGTTGTAACAACGTCGTTACTTATATTCTCTTTGGAATTTACTTTATTTATTTTAACATTTTCTGAATCAGAATCGGATTCAGATTCACTGCTACTTAAAGTTACAATCTTTTTAACCTTTGGTGTATATTGTGTAGGAATACTTCTCAAAGTCGCATTAGTGAAATCTTCTTTAATTTGGCTTTCTTTGCTACCGTAAAAAGTACTTTTCTTCCTTATTGGAAAAAGTATGTTCGTCTGTTTACTCATTTTCAATAAGTCAACAATTTTCCTTTAATTTCTTAAAATCACGTAAAAAATAAAATAATGACAAAAAGAATAATGTAAAAGTATATAGTAATTATAATAAAATATTTAAATAATCAACTAATATAATATTTTCACATCTACATTTAAAGGATGGTCGTCTATAAAACTTTCATCAGTTCAACCTCAAACGAAACAAACGACTACCTTCAAATACTTGAAGTTTTTATTGAAATGGAATTTTAGAAGCAATAGATAGTATATATAATGCACGTATCCAAAGTAAATAACAATATTTGTGACCCTCGCTCTATGACTCAGAATAAACTGAATACTAATCGACTAAATACACTAACGTTAAGAGCAACAAGTAATCTTGCTATTAGTTTTCGCGGGAAAGTCTTTTAAACGCGGGAAAACGTGCACAAGTGAAATAGGAACGAACCGGAACATGGAACAACGAAACTGATTCAAAACAAATATTAACAAACATCTCTATGCATATTTATATAAAAATGTTTATCATTTTTTTTATTTCAGATTATAAAGTAATATTTATTAACATTTTTAATTGTTAATCAATATCAATAACAAAATCCTTAACCAAGCCCTCTATAGGAATAATAATCAAACTACAATGGAAGACTTCCGGTAATATATAAGCTAAGCATTTCTTGTCCATATTGATTTCGAAACTTGACAAGGAAGGTTGAATAAAAATCCACGACAATCGAGAATTAGAGAATTTCGTTAATTTTTTTAATTTGAGAGCATGAGAGCAAAGGTAAGCATTTAATTTTTAATATTATTATTTAATGTATAAAAATAAGAAATAAGTTATTAAAAATATATTACAAAATCAGCGTAATCAGCGATTCGGTAGTGTTACCTTCAGCCATGTGTGAAGTTTAATTTATGAAGTTATTTGCTCGTTTTATTAAATGAGTGGATTCTATTGTAACTTAATTTACAATTTTTGGCACATTAAAAATTTTTTTTATTTTTATATATTATACATGAAGGTGTAATGATAAAAAAATGTTAATGGAGAATAGGTTATGTGAGTAATGTATATTTTGTTTTTAGTGGCGTAAGAAGCGTATGCGTAGGCTAAAGCGCAAAAGGAGGAAGATGCGTGCGAGGTCCAAGTAAACTGTTCTTTTTAATCTCTGTAAGTATTTTTATGTCTAATTAATATTTTCTTTGATATGATAGTTTTATATATATTTAATTTTTAACGTCTATGTACATCAATGTATAGCAATTGATAATAATCTAAATTTAAAACTTGTTAATTCATAATCTATAAAAAGAGTTAAATGCAAATTAAAAAAAATTTCTTGCAATGTGTATAACAAAACTTGTTTCTTTTGTTACAGCTGTAGGAATGACAGCATCACACTGAGAAGTCATGGTTTCTAGTTAAATTTATCAGAAGTCTTACATGCTCTACTGTCGTGTAACTTAACCATTCCATCAATGTACCGTTCATATAGAGAGATAATTTTATAATTCTTTATTTTATTTATCTTAAATAAAATGGAACCTCGATATATACAAATTTATATTTTCTGCCATTATTTCCCAATCCTATTTTATGTAAAATTATTAATTTATATTGATTTCGAGTAGCACAGATTTAAATACAGATAATATGATCTCTATTTTATTATAATTTGAATGTAATTGAAATTAAATAAATTTTGTTATTAAAATTGAGTTAACAAAATAAATTTTTCGTAATACTCATTACCGCCATCTGAGATATTTCGTAGATATTCGTCAGAAACATCTTGATCTGCTTGGAACAATGTTTTGAGGTTAGGAAATTAAATGAAGAAATCATGAGCAACAATATATTATCCAATTTGTTACGTGTAAGAAAAATATACAAAACATTTATTTCTCACAACAATAGATCTATTACTTATTCTTTATTAAAACAAACAAGATGTTACTCAGATATTAGTCCAAATACATTGTCTAAGGAAGAACCTGTGAATGAGAATGAAAGTAATCTTGTAGAAAATATTGACTCGAAATATAAATTATTTCAGGACAAAGATTCTAAAGTTATTTTGGATGTAGATGAAGAACAAGAAAAAATACTTTTAGATGAATTGCGTGTAGAGGAGGAATATCATGATCCTTACAAAGGATTGAATTTAACACGTAAGTCAATATTTTTATATAGAAATAGTGTATGTAAATAAAAACATTGGTCTATGTAGCCTGATAAAAGTAAAATATTTGTTAAAATTTAATTAATATTATAAAACATATTAGGTGGTATAAGCGGAGTGTATGAAATAGAAGACCTTATGGCTGTTCTTCAAAAGGATAATGCAAGAAATATCTTTGTTGCATCTGTACCAAAAGACTATAACTACGTAGATTATTTCGTAGTAGTAACAGGTAAATCCCAAAAGCATATGACTGCTTTAGCCGAATATGTACGTAAAATATTTAAACTAAAAATGCATAAAACCGATATCATCCCAAAAATTGAAGGAGCAAATTCAGCAGATTGGATAGCTTTGGATTTAGGTAGATATTAATTAAAATAATCTAAATAATTAATTAACTTTCTCTATTTGTACTGTAAACACAAAGGATGTTTATTTCTAGGAAACATTGCCTTACACATATTCTCATCTAAGGCTAGAGAACGATTCGATTTAGAACTATTATGGTCTGTTGGTTCGCAGTATGATGAACTAACAAATAGACCTGAACAAGTGAACATTATGGATCAATATAACTCCTTCGTAAATCTATTTCAACCAGAAAATCCAGAAAACTCAGAAATTCCCAACAATCCATAAATATATATACATCTTCATATAGAATTTATTGGAAAGTTAGAAAGTCTAAACTGTATGCATAATTTACATTAACACTGAAATAAATTCTATGAATTACAACAAATTAGTATTATTATTTATATTATCACATAATATTATTGTAAGTAAGATATATCAACATCATCAATTTAAGATTATTAATAGCTAAGATTTGGGAAGAATATGAGATTTTCTTTACGAATAGTTAAGTATACTCCTAACAAATAAAATAAAAAAAAATTATTTTGTACATTTTACTATATATATGACCCTATTGCCTTTGCATCTCTCTTTTTCCTTCAGCTATTATAATTTCTCATTTCTTTTAAATTTATTTTTACCAATTAAATCTCTGCGCGTGCGCATATCAATACATATATATATATATATATATAGCATATTTGTTCTTTACTTATCCTTCCATTTTTATTTCTCTCTTATCACCCCTCTAGTTTTTGGTCTATCAACATACATACTCTCTCTTTCTCCCTCTTACAATGAAACTATTAAAAGCAATTCGTTGTCTTAGCAACGCCGATATCTAAGAATCCTTTATCATTAGTCGATGGAATCGACCTTTATTGAGCTATCTGTTCAGTTTGATGTGTGATGACTAATCAAACACATTACATATCGAAATCCATGTATTTTTGAGCACTTCTTTACCAATTAAATACATATATACATATATATGCATATATATATATATAGGTCGCGTGTGTGTCAAAGCTTTTTACATTCTGCATTACGATCGGCATCATTTTTTATTTCACTCTTATATGTGTATATATTAATGAGACTTACATTAAAAAAAAATCAGACTATTTTGAGATTTACAAAAAACTATATTTCTACCGTACGGTTTAATATTCGTTAAGTTTTGTACACCTTTGTGAAAACAGCTGAGCCAACAATAATTCCTGTTTAACCAAAGTCAACTTATATACACAATTTCACCTTAACTTCATTTTTTGTTTAAATGATTGTATCAATAAGTGAGATAATTCATCGATAACGAGAGACCGTTTTATTTGTTGTCTTGTAACCAAGGAAAGCTAACATTTCTAAGATTTACTAGGTAAATCATTCATAGATCACTTCTTTTAATTTTATTCAACGATTTTTTCTTTTTCTTTTTCTTTTATTAATTGCACGAACAATTCGTATTACTTTTTCGTTCTTTTATATGTATATTTCTGTTCTTTGTTACTATGAATCACTTCTCTTTTTCTTACAAATTTAATTTAAACAATTATAAGATTTTGTTTTTTAAATATTTAATACATTGTTTGAGGAAAAATTTTCTTTTATTTTTGTATTTATGCACGCATAGGATACGTTGCATGCGATATGATTATCGCGGGAAAAATATTTGAATTTTGTCAAACTTTATTATCTCTATATTTAATATTTATTATTGTACGATTAGATTTAAAGTATTTGTAATTATTGTTTCTAATTGTTCTTTTTTTGAAATTTGAGATAATCTTAACAGTTTATTTTTGATATTTAAAAAATGTATACATACATGAATCTTAGATTTTTAATTCTTAGGGTTAGGATTTCCAGATAATAATTAAATATCCATACTTGCAATTAATGTATTATTTTTGTTTTGTTTTGTATTAAATTACTTTTCACCAACATGAATTTTCTTTTTTCCAGATATTTTATGTCATACAAAAATTTGGTGTGCGAATGAAAGAATAAATTAAAACATATGGGAATGAGTGAGAGTAATAATAATAAAAATAATAAAAATGTCAAAGTCAGTATCATCAGTTTGTCAAAGAAAGTCATCTAGATGTTTAAAAATACCATTAAAATCAACTGAACAAATTTATTTGGTTTTCTTGATACCGACGTTGGTGAATTGTATAGTTTATATCATTCACTTCTCTGCTGATCTAGTCGTCGCTACCCAACATTTTAGAGAGCACAATCCAGTATGGGGATCTTGTACGCTTTCTCTCATGTATGCTCCTGCTATAGTATATTTTATACTAACTATTTCGAGACCAGATTGGTGGATGACTGACAATGATAAATTAACAAAAGGAATTTTAATTTGGTTATTTGTTCAAATATGTCAGCTCATTGGATTTCCATTCTTTGCGCTTTACAGGTACTGTTAAAATTCAATTTTTTATAAATTATTAGAAACGTTAACAATTATTTAATTATTAATAATTTGTTTTACATAGATATGCTGGACTTATTGTCATGGCTGTGGACGCTATCATCTTGACAGGAGAAAAAAGATCTAAAACGTTAAACATTTCCACTGCACCTGCAGCCATCGAGTTATATTTCTTTTTACAAGCCTGGTTTCAAGCTGCACCACAAGCTATATTTCAGACTCATTTACTTTTCCGAGAATATACAGTTCAGCGTAGTTTTCAATCGAGTATGACACACACACAATTATCTTATTTTTTAATAGTTTATACTTAAATAACAAACAATATTGTACATTTTATTTCTTTTTACAGTTTCCATACATGTATTGTGTATTCTTATGTCTGTCGTGATACTCGCAATTGAGACAACTTCTTTTCAAAGATTTGAAAGTCAACGGGTCAATGGCAGAAAACTTCCATGGGCAATGTGGTTAAAAAAATATTGTATCAAGGTAACTTTTAATTAATTATTATAAATAAACGTATTTTTGTGATTAATTATTTATCTTAAAATTTTATTATATACAGGAACTTCAATATCTTGAAGAAAAAACACCATTACAATTATCTAACGTAACAGAGGATAATAACACGGCTGCTATTAATCTTAAGGAAGAATCAAATCAACCAGATGAAAATGTAAACAAATCTACAGAACAAAAAGCAGAAACGGAAGCAAAAGAAGAAGCAGCAGTTACTTTAGATCGACAGATATCTGTAACTCCACCACTACCACCGAAAAATGCTCATGTGATACCACCTCCTACACCTTTGAGAGGAATTACTACAGTTGTACCATTACCTGTACCGGATGTACCAGCACCTCCTCGCCCAGATTCAATTGTAAAAACTTCGGAGAATCAGGATGTAGAAAATTCAAAGTCAATTTCTATTATTGAACCAAATCAGAAGTTAACAAATAGTAATCAAAGTTTAAAAGTTCCTAAAAGGAAACATTCTTCCAAAGGATTAGACGAAGACGACCCAGTTGGAAAATTCCTTTCATTTCTTTGGTGGTTCTTTTTTATCTTAGCACGGATTCTTACCATAAGCATATTTTATGAGTTTTATCCATATTATTTATTAGGTACGCTTAGTATCCATTACATTATCATGTTGGTATACCTTTTTTATTATGCATCGTATTACGACGTAATCACATTTTTTATTAATCTTTGGCTCGGTTTAGTTTATATCATCAGTATGATAGAATACAAGATTAAATTTAAATATGCTGACAAATGGTTATTGCCGTATTATATTTTCATTATTATTCAAAATACTGTATTTACATTAACATGGTATTTGTATGCTGAATTCAACGGATTTTGGTATAATTATGCAGTATGTACAATTTTCATCAGTATGGCACTTTGTATTTCGTCAACTATAGTCTATCATGTTCTATTTAAACCAAAGAAACGAAGAATATACAGTAGTTGACAATCAATAAAAAAAGTATTATACAAGCTAATAGTTTTGGTAAAGAAAAACTAAATACTAAATAAACATTAAAGTTCTTATGCTTATTAATATTGCAACGGAGCCATTGTGAAAAGATTTCACAATCTGTATGACTGAATGAAAAAATATTTCTTTAAATCTTAAATCATAGCTAATATAAAGAGATAGGTCATAATCGATAATAATGACTGTTCTATAATTATAATTGTTAGAAAAGTATTTTAGGGGCATAAAATAGAATAGTTTAAACGAATATAATAATTATGTCTATGTGTAGTATATTGTTAATGTATTTGTTGTTAATTATTATTATTATTATTTACAATTAATTATAGTCATTTGATATATAGTATATAATATTTATAGAAAAATGATTTCTCTAGAAAAAGACTTATAAATAGTTATTATATCTGGCAGCAAATTTTTTTTCTTTTTTCAAAATAAGCGTACGATATATGATAATATTTACAATCTATTATATACACTGACAGCTACGGACATATTTATACTTCTTTTGTATAATTATTATAAATTCTACATTTTTTAATGTATATTTTGGTGCTTTAAAAGTTAATTGATATTTAGATATAAAAACTTTTAAAGCTCCTATTGTTCGAATTTATTAAAAATATATTCTTTTGATATTTATTAAAGCATATCTATAATTCAGTTCATTTATAGAAAATATATATATATATATATATATTATAAAATAATTTTTTTACACATGTATGTTAGAATCTCTGTGAAGATTACCAAGTTGTGCTTCAAACAAAATATCACTTAATAACTTTTCCGCTATTATTCTTTGGTCTATACGCATATTTCTAAGTTTAGCCGCTACATTCCGACCAATTGCATCAAATTCATCTTCCATAACGATAGAATTGTTATGTGGTATTTTTAAGAAATCATTAGATTCAGGTTCTTCCGATTTTCTTCTTCTAATAACTGGATTTTGATCCGTCCATTCTGCCGATTGTTCATACAATTCTTCGCTACCGGGTTGACACTCTTCCTAAAAGTAAATAAATATTTGGAATGTCAGTAACGTGTATTAACTTTCCTTAACGCTACAAATTTTAATGACAAATTGCTAAACATAGTAAAATGAATTTACTGGTTTATAGTATTTTCTGTATCTTCTTTTTGTTTTTATGATTTCTGCATATTTATCAGAAGATAAATCAATATATACCATTGCAGGTTTCCTTTGGTTAGATTTACATTTGATTTTTTCTATCATGAGTGGATGGAGTCTCTAAAAAGAAAAAAAAAAAGAAACAAATAATTTATAAAGTTGTATTCGATTATAAATACATATATAGTATATTAACACATTATGGCTTACTTTTATATGACTTAAAAAGTTCCCCGTAGACTTTAAATTTCCATTAAGCAATTTGTGACATTGTAAACATCTAACTGTAACATTAGTGTCTTCTACTCTAATTACTGTAAAGAATTCACCGTCTAGAATTGCAGGTAAGCGTACTGGAGTAAGTGTCATGTTTTGATGAATATTTGATTGTATTTGCGTGATTTGAGTTTGATCCTGTTGCAGTTGTTGTTGTTGTTGTTGTTGTTGCTGTTGTTGCTGCTGTTGTTGTTGCTGCTGCTGCTGTTGTTGTTGTTGTTGATGTTGATGCAATGTTGATGATTCATGATTATCTTGATTTTTTACTTGTACTGTTTGCATAGGAGTTTGTGCAGCAACCGATTGATTTATTTCTTGCTGATTTGTAGCTTCGATCATACACGTATCAAAAGTTTCTATTTTATTGACATATTTTTGAGGTGGAAAATTTTCCATGGCTTTTTTATTTTTATATTTACTTTGTTGTTGTTGTTGTTGTTTACAATAATTATATTTGTCAATAATATAAAAGAAATAATAATAATTTCTTTAGTTAATTCACTGTAAATATATATATGTATGATAAATATACATTAAAATGATTTTTAAAAAGTAATATTTAAACATTTTGTTAACATATATATGTGTATTATATATAGATATATATAATTACTTACTGATAGAGAGATAACACACTAACTGGTACTATTTATCTTGATTTCTTATTGAATTTTAAATAAGTTATTAGATAAGAACGACGTACAAGAAAGATCTCAAGTAAGATAATAGATAAGAACTGTACGATATAGTATATATAACTATGAAAAACTGAACTACCAACTTTACAGATTTAAACTCTAACTTTATTTCAAAATCACTTTTATATCAATTATATCATTACTAAATTTTATATTATTTCGTATATCCTTAGAATTAATTATTATAATAAAAAACGACAATTTTTGGACAAATTTATAAGTAGATTAATATACAAAATTAAAATAAATAAAAAATAAATATGTAATTTTTAATTCAACTTTTAGAATTAGAAATAATTATTTTACTATTTAACAAATAGAGATTTATACACAATTTTTAACTATAAACAATAATATTATAGTTAGTTTGATAATAATCCAGTAAAAGTTTAAATATGGCGCTGCTAGGCTCTAGTCTTAAAAAAACCAACTCGGACGAATACTACATTTTGTGTATACATGGGAAAAGTAGTTGTACATCTAGATGGTGTGATGTATATTTGTGCAGATGTCTAAATTCGGCTTAGAGCTGGTTGAAGTATGATTAATTGTTAAAAAAATATTCTATTAATATTTCACAGAATTGAATAATAAAAATTCGAACAGAGGATATTTCGTGTTCGTAATAAAATATAATTCATTGTTCCAAAGGATTAAGTAGTTTTGTTTATTCTTGAAATTTCGTGAAAGAAACATTTTACTGAATGTGTGAAAAAGGATATTTTCAAATTAATTTTATTGTAAGTTTATGTACCCATAACAACCATTTTCAGTAAGATAATATAATTATTTTATTTAACTGAAATAATGGCAACATCTTTGTCAGGTAAAATAATATTTTCATTCTTATTAATGATTGTAAACACATATAATTCACAAAATATTTTTAAATATATTTTTTATGATTTCATTATTTTTAATATTTTCTAGCATATTGGGTAAAGTTTTTCAAAGGTGCTGGCTTTCCACAAGATGTTGCGACCAAACATGCAGTTGTATTTTCTAACAATCGTATTAAACCAGATATGTTGCCAGACTTGGACAAGCCTAGTCTTAAAGAAATGGGCATTACTTTAATGGGAGATATGATTGCTATTTTAAGATATGCAAAAAAAGTAGTGGAAGAAACGACGTGTGAAAAATTTCTTGTCGACACAGAAAATCCAGATACTCCAGCCAAACTTGTTAATAAACCGATAATTAAAAAAGCAGTGACAAAAATAACCGCTAAATCTCCTGTAGTAACTAAAACGAAACCTTCTACGGTTACTATTCCAAAAATAGTTAAAAACACATCTACTGTGGTTCCGAAGATAACAACTGTTAAGAAATCAAGCGTGGTATTACCAGAAAGTAAAAAAACTATAAATTCATTGAAAAGGACGTTGGAACCTGAGGAAGGATTTAATGAAAGTTATAGCAATGATTGGTCAGTTGCTAAGAAACAACCAAAGGTTCAAACTAACAATGACGAGGATAATGATAAAGTAGGATATACGGTGATTATACCAAAAATGGCAGCTTTGAGAAATCTACCTGCTAAGAAAGTAGTTGAACAAAAGCGGACAGTATTTGATAGATTAGGAGATAGTTCAGTAACTAGTACAACCAATTTACCTGAGACTTCTCCTACGTTTAATGTTACTGGACTGGGTAAAAATACATATAAGAGAACAATAAGCGTTTTCAATCGTCTTGGCGATAAAGATGCTAAGAAAAGTGACACGCCGCAATTAGGAATATTAAAGAATGGTACTACCAAGACGACTTCACAGGGTATTCTAAAAAATAGTAGTTCAAATGTAAGAATATCTAGTGTAGCTAAGAAGAAGATTCTTGCTGCGGGTACGATGCATGCTGATCATGAGGTTAATAATAAAACTGCTTCGAATAGCGTCAAGCGGTTAGTACGTACAACTAAAAAAATTACTTTCAATGAAAATGGATCAAATTTAAACAAACCAAGAAATTTCGAAGTTACATCTGGCAAATTAGGTATGAATTATTATCTTCAAAGAATTATATCAATCATATATAATTTATTATTCATTTCATTTTAATTTTGCGTACTTTATTTACAGCTTCTGAACGACTTACTATAATACCAGCAAAAGCACGATTAGGTGTGCTTAAATCAAGTAGCGCGAAACAAGTTACTTTCAATAGGGTCGCAACTGTTACGCACGTTAAAAAACCAGATGTTTTTAGTCGTCTTGGCATTTAAAGAAAAATTCAAACACATTATTGAGACATTATTTCCAATTACATATTCTTTGTACAAAGTGATATTATTTTTTCTCTTGTAAAGATTACACTGTAAACATATATGTTTTAATATAAAAGAAAATCTATCAAATTTCTCAAATAGATTAGGTAATATTCTTCGCAATTTTACACACAAAAAATTAACTTTTTTAATATAAAATGCAGTAAAATTATTACTTTAGATCATATAAAGAAACAAAAACAAAATTAACAAAATTAAAAATTATATTATCCAAAATGAGAAGAATTAGTTCAAAAGTGTATTTATTTTTTATTTTATAATATGCAGGATGTCCATCCATAGATGTCCAAGCAAATATTTTGCAATTGATCGAAATCCCAAGAAAATTTAATAGGAGAAATTTGCACAACTCTGAGTCAGCTACCAAGTATATGTAAACAATTCATTTTCTCTTTCACATGTTCATAGTATAATAGGGATCATTTTTAATCAAAATCATATTCGGTAAAAAATTGTTTCCTTATATGATACCCTGAATATTTTTTTTCTTTTTTTTTTCAAACTAAGTAATCTCTAAAAGTCTTAAATATTTTAATAATATAAGACTTTCACTCGTGATATTATTAATTATATTAATTTTTGTGATATAATCTTAGTTTTCTTCAAAATTTATTTTATGATTTAATGTGTTAAACGCCAAGTCTGTTTTGTTTAGGTTTTGGTTCAGACCACAATAATCCAGTGAAATATACAAAAATGTAAACGACTGGTGATGGACACAGCTTGAATGGAAAGTCTTAGGCTGGTCAGTAGGGACTAGTATGGCATTTAACATGTTAACAAAATAAGATTTGCATTATGTTATTAACGAATTAAAATAAATATAATTCTAATATATTTTGCCTCTCTAATATATAGATAAGTTTGCTTTCATTATTAATAGAATATAAATTTTATGCATACAATTATATGGAATATTATTTGTTTTTAAAATAACTCTTCTGATACGTATTTGTATTATATCATACTAAAATGATAAAAGTTGTACGTGGACATAACACAAATCATATATTATGTTGATCTTGTAATACATTTATATAATATTATGATACGATCATGTAAATATTTCACTCCCTATAACTACAGATTTTAGGAAATATCTTCTGAAAAAATAGCGCACTTTATTAGATCCTATATGAAATATTTTATTGAAGATTAAAATATTGTTAAAGGATATGTAATTGGAATTTAAAATATTCTTTGACGGAAACATATTGCAATTGCCAAAACCTATTAAATAGAAAGAAATTATAGAAAATTTGACTGTTCTAGTCCAGGATCCTTATTTTTTGACAAAAACTTCAAATTTGTAGTTTTTATATTTTGATATCAAATTTTATAAAAATAACAGAATAATTTCTTAAAGTTTGAAAGTTATTTTACAATGTATATATTTATTGTTTAGTTTATGACGATCGTGGGTCCATGATTACTAAAATCTATAATAACTGCAATTACTTAATAATAATAAATAATATTTGTTAAAAATCAATTTATATTATAAAAAAATAATAACTATAAAGAGCAAAAGCTTCAATAAAACAAAAATAAATTTAATAATTAAGTCTTTCAGATCATTTTCGTTGATGAACTTTGAATATTGTTATTTATACAAATATTTTTTGTTTGATTTCGCTTTTTATGATTTCAATTAATCTAAATGTCGTACAATTACAAATTTATAAGATTAGGACTTTAAGAAATATTCTATCTTATTATTATTTCTAAATAATTTTGTAAATATTTTTTATTGTGTCTGTGAATACCTAAAAGCATAATAAACTATGATTAATGCAATTTATAAGATAATCAAATATCACAAAAGTCACCTCTAGCGGAGTTGCCGAGTACTTACCAGCGCTATTTTTGAAAATCCAATTAAACTACAGAACGTCATTATTATATTAAATATTTTATTAATTCATCCCTATCTAACATTTTTTAATAAAAAGATATCAATTAAATTATTTTTTTATGTATTATTTATAAAGTGACATACTTATTCTCTAAATTTGTATGTAAAATAAACAAAAAAGTTAGAATAATGTGTATCAAATTCAAGGTGTAATAATAAAAAAAGTAAACTAATAAAATCAATCGTATAAGTGAAAACTTTTTAAACGTATTTAAAAAATGAAGAAATATTATATATTATGTGAAAACGAAATGAAATTGTTATTTGAATATTTAAAGATGAAAAGTTTCTTATCTAGAGGCGTTATAATTCGTGACAAAGTGTCGTGAAGACGCGCGGGGATGGAGTTATCTTGGATGATCGAGAAATTATACGAGTATTATTGTATTATTTTTGTAACTTACGAGTGAATGTGATTAAACGTTTCGAGTCTGTTTTTACATTAAATATTATTGCAGTCATTGAACTTATCAATTCGCAGTTTGTGAGGAAAAAGAGAGCTGAAATTAGTTTCAGTCAATGAGCGTACGTAAGTACTTAAAATGGTTACATACACACACGCACACGACACGCACACGTGTTGCATACCATACATACATTCATACCATATTTACATTTAGCATATGGAGCGATACGATTGATAAACATAAACTTGTAAATATCATTTTAGATCGATAATCAAATTTGACGTTATTTCAAAATAAATATTTTCGAAGGAATAATGTTTATGCTATAAAACACACACACACACACACAATAAGAAATAAATTCAATCGATCGTGTCATCGTATAATTTGATATGCTATTTTAAATTAACAAGTTTCTTTTATTTCCTTTAAATTTCACAACGTAATATTATTATCAAACTTTTCTATACAACCTATGCTAAAGATTATCTTACATGTCATATTATCTGACAAATTCTCAAGATAAATATTACCTACTACCGGCGAATATATTTCTAACCTATTATTACCATACTCCTATAGAATTATCTAGAATAGCACGTAATATAGAAAGTAGAAATACGTTTCTATTTTGTATCGTTAGATAGATTATTTTTACACTCCAAATATATAATTCTACGAAATTGAAAGTAAATTATATTCTAAAGACAAATTTTGCATTTTGAAATAACGTTAATGTTATAATATAATAAACAAATAAATAAATTAATAAACAAATAATTATATGATTTTACAAAAGATATATATTCGTAACGTACCAAGAGATAAAGAAAATTTTTATTTTTCATTGGTAGAAAAGAGAAACGGAAAAAGTTTCGATTAATTCAATTGATTAGTTTTTAATGTGTATATTCCTATCCCACTATGCTAGGAAGTAGCATAAGAAAGGTGTATACATTTTCGTAATGTGAACCGAAACCGCGCGAGAGGTGGTGGTATTGGTGGTGGGGGTAACGAAAGAAGGAACGAACGAACGAACGAACGAACGAATGGTCTGGGTTCGGGTGAGTTCGTGAGTAATGGGAGAGGGGGGTGAACCGCGGCGAAGGGGGCTCGTGCGCCGGCAAGCAAATCGTGTGTCAGACTCGTGGCAGAGGGGTCAGCGCGAGGGAAAGACACGAACCGAACATTTTCTGGGCTTAGCGGGTACGTTACCACGTTTTTCGGCCATTCCTCTCTCTCTCGCACTCTTTCTATCGTTCGTTGGTTCGTTGGTTATATCTTTATTTTATTTTTTTTTTTTCTGTTCTTAGTTCTCTCGTATTATTTTTCTTTGTTTCTCGAAACCGTCGAGTGTCCGTTCCTTCTCGACGCGCCTCTCTTTCTATATTACAAACATACACCATAGCACACGCATCATACATACATACATACATACATCACATACAAATACGTTTGCTGTCCTTTTCTTAGTATTACCCTTTCTCTTTCTTTTCTCTCTCACTCTCTTTCTCTCTCTCTCTCTCTCTCTTTCTCTCTCTCTTTTTTTCTTTCTTTTTTCTCGATATCTCGGTCAGTTTCCGTTATTGTCGCGAAGAGAGTCATACGAGTATACAACCTGAGTGTAAGAGAGAGAGAGAGAGAGAGAGAGAGAGAGAGATACGTAAGGAACACCCACGTTTAGTAAGGTGGATAATTTCGGATGTATCATAGTTGTAACATTATTTTACGTACCTGAGGATACATATCGGGTGACACCTTTGGGATTTGCGTTTAAAGGAACGTGAGATATACACGGAAGAAGGATGAACGACATGGAGGCCTACGGGGACGGATACATGGAGCCCGAGGAGGAGTGGGAGAGAGAAGGTCTCTTGGACCCGGCCTGGGAGAAACAACAGAAAAAGGTGAGAGATATCTATCTATCTATCTATATATATATATATATATATATATATATATATATATATATATGTATCTGTATCTATGTTTATTTCTATTTAAAAGCCCCTTTCTCTCCATATTAACCGTATGACAGAATTCGATATGTACGATTTCAAGGGACGGTAAATGTGTGTACGCCCGGGCTGCACGACAAGCGCGCGAATTCGATTTAAATTTGAAACGAATAAGATACGACTTGTTCCAATCAAATGATTTTACCAAATTTAAAAAAATTAATATCTTGTTGGGAAGTTTATATGAAACACCGATGTATATCAGAAAGTTATTTTCCACGTGTATATCAAACATTTGTTTATCACTTGTCTACCATCTCGATACGCGAAATATTTTAATTGTAGATATTATATAATATCTAAATTCTCATTTTCTAATTTCTCTTTTAGTTTTCTTCTTTCTTTTTTTTTTAATTTTAATTTTAATTTTAATTTTTAATGTTTGGATTTGGATTTTTATTTATTTTATTATTTTTCTTTTTTTTTTTTATAGGAATATACTTATTTATTCGTCAAAGAATTAATGTTAATTCTAATATTAGAATTAGGAGACATATTCAAAGCTATATGTTATCTCTCTCACTAAGTTCGGGACATTAGTTAAGACCGAGAGAAGAATTTGCTCTTGGTATTTTGTATTCGCATAAGATATTGGACGAGCGCGGGTCTTTAATTGATGAAGTAGAACATCCTCGAGTACTCGTTGGAAACGTTTTCTTCATTTTTGGCAAGAGCTCAAGGCTCCCAGGCTTGTCTCCTTGCGTATATCGGCCAGAGCCCTTCGGATTGTATTTTCAGACTTTATGACGAAAATAATCAAGCAATGAGTCAGTCAAATTCGCATATTTATTCCTTCCTCTTCTTATTTTTTCCTTTCAAAATTGTATTAATTGGTAACGTTACACTTTTTGAAAATTCGCGGCTTTGAATCAGAAAAAAAAAAAACGGAGGAAGGAAAAAAATCAAACGAAGTATATTACATTTCGATGGATCGATCGATATGAGATAATATTCGTAATAGAAAAATGTCTAATTATTATAGGATGTTGCAATTATTATTTAACGGGATAAAAACGATGAAAATAGGAAAATACAAGATTTACAATGATTTACAATAGGTAAGTGTCTTTAAGCTGACGTCTTGAGCGAGTCATTGCGAGCGTATTTAATGGCGACATTGGATATCAGATAAGAGACAAAGATATATATCTATTGGCTTCTATCCGATTACCAAGAAATTCCTTCTGTCTCCTCGTGAAATAGTCTCTGGACGCCGTTAAGGTGTCGGATATTTTTCGCAACGGTTCTAATTTTAGATATTCACGTGTCCTCTTCCGGAGGCTCACAATAACTTTCTCTATCTATCTATCTATCTATCTATCTATCTATCTATCTATCTGTTTTTTTACGGGTTCCAGATGATTAGATATAAATAAAAATTCAATTTGATTTTCGACAAAATCAAACGATTTTATTTCTTTTTTTCTGCGTTCATCCTAAGTGTGACAGATATTATTCGTAATACTTTTTTCTTTTTCTTTTTTTTTTTTTTTTTTTTTAATAGAAAATTATCAAAAACATAAATCGTATTATAATAAGTTGAAAGAAAAATTGCAGTGCAAGCTTGCGTCATATAAAATAGACGCCGAGCCACGTGCAATCTCATCGAATTTCGAGTTGCACCGCGTGACGGAAAGGTCACGAGGTATTTTCTTTTTTTTTTTCTTTTCGACTACACTAACGCGAATATCTTTATCGCGATTTATCGATCGAAGGGATCTCAATTTCAAATCATTTTCTAATCAAAATTACACGTGCAATAATGATCACCTGGTATACACGTTCATTAACAAATATATCCTTTTCGGTAAAATGTTCACAGTACTATATTGAATATCCAATAATTATGGTCATTGATTTCCTCAATGGAAAGAAAAAAAATAAAACCAACCCCCATTTCTTTTCATTGATGATTATGGTTCACGAAATTGATTATTTCATTCACTTTCGATTGATCTTATATATATATATATATTTTTCTCGTTCATTCAATCAACGTGACATTGTTCGATATCGAATCTATTATGTCTCTGTTGGTTGTATAAACATGTGTATGTGTGCGATAGCAATATCGTAAATGGCGAACGAAACTAGGGACTAGTTCGTCGTGGTTGTCGTTGTCGTGTCGGCCGGTTAACTGTACAGAATTTCTTGTAAAACCTCATCGTTCTGCTGACTTTCGAGGTTGCGCATGAAACATTCCAGGGAACGGTGATAGGTATTTTTTTCCTTCTTACCCCGTTCTTTTCCCCTCTTCCTCTTCCTATTCCTCTCCCTCTTTCCCCCGTAAACCCTCTAAGAAGTATTATATGGGTCAGATCAACTCTACAAGCTAGCTTTTACGGAAACACATATCTTTATCGATAATCTCTCACGTATCTTTTCGTAATTATCTCATCCATAGAATCATAGTTTCTTATATGAAAGAATTCGAAGAATTTTATATACATTTAGAGAAATCATAATGTGTTGGTGAGAATAAGAGAGGAAGAATTATACTTTGCTTAGTTTTTCTTGGCTCGAACACATGCGTCAGACAACAAGTGTATACGTTTCCATATATATATGTGTGTGTGATATAACACACATAAAACATATAATCTTTTTTACGAATCTAACTATTCTCCAACAGTGATTACTAGTTATAGATTTCATATTTTTGTCTCGTTATCTTAATGTTATATATAATGGATAAAATAATTTAACGAACGTGTTTACACAATTTTGCTTTTTTAATTATTTTTATATATATATGTGTATAAAAAGAAACGATAGATCATTTTTTTCGTTATAACGACCTCACGCTCAACTTTTTATTTTTATTTTTTTTTTTTTTTTTTTTTTATCTTTTTTTTTTATTAGCGATAAAAACGACAGATATATTTTTTCTATTTTCTATTTCGGCGCAATATTTTATTAGATACTATTTATGATTTTCTTTTCCTTTCCTTTTTTTTTCTTTCTTTTCAATCAACATATCGCGCGCAGGTTTCTTTTACGACACCGACCTTCTAGTTTTCAACGTACACATACTAGTAGCATCATCAACTTGTATACATCTTCTTCTCTTGCCTCTTGTATTTTATTGCCAGTTCCAAAGGCCAACCGATGTATTTTCAGCGAAATAGGTCGCACTTTTGAGAATATAAATCACATCGATCGTAAGCATAGAATTAATGCGACGAGGATTTAAGCAAATTGACAAGAAGATATTTTTTTTTCTCTTTTTCTTTTTTCTTTCTTTCAATATTTCTTTCGATCGGATTCATCTTTGATGCGAGATTGATTTATCGATCACAATTGCATGCAACATCGACACATTTTTATTATTCGTTATATAGATGTACTTTGCATACGAACTTTCTTCCCCCATTCCTATTTCAATAATAATTCTTTACCTCGTAGATAAACAAGTAACGTTCTTGTTATCGTAACAATTACATTGCTATACGTTCCTCGAAGAAAAATAAAAAATAACAGAAAATAAAAATGTTCGATGTTACCTTATCGTATAACGTTCTTGATAACATTGTTTATATACGCGCATATATTGTATGTACTATGCACTTGTCTCTCTACTGATATTCGATAGTAGAATTTACTATTTTTCTATTCACCCTTTAAATCTTCTTTTTATCTATTTTCATTTTTTTTTCTTTTCTTTTTTTCTTTTTTTTCGAACAATTATATTACATTAATTATATTTTAAAAAGTTGCGTGGGGGAGGGGGAAATATTTGTGTTAGAATAAATATACGTGGGTCGGATGAAAAAAGTTTTGAGTTTAACACAAAAAAGTAATTTTTTTTCTCGGTCGAACTCATTTTTATATTTAAAAATAATAAGAAATAGAAGTTATCTTTTGATGGGGCTTTAAAACTTTTCAACTCACTCTTGTATATTTACTTGGAGAGAAAATTACAATTATTTTATTGTATTATATTATAATAATAATTTATATATCACACACACACACACACATCTCGTCGTGCAAAAGTTTTTTTGTTTTTCTTGGCAATTTTACATGCACGGTTATGTTTTTATTTTATTTCGTTTTATTTTACCGAATAACAAATATACGTTGGTAGATTGAAAATGTTATTTATATACATTGGTAAATTATAAAAATATTATAACATAGAGAAATAATTTATTTCTGTCAAACTTACTTTTATTTAAAAAAAAAAAAAAATAAACATTTTGTTTGTCGAGGCTTCAAATTTTTCATCCTATCATCGTACAGTATAGAAAAATTAAGAAATTTTCGTGACAACGTGATATTTATTATTACTGCAATTAAATTCCTGAAATAATGAACAGATTATTAATATTATTATTATTAATATTATTTGACTGTGTAACATATCTTGAAACTTGAAAGAAAAAAAACAAAGAAATATATATATATTTAAATTACATAATCCCCCTTTATATGTAATTGTGAAATTGTTTCGTACACAGACAAAATTAGTTACGTACAATCCAATACAATAAACCGTTTATCTACTTCCCTTTTCTATGTGTGACGTCTGATGTTAAATCGTATAAATAGATCGTATAAATAGATAAGACACACGGCAGAAGAGTTAAGACGTCGATCATAGAATAGTCGGGGTCCTAAGCATCGACCTGATCTCAACGCCGGCGCCTTAAAATTGTCGATATTTTACTACCAACTTTCCTCTTCCTCGTTTCCTCTCCTCATCACATCTTCTTATTCTTTCTTTTTTCTTTTCCTAATTTCCTATTGGCTGTAATAAATTCTTGGAATAGCCAACAGTCACATCTAATAAAAATCTTGGACCAATGTTTCAATGTTTCAATCTTCTTCTTCTTCTTCTTCTTCTTGTTTCTCTTCAAAATTTTCATCAGAAGATTAATAGCATTGAATATCCCCCATTAACTAACACCTATCTATTTTTCTTTTTCTAATTAACAATGTGGAAATGTTTCATAGTTATTAATCGTTCGATCGATTACGATCCGTGTCGAGAGACACGAGAAGATCGTTAACCTTTGGAAAGTTTAGGACCGAAGCCAAATCTCAGTTTGGAATCGGGTGACCCACACATGTTGTTGCTGCTGCGTGTTGTACACCTTGACTAAGACGATTGTTATGCAGTGATAATACTATTCGTATAAGAGATTCGTGCTTACTTTTTTACTCTATTTTCTCATTTATTTCTTTCTTTCTTTCTTTCTTTCTTATTTTCATATTATTTTGATATATATATTACCTTGTTCGGTAACGTCATTCGTAATATCATAGCAAGAAAATGTTATTCACGCCTACGATTAAACTATTTTCGAACGGGTCCTGGCTGGCTACTATAAAGGTTGAAATTACGTACGGCACTTCCGATGCCGACGCATAACGCCTCGAGGATATTTCTGAATGAATCTCTGTTATACCTCGCATCGTAACGTTATATACTTTCTGTTAGCACTCAAAATAGGACAGTGACCGTGATGATGAATCACGTTAAAAATGAATTTCTCTTTCTCTTTCTCTTTCTCTTTTTCTCATTATTTTATAATTACCATCTTCGATCCAATAAAATCGGATTTGAGATAACAAAGTTCGATGATGATGATGATTAAGACTTGTCTTTATTTTTTTTCTTCTTCTTTTTTTATTCAAACTTAATTCATAGAAGATGTTTACCTATATTAAAGTCGTAACACACAATTTGATTTTTATTATTTTCTTTTACTTGTACTTTTTCAGGAAATAATTCGTTTCGTAATCGGTTAGCTTTCTTTAACCGTTTAATCGGTTCGTGTTATGTACATACAGGTAATATTTCTTTTGTATAGTTTCATGTTTTAACTGCCAGTATCACCTGCTTTTTGCTAAGAACATCTGTCGTTGTCGTAGTCGTTGTCTGATGAATAGAGCTCGGTTAACTTTAACCGAGTCTGATGTTGAGAGAAAGTTTCAATATTTGTTTAATAATTCTTTTTTTTAATAGTATTAGAAATTGTGCAATCAAGTGTGTTGCGGATTATCTTAATCTTGTATCTCTGTTCGAATTCAAATAAATAATATAAAGAAAATTGTAAAATAATATTGAAATGTGAATTTACAAAAAAAAAAAAAAAAAAAAAGAAGAAAATTTAACTATAGGAGGACGGATATTTTCAATCGAATATATTTGCGATTATTATAATGAATCATTTAGAATTTGATTATTTTGTGCGCGAAGAAAATAGTATTATAAATAAATGTGAATAAATTTTCTTTGATATAAATTATCGTAGTAATTATTTTTTTCTTTTTTTCTTTTTAATAAATCTTAATTTTGTGACCTTGAGTCGGATCGTAAATTATGGCGAAAATAATAATTCGTATCGCGCGATAAGAACAATTAAATGTCGAGGAAAATGAGATGTATTGCCAGAATTTAATAATAGAAATGGATTAGAGTACGTGCACCCACGTATGCGCGCGAAATTTAGGATTTGGGTTATGCAAATCATTATGCGAATATTACTCGTTATGTATTTTGCTTAACGACCGGTATTTATTTTAGCGCTTATCTTATTATTATTATCATCTTTTTACTTAAAATTTATATATTATGATGATATTCGCGACCTTCGTTTATTCAAATATATATATTTAACATTCTAGTTTTTAGCATTTAGTTTTACTTTAGTTTAACTTACAATTAGTGAATTTGAAATATAATAAATTTTACAACAATTACAATGACGCGAAATATATCGCATGGATGATAAGGACGAAAAGAATGTCCGTATTAATAGCTTCTTCATATATTTGCCGCGTGTTGCAATTACTTCGTTTCACTATAGTGATTCATCCTATCGACTGCTAATTCGGTCATATAAACAAAACTTTCTTGTGTATTGAAACATAATCTTTTTTTTTTCTTTTTTTTTTAGGTTTCTTTATCTCAAACATGCGAATACATATACGAGCATATGCATATGTTGTATTTCATTTTTACGTAATATTCGATAACGTATAAGAAATATCGTGTTTACAAAAATAAGAATAAAAAATCCAACGATCACATATTATTTTTATATATTGCAAATATTATAAATTAAAAATATAAATTTTATTAAGGATAATGAACTGTCGCGTTTTAATTATCGTATGAATAATTTTGATTTAAGAAAACGCGTATGTGCAATCTCGTTGAAATAGGGGTATCATATTTATGTTAATCCTAATTTTCTAGGAGTTTAAATGTTGCCATTTCGTGTTGGCACAATCATTGAAAATCAGATCTTTCGACAGAGCGAAGAAACTGAGAACTAGTAGTAATAGTAGTAGTAGTAGTAGACGACGTACGAATGTTTTCGAAACTGCGTCTACAGTTGAGCGCGGGAGGAGTCGATGTTTTACAAATAGATCTTAGGCCGTGTGTAGAGGTTAGGGTGGCTCATGTCCAATTTTGGCTCCGTCGTGCTTCACGCTACCCGTATTAAGTTTCACGCAATATTTTTCCCTTCCAAAAAATCTTTTCGCAGCTATATCTTTTTTTTTCTTATTCTTACTATCATTATTTTTGATATTGCTAAATCGTCATAGGTCGCCATGGCGGCCATTTTTAAAAGTACTTCCATTTTTAAATCTCTGCTTATTATATCTTTCTAATCACTGTGTACATTATTTTTTAAGAAAATATAAATATTTGTGTGAAAAAGATATCAAATATTTGTATTCGCAAATGTACAAATTGTTTATACTTTATACTTTATAATTTATGATACGTAATAGGAATTTGTTTTTTTTATTTGTATGTTGGGTACTACTACCACAAATCTACTATAGAGTTCAATATTTTCTAATTTTTTATTAGTGCATTATTTATTTAAAAGATTTATAAAAATGTAATGCTTCATTGAAACTCTTTTAATACGAATTATATAACTTTTAATTATAATTATTATTATTATTATTATTATTTAATATCAAGTAATATGATTATAAAAATATGATATACACATATAAATTAAAAAGCAACAAGATTAAAGATAAATGTAAGCGTGCTGGAGTTAATTGATTTAGTTTGTAAAGAAAACATCGTGTATAATATTCTTTGACATAAATGAACTATTTATACATATCAAAAGTTTCTTTTTTTTATATGTATAAGATAAATGTTCCTCACCTTTTTTAATTTTAGGTATAGAGAATAACAAAATCAATAATAAAAAAAAAAAATAATTGTTAAAAGTATTAGGAAGCACATTTTAAGAACCAGGACAGAAGATATATATAGCTGGAGAGATCGGGGTCGTTACTAAAATATATCTGATGTAATATAGTTGCCATTTCTTCATTTTAAATTCTATACATCTTCCTTATTTTTGATTACGGTTCTTAAACAAAAAATTTGATCGATCTGTTATGCTTTTAGCATTTCAAATTTAGTTCTCATTTATTAATAGTATTCGCACTATTTGGGGTGTTAATGAATTAATCGTTTAAATCAAATGTAAGATAATAAAATTGTATGATCTAATAAACGATTATTATAAAACAAATATTTATGTATTTTTTGTTTTGTTAATTTCAGACATTCACAGCATGGTGTAATTCACATCTTCGTAAAGCAGGCACTGCCATTGAATCGATCGAAGACGACTTTCGAAATGGGTTGAAACTGATGTTGCTGTTAGAAGTTATTTCAGGAGAAACCCTTCCACGACCTGATAGAGGCAAAATGAGATTTCATAAGATTGCTAATGTGAATAAAGCCCTTGACTATATTGCAAGTAAAGGGGTCAAATTAGTCTCTATTGGAGCAGAAGGTAAATTTTTTTTAATATTAAATTTCTCCTTCTCCATTTTTATATATAGAATAAAAATGGAAAATAATAATATATTAATTTATTAACAGAGATTGTTGATGGTAATTTAAAAATGACATTGGGTATGATATGGACTATCATTCTGAGATTTGCTATCCAAGATATTTCCGTCGAGGAAATGACAGCAAAAGAGGGGTTGTTGCTTTGGTGTCAACGTAAAACAGCTCCGTATAAGAACGTTAATGTTCAAAACTTCCACTTATCCTTCAAAGATGGTCTTGCATTCTGTGCTCTCATTCATCGTCATCGTCCCGATCTGATCGATTACAATAAACTTAGCAAGGACAATCCTTTGGAGAATTTGAATACTGCCTTTGATGTTGCTGAGAAATATTTGGACATTCCTCGCATGTTGGATCCTGATGGTATGTATTTTACATAAATAAATCTTTAGTATCGTTTTATATTTTTAACATTGGAAAGGAAGCTTAATTATATTCAATTTTCTTTATAAATATATCAAATTCTACCAGACTAGGTACAATTTAGGAATGCAGGAAGGCGCTAAAAACGGATAAATCTGACTAGTCGAACTAATTCTATTGAATTATATTAATTCTTAATATTATGTTCTCCCTTAATATCATATAGATTTGATCAACACTCCCAAGCCTGATGAGCGAGCAATCATGACCTACGTCTCCTGCTACTACCATGCCTTCCAAGGTGCTCAGCAGGTCAGCGCAAAGAAATGCGTGTTCTTTATCCTGTTACAAAGTGACCTGTGCAATTATTTCACTAATACTATTAGAATTTGTGTGCTTATTTTTAACAGAATTTAATCATGCTAATCGATGAAATAACATGAATCTTATTTTTTCTATTTTATTCTAAATATACTACCATCACAAAACACGAGAATCTCTAGCAAAATATGCCATAAATTGCAATGGAAATTTTTTAAATCAACCGACCACTGATTTCTTTAGTATTTCTTATTCTTGTATTATATTGGCTATGTTCAATTTTTCAAATTTAAAAAGGTGAAGCTAAACCTAAATGAAAACAAATATAAATATATATATATATATATATATGTATATCTCTAAATACTTTTTACAACTGTTGAGATACATGTATGAATCTTTACTTGGGATATTTAAGTTAACAATGCATGGTTTGAGATTCTTTGACTGTGTTTTTCTAGATATGCGAAATACAGCAATGCCTGATGAGAGGGCTGTGATGACCTACGTTTCTTCTTATTACCACTGTTTTAGCGGTGCTCAAAAGGTGTGTTTTAAAAATTTCAACAATTAATTTTTAACAGTTATGATCTAATGCATGTATGCATACATATATAAAACATTAACTTAATTAATCGATAGAAACGTCTAATTTTGCATTTTTGCACGTAACAATCTTCTATCTAACGATCATTTTTTTTCTTATTTTATACAACAATAATAATATTATTATTTCTTATGTTTTATGAAACAAATGATAAAGTTTCTGTTATAGGCTGAAACAGCGGCGAATAGAATTTGTAAGGTTTTGAAAGTAAACCAAGAAAATGAAAGACTGATGGAAGAATATGAACGTTTGGCGTCCGATTTACTTGAATGGATTCGTCGCACGATGCCCTGGCTCGCTAGTCGTCAAACAGATAATTCTCTTGCTGGCTGTCAAAAGAAATTAGAAGAATATAGAACATATCGTCGTAAGCACAAACCTCCGCGTGTCGAGCAGAAAGCTAAACTTGAAACGAACTTTAATACTCTGCAAACTAAACTGAGACTGAGTAATCGTCCCGCGTATATGCCCACCGAAGGAAAAATGGTATCAGATATTAACAAAGCCTGGAAAGGTATGATTAATATTTGTAATATGCTTGTTACTTTTATTTTTATAATTAATGATATTAAATATATTGTTAATGAATAATTGTAGGTTTAGAGTTAGCAGAAAAATCATTTGAAGAATGGTTGCTATCTGAAATGATGCGTTTAGAACGATTAGAGCATTTAGCTCAAAAGTTCAAGCACAAAGCCGATGCGCACGAAGATTGGACAGCAGGTAAAGAAGAAATGCTTACGTCGCAGCATTTCCGACAGTGTAAATTGAACGAGTTAAAGGCTTTAAAAAAGAAGCACGAGGCCTTCGAATCAGATCTTGCAGCGCATCAAGATCGCGTTGAACAGATTGCTGCTATTGCTCAAGAATTGAAGTAATCATTTATACATATAATCTATATTTTATAATAAAATTCACAACTTATTCTGTTATATTAATATGATGAATATTTTTCACAGTACATTAGAATATCATGATAGCGCATCTGTAAATGCTAGATGTCAACGAATTTGTGATCAATGGGATCGTTTGGGTACACTTACTCAACGTAGACGTCAAGCACTTGACGAAGCAGAACGTATTTTAGAAAAGATCGATGTCTTACATTTGGAATTTGCAAAGCGAGCTGCAGTAAGTACATTTTTTATTTAATATTAAAATGAAATTCGTAATGTAGACAAAAATCTAATTTAATTTTTATATTATAGCCGTTTAATAATTGGTTAGATGGAACCAGAGAAGATCTTGTTGATATGTTTATTGTACATACAATGGAAGAGATTCAAGGTTTGATGGATGCACATGCTGCATTTAAAGCAACTCTAGGTGAAGCTGATAAGGAATACAATGCAATTGTGGGATTAGTACGGGAAGTTGAATCAATAGTTAAGCAGTTCCAGATTCCAGGTGGCCTTGAAAATCCGTATACAACTCTTACCGCTTTGGTAAGTAATTATAATTCTATTTTAGATAATTGAATGTAGAATTTTGATGATATATTAATCGATATTTTAATTCTGATAGGATTTAACTAAAAAATGGAGCGACGTCAGGCAACTGGTACCACAGCGTGATGGTACATTACAAGCTGAACTTCGCAAGCAGCAAAGTATCCTTATATCTCTAAATTATATTTTTATTTCAAATTTATATATTTTTTTATATATAAATTTATAACAAATAACCTATGCAAGTACTTAACAAATGTAAAAAGATAATGAATTGCTCCGACGACAATTTGCTGAAAAAGCAAATGCTGTTGGACCATGGATAGAACGACAATTGGATGCAGTTACTGCTATTGGTTTGGGACTTCAGGTAAATATTAGAATAATATTTAAAATATTATAGAAATATATATTATATATTAAAAATAATTATTTTTTTAGGGTACATTGGAAGATCAATTGCATCGTTTGAAAGAATACGAACAAGCCGTTTATCAATACAAGGCACACCTCGAAGAATTAGAGAAGATTCATCAAGCTGTTCAAGAAGGCATGATCTTTGAAAATCGCTATACACAGTATACCATGGAAACATTGAGAGTTGGTTGGGAACAACTATTAACATCCATCAATCGTAATATAAATGAAGTTGAGAATCAAATTCTTACGAGAGACTCTAAGGTAATTAATTTATTAAAATTAACAATAATACAAATATTCTGTATACATAAACATGTTTCATTTTGTTGTACAGGGTATTACTCAAGAACAACTTAACGAATTCCGAAGCAGTTTCAATCACTTTGATAAAAATAGAACAGGTAGATTGGCTCCGGATGAGTTCAAATCTTGTCTGGTTTCTTTGGGATATTCTATTGGAAAAGATAGGCAGGGTGATATTGACTTCCAACGAATCTTGGCAATCGTTGATCCTAATAATTCAGGTTATGTGCACTTTGATGCATTCTTAGATTTTATGACACGCGAATCTACAGACACTGATACAGCAGAACAAGTGATCGATAGTTTCCGCATTCTTGCCGGTGATAAGGTAAAATTATTTCTAATACAAGTGATCATTTTTATTTTTTCCATTAAGGTCATTCGATATTTTTGTTATTTGTTTGTAAGCTGCACACAACCCATGTGGTTTAAAAACGGAAAATCATCGAAAATTAAGATTTGTAATTTAAGTTGTTGTTTCCATACAAATTGTATTACCAATTAATATTTTCACAGCCATATATCCTACCCGATGAATTGAGGAGAGAATTACCACCTGATCAAGCCGAATATTGCATCCAACGAATGCCACCATACAAAGGTCCTAATGCAATTCCCGGAGCATTAGATTATCGCTCCTTCTCAACTGCATTGTATGGTGAATCAGACCTCTAATTTCATATTACAATGATATGTTATCCGAACAAACAACAAATTGTTTGCATCATTGAAAAAAAAAAAATATGGAAAAAATTAAGTGAAATCAAAAAGAAAAAGAAGAAAAAAAAAAAAAATCACATAATTAATATTACCTTTTTTGATATTTTGG
Organism: Polistes canadensis; assembly: GCF_001313835.1. Taxonomy (NCBI): domain Eukaryota; kingdom Metazoa; phylum Arthropoda; class Insecta; order Hymenoptera; family Vespidae; genus Polistes; species Polistes canadensis. The sequence goes on along the minus strand of NW_014569557.1, from coordinate 233,354 downwards.
TGTGTAAACTTCATAATTAAATCTAAAAAAGAAAACAGAAGAAAATTATGAAATCCACCCAATTTTCAAAAAGGACAATTCAACGCAAGGATTGTTAGCTAGTATGGGAATGCTATTAAATAACCATGTACGTGTAAAAAAAAGAAAAAAAAAAAAACAAAAAAAAATAGGACTATCGTATACCAACTTGATGTTATAAAATAATTGAAAAGAGACAAATAAGTTCTCTTTACACGTCATGAGTATTAGCATTAAGATTGGTGGTATCTTTTTAATGTAAAGCTTGTTTTTAAAAAAAAAAAAAAAAAAAAAGAAATGATCAATTACAGACACACGAGAGAATATTTATTTATTTCATAATAATCATCGGGCTAATGTTACAACTAAGAATTATCTTTTAGGAATTACACATATCCGTTGAGTGTTAAGGAACGGCTTGTACTTAAATAAGACTATTGAAAGGGACAATAATATATATATTTCTCTGATTAATCCTTTACATTGAAAAGATAACACACTTATTTAAAAAAAGAAAGAAAATAAAGAAACAAAAAAAATATAAGCATTAAAATAACGACTCTTCTAGAACACTTGCCAAGACGCCTACTACACCGCATCGTTTTAGGTATATTCAATTTTTCCCCTGTGTCCGCAAATATATATATATATTATTATAATTATTATGAAATGATTGCAAACGATATATTTTTTTCTGACGCAAGCGTTCTAGAGGGAGATAATAAACGAAGCTGTGCTTGAAAACGACTATTAATATTAAAAGAAAACAAAAAAAAAATGAAATAATAAGAAAAAACGAATTTTATATTACGAATAATTCATATCTCTTATTGCGAGGGCATAGATAAAATATAATATATAGCTAATATTACTCCAACTATTTAAACGAAAAAAAAAAAAAAAAATAGTAAAATGTTTCACATGTTTGTATCTCATAGAAAAAGTAAGAATTCGAATCGTATGGTATTGTTTAAACTCTGTTAATTTAATGAATATTTATACATAACAAATTATATCTTATCTAATCGTATTTTGTTGTTATATTGCACGTCTGTATGGTTAAAAGTTATAGTTGGAGTAATTTCCTATCCTTCCTAAAAGCTTTGAGTCGATGCTCTCGCGATAGGCCAAATTCATTTAACGTTAAGATCATCTAAAAAGATATAAAACGAATTTAATGAATTTTTTAAAGAAAAAAAAAAAAAAAAAAAGGGAAGAAAAGGTGAATTAAATTATAATCGACTTTCTTACTAAGGATCCAGAAAACTCGCTCGAAAATCGAATATTCATATTTTTTATAAAAAGCGACAACGAATTATTAGCGAAAAAAAAGCAAAGAAAGAAAGAAAAGAAAAGAACTTACGTTGCATTATAATACTTTATAAATCGTATATTTATATGCATATATATGTATACATATATATGTATACAAAAAAAATATGAAAGAAAGAAAAGGAAAAAAAAAAGCCATGAGAAAGAAAAGAAAAGAAACCTAAGTACGCGAAAACGATGTTAAACGATGCAAATTATTTATTTATTTGATTTAATTATTTATTAACGCTCTTCGATTTAATTAATAACGCTAGAAAATATATACGAAAGAAGCACTCTTATTATTATTATTATTATTATTATTATTATTATTATTATTAATTATTTTTATTTTATTTTATTTTTATCATCATCATCATCTTCTTCTTCTTCTTCCTCCTCCTCCTCCTCCCTCCTCTTCTCTACCGCAACACTATTTANTAATTTTATTTTTTTCCCGTCTTCTTCGTCAAAGTATTTATTTTTATAAATATCTATGAAGCGATGTGTATAATATATAGGATCTATTTACGTAAAAAAAAAAGAAAATCTCTCTCTCTCTCTTTGTCTCTCTGTCTATCTTTCTCTCTCTCTCTCTCTCTCTCTCTCTCTTTCTCTCTCTCTCTCTCCAAGAAGAAAAGCAGCTGCCATTTTTCGTGTCATGTTGTTTTTAGATCATATTTTACACGCACACGCACACACACTTCGCAGCCTTATCCATTATTATTATTATTAATATTATTATTATTATGATTATTACTATAATTATTATTAATATTAATATTATTATTATTAATATTACTATTATTACTATTATTATTATTATTATTATTAATATTATTATTATTATTATTACTATTATTATAGTCAAAGCTCATACCGTCGTTCTTCAAATCATCATCCTATATGTACAAGCTCATTGTGTGAAATGCATTAATACTTACCGAGAAACGTATACTGCAAGTTTTCTTTTCTGCTTGAGACTATTTTAACGCTTTCTCAATATTTTTGTCTTAATGTGTTTTGAGAGTTTCATTATATAAGTTTATTATTTCTCAAATCTTAAGCTTTTTATCGAGAGACGAATGTTTAAAAAAACAAAAAAAAAGAAAACAATATTTTAAAGAACACAGTATACTACGATACAAACACAATACGCATTTTCACATGAACACGTAAGTACATTCGAATATACGTAATATCAAAAAAGAAAAAAAATGTTATTTCGGCGCAAAATATATAATATATTATATGTATGTATGTATGTATATAAATACACACATAATACGTGTATATGTAAACTTTTAATTGCATTACGGGAATTAAGAGTGTACATATTTCAAATGGAAACGAATTGTTCTTTCTATTTTTTTTTAAATAATATAGCGTTATACCACACACACACACACACACACAGAAATACACACCTAAGCAATTTTTATTTAAACTTCGTATATATATTATATATTAAATAACAAAAATATATTTCTTCTATATATTATTTTATTGTATTTAAAATATTATTTTAATTTAATTTAAACGTCACAAAAACATATACACACAAACACACGAAAAATCGTCTCGCATGTCGCATTACGTTTTACTATATTTTTTGTTTTGCCGATTTCATCCTTTGAGAATTAATTCAATTGATTTAATAATGAATCATATGATAAAAATATAAATAAGTAACAAAAAAAATAATAATTATATATGAAGGGGGGGGGGGCGTAAGAAAAATAAAGAAAATCTTGAAAAAAAAAAAACATCAGAGATTTGTGCATTTTGTTGTGTACGCATATATATTTTGTAGTTTTAATTTTCCGTTATTGTGTTATGTGTATAGAATATGATAAATAATATATAAATGTATATATTTATTTATTTATTTATTTTTTTTTATTATTACGATTACATAATACACATGTAATACATAATTATTCACGGACACAATTACCTAATTGTCTGCTTCGAGTATTACAAAGGTTCAGTTGTGCATATATTTATTCATTAATTATTATCATTTATTTATTTATTTATTTTCTTTTCTTTCTATACAGAGATAGTAGAGTAGACCTAATTGGCTAGCGATTGCACAACGCTACGTACACGTATAAGTTATTATTTAATCGTTAAACACGACCCTATACGAGAAATCTTTTAATATCCCACGCTATATTTACACACTAAAATATTATAATATTTACAAAAGAGCGAGAGATTCTATAATTGTAATATCACCATTCTTCGTCGTCACTTATGTAACTATGGCTACGTAGGATATAACGCACGATATTATAACTATTAAAAAAAAACGATTCGTTTTTTAGTTCGTGTTAAACGATTTTGAGAGAAAAAAACATATTATTTCGAAGTAAATTTCGTTTCGTTTGAAAATTACCGTCATTTTGTTAAATGAGCGCTGACGTATCGTGAATGGTTTGATCATTTGAAAATATCCGCTCTTTATTTTCTACAATTAAATCCAGCGACTGGATCGAATTATAAATTGTCAGGACACCCCTTATGTTGTGTTGTGTATGGTGTGTGTGTTAAAGTAATAATTATAAAAAAAAAAATTCGTTCGTTCGTGTTAATTAAACGATTTGGAGAACAGATATTATGTTAATTATCGTGTTTTATAATAAACTTCGGTTGTTTGAAAATTGGCGCCCCCTAGAGGGTACCACCGACGTAATGTTGTTTCGAAGTTTTTCTATTCATTTAGTAAGTGTCGTACGGTCGTTTGAAACTAGTCGCGGTTTTATTCCTTGCAACCAAGTCCTGCAGACCAATTACAAATACCGCCGACCGGATCGAAGGATAATTTGTGAGGACAGGTGTATTCCGCGCCGATGATTAACCCGTTAACCATTTTAGCGCAGGTAATAAATTTTTTACATGATATCGGATGAGGAAAGTTTCCTTGATCGAGACATCGTATAGTGCCGCTATTAGTTAAAAATAATTTTCCATTGTACATTGTTTTTTCAATAATCGGTGTATCCTCGTCCTCGTAATAATCATAATCAATAATTTGTGGCCTTCTTGGTCTAATTGTCGAACTTCTTGTTGTTCCTTCCTTCCTTTTATTCGTCGTCGTCGTTGTCGTTGTCGTCGTCATAGTCGTCTTCGTTGTTTTCTGTCGTGTCTTTGGTACTGTGCTGAATCTCAAGGACGTCGAACTAGTTCTTGGGAAATCTGTTCGCGGTGCTACCGTCGTGCTTATCCTGCGTCTTAAGGTATCCTTTAACGGCACTCGACCTGATCGTGCAACCTTATTTATTAATCCGAATTTTTTTTTTTTCGCGAAATAAATGCAAAATAGACGAAGCGTTTTGTTTGTCCGATGATGATGATAATGATGATGATGATAAGAAGGAGGAGATTAACGATAAATGGAAGAGAAGATCATTCAATTTGTTGCGTTCCATTTATATTAGTACCCATTACGTATTCCGAATAATAAAGGGATGAAAACGTAAATAGTAATAATTCAATTGAGAAATGTGACGATGTCATTAAAAATGAGATAGCGATTAAAATGCGTTTTTTGGAAGATTAATTCATTGGTTTGTGTGCTTTAACCAATTTGTTTTGATGTTAATTATAACACATTGATCGGATATTTTACGTTTTAGTTTCGTAAAGTATCCCGAAGTAAAAGGACCGATTGCAGAAAGATAATAAAGAAGAAATGATAGAGACAAAGATGGATAATTAATTAAAAAAAAAAAAGAACATGTAGTACCATGATAAATATTAGACACACATAGGAAGAAACACATTTAGGTCTCGTCAAAAAAGAAGAAGAAGAAATACAACGTTGATTCGTAACGAAGAAATACAATAATTTTATCTTCGACGAAGATAATCGAATCCTTTTGAAGTAACACTCAAAGGATTCTAAATCTTAGCATATTGTTAAAAGACAGACGATAAGAAATTACTGAGGAAGAAAATAAGCGAATGTAAATTACGTATAACATAAAGAAAAATAATTCCGTATGCAACGTTAGAAAGATAAATAAGAATAGCGTTATTCCAGATGATCCTTGAAAGAAAAGGAAAAAGAAAAAGAAAGAAGAAGAAGAAGTTAAAAAAAACATTAAACAAAGAAACAGATAAAAGCAGCAGCAGCAGCAGCCAAGATGCCTGGATCCCACGATCTTATATTAAATAAATTAAGAATTGAGGACGTGAAGTTTCTGATAATTGTAGAGTACCGGTGCTGGATGAAGACTGCAAAGTAGGCGGATCAGCCAGTGTAACTGCGAGCTCTTGGGCTCGGCCATTTTGATCGCTTATCTCAGCCCTTTCATCTTCCTCCTTAATAACGAATTGTTCCGGCTTCACGGTTGCATCATCGAATAATTCTGAAACAATGATCCTGAGTGATCATTACGTCTGAAAATTATCTGTTTGCCGATCGAACTTCCAATTGTGTGAAATTTCGATCGAATTTCATTGTTTATTGGTTAGCCATAAAAAAAAAAAATGATCATGAAAAACCTATTCAAATTTCTTTTGGATTTGTATATTTTTCTAACGCACCGACTATTGTTGTCGTCGGTGAAAGGGTGGTCTCACTAGGTCGACTCTTTCGATTATCCCCTAGTAGTACCGTAGGACGTTTGTTCGTTGATAATATACTCGACAGCGAGGATGGATTTGGTTTTCTTATTCTGTTTGCCAGAATACTTCCTGGCGTCCGGTTAGAAGACGATCCCGAAACAGTGCCCCCCTGTTCACAACGAGCAATTATTCATTTTATAAATATATTTCAAAATTAATAATACACGAATATAATTTCCTTTATATTACATGGGATTTATATACATGAATAAAAACATTGAACATCTACGTGTATCGTATTTGTTTTTTCTGAATGGTATAAAATAAGCCATACGATGACCGAAAGTATGAAAGAGAGAAAGAGAGAAAGAGAGAGATGGATAGACACAGATAGATCAATAGACAAAGAGAATTAGAATTACTATAGAACATATACATATGTCAAAAGCAAACGCGTAGGATCTCTCAAGTTGTACGCTTCATTCGCATAATTGTATGTTAAAAGACAATGAATGGAATTAATCGTCACGTGCTTTGTCGGCTAAGCATTAACAATTATAAAACAAGACACATCTTGGATAGGATACAACGAGATAAGCTTAGGCGCCAATAAAAAACAGGTGCGTCAAACGTGCGGCGCACCATTTTGAAAAAAATAATATAAGAGACAGATAAGAGAAAAAAAAACTTGATTGTGTTAATTTTTGATGCTAGGAAGAACCAGAGAACAAATGAAGAACCGAAAACAGCGAAGATAAGAGGACCAATGTTCGCTGGCAAGTTTTTCATCTTTAATAACACAGCATTATCATTTTGTCCTTCTCCCTTCTCTCGACGCTGTTCATCTCGTTTTTTGCGTTTGAATCTGCACCTTGGAATTGATTGTTCCCAACTTTATATGTGGAGGTTCTTTTTTTTTTTTTGCTTGTTTGATTTAGTTAGGAGCATGAGCAGAAGAGGCAGCGATAAAAACAAGGATTTGTTTCCCCCTTTTTCCGTAGAGCAGCTAAGATTTGACTAATTTAGCGTTATTTTAGCACAGAGCTCGAGGCGAAGTATGTATGTTCAACATGTTGATTTATTATGCAAAGATGATGATAATTATAGCTTCGCAATAAAAGTTTCGAGTCAATTTGAATTGATTTTGTTTTGTTTTTTTTTTCATTCGCTTTTTAAATTAGCACTGACCTCGTCCACAGGTCTTTCAGTATACTCCGTGACCATAAGAGAATCCCGAAGGGTATTTGTTTTCTCCAATGGGACACTTTCTTCTTCCTCTTCTTCTTTTTCTTCTTCCTTGTGTTCCTTACGGTTGATTTTCAGCCTCTTGATAACCAATTTTGATCTTCGAGTTTTATTATCAATCATTTTGGATCCAACATCATTGATGGTTACCGAATTACTTGCTACTGTGGTGAAAGAATTATTGTTAATGGGTCTACGTTGTCTCTTACGGTATACTAATACACGTTTAGGGTTGTCTGATTGATCTTCGACTTGTATTACTCGACGATTTAAATTCTGTCTTTTTCTTTGACCATATTGATTATTAAGAACAATTATTCTTTGTCTTTGTCGTCGACGATTAATATTCTTTTCTTGATTACTCGGAATAGTTGTAGGAGTTTGTGAAGGTAATAAAATTGAGGAAGGAACAATTGTACTCGTGGAAAGGATTTTTGTTTGTTGGACATTTCGATCGGATTTAGAAACAATTTTATCTTCGACATTGGTTAATCTTTCTTGGATTGTTGTATCTGTGATAACATTTTCATTTTCTTTAATAATTGTTGTTGTTTCCACATTATTCCAATTCGTAACATCTATTTCTTCTCTTGCTGTAGTCGTTTCAAAAGTTCCTACAGAATATGGTGTTGTTAAATCAAATTTTGTAGTTGTTGTTTCTAAACCATGATCAGATATTACAATACTTTTGTCAGAAACAACAGGATCGATTTCACTTCGATCACTTGTTAATTTTGTCGATGAATTTATCGAAACATTTTCGAGTTCAATTATATTTTCTTCTCGATCATTGTCATTTGCAATCATAGGTGTATTTAAAGTGTTTATCATTGGAGTTATTGTCTCTGGTATTGTTATATCAAATTCAGTATTACCAGATTCGTTTGATACAGTATAATCCATTGGTACTATCTTGGTTTCTGTATTTCTATTCAATTCAGTCGTTGTATCTGCTATTAAATTTGTACGAGATTTATAAAATGGAGTGGTAACATCATTGTATTCAATTTTTCTTCTTCTCGGTGTAGATAAAACATTTTTAACAACAAACAAATTTTGATCATTTTGTTTTACTTCCTGATTAATATTTTCAATCATTATTAATGGCGTTGTTTGTTCCAATTTAGTAAGAACGTTTGAATATTCTGAATATTGATCATTCGAATCAGCAAATGTTGTTCTACTCGTGATCGAATTATCTTTAGATAAATCAGTCGTCAAAATATTATTATCTTCTTCGTTAATCTTCTTCGATAGAATCGTCCCGTTATTCGTTACATTAGAATCAGTATTTTCCATTAATATTTCTTTCGTTGGATTCATTATCGTGGTCATTTCGATATCCCCTTTAGTCACATAAAAGCCTCGAGTTATTGTCTTGGGTGTTGAAATTATGATCGGAGTACCCCGCATTGTTGTTGGTTTTAATGTCGTCGTTGAAGAAGCACCATGATCGATTCTAGTTTTTCTATGTTTTTCTATCAAAGATTTATCATCGATGTCATTGTCCTCTGTCTCGTGTTCCTTAAATATGTCAGTAAGTTTGTGACTGAAGGATTTATTCTTATCAGCATCGTCAATCGATTCGTAAAGGTTTGTCTTGATCGTTTCGACGTTTGATTTAATTTCATCATTTTCAACATTTTGCAGATCAAGTTCCACATTTTTATCAAGATTAAGAAGTAAATTTAAGAATACTGAAGAAGGTGTTGTCGTATAATCGTATGTTTGATAACCAATGAGTTCCTTTAAGGTTGGTAGCCTTGGCGTATCCGAGTTGGCGACCTGAAAATCAGAAGGCAGGGTGCTTTTAATTGAATTTTATCCTTGCCAAGGTCCTTCTTCTCTTTTTCTCTCTCCTTCTCTCTCTCTCTCTTTCTCTTTCTTTATTTTTTTTTTGGTTCAAAGTCTCCTTCGCTTATTTCTCTTTTATGTTAATTTATTAAATTATAGTTTTTTTTTTTCTTTTTTTTTATCAGTTAGGAAGGAAAAGAGAAAGAAGACAAAGAAAGGAATGGTCTTTGATATTTGCTTGGTAATTCATGGAGGATATTTCATTTGCTTGCAGGATAAATGCATGACGATGAATCATCGCTATTCGTTAGAACGTGTACGATCATTCTCATAATCCTGGGAATCTGTCTAATGTTCCCTGTTGCATTTAATAGAATTTAGATGAATTTTTATTCGATCGTTGTTTGAACAATAATTTTAAGGAACCCGTCTAAACGTTCCCTATTTTATTTTATGGTATATATATATATATATATACGATGAATTTTTCAAATGACACGTTTATCTCATTTTTCATGATTTTGTTGTTCGTTTTCTCGTAGGTATGATTATCATGATTAATGTCGAGTTATAGTCTAGTTAATAGTCGTTTGTGGATGATAAAGTAAATTATTGAATACTGTAACTTCAGTCTGCATTGGTTACGAAGAACGAATGATAAATTGAAATGATATTAAATATTGATTTTTGTGTTTGATTATTAATTATTATTTTTCTATTTATCTAATAATAATAATAATAATAATATCGAATCGTTTCTTCGTTAATTGTTTCTTTCGTCGTTAATTATTATTAATAATAAGAATAAATCGAGATTAATGTTCCTTAGGTCCAGCAATAAGATTGCTGAAGACCGATTCGATTGGTATGGTCGATGATTCATGGGATTCCGTAGTGAATCGTCCGTTTCCACGATATAGAAATTCGCTTTCTATAGGAAGAGTCGAAGTTTCGATCGCAGGACGAATTTCGTTGATTGAATCGTCGAGTGTTGTGACTGTTTGATCGTTCGTTGAATCAACGTTCAATATTTTGAACGATTGTGTCGTCGAAGGATAATCAATGTTTTTAGTGATCACATTTTGGACAGGTATTCTCGTGGTAGATGTTAAAGACGAGTATTTAGTTTTGATCAAAATCTTTTGTCTCTCAGTGGTTCCAGATTCAGCAATAGAAGTTACCAATCTGGTAACCAATGGTTTGTTTGATGATGGGATCGTCGTTCGTTCGGAATCAACGAGATTTTGTATCTCAGAATTATCTTCATTTTTATATTTCATCGTAGATTCTTCTTCCTCGTCATCATAGTGTTGTGGAGTTGTTGTCCTTAAAGATTGTTGTTTCCTATGAAAAGCATCAGCCGCGTAATCAAATTTCTTAGCAGGTATTAGGGTCTCAGTAACCGGAACTTCAACCGGTGTGATTGGACGTTTCGTTTGATAACGGGATCTCAAACTCGACGTTGTATATTCGAAATACGAAGGTGTTGTATCCGTTTCTTTGTTGATTCTATCCTTCTGTAATTTTTCTTCGTAATTTCGATAACGTGCTCTTGCTTGACGATACCCATTGAATTTCAATCTCGTTGCTTCCTTGGTCTCCGGATTATCTTCCGTTTCTTCCGGCGAAGAATCATCAATGGGATACCATCGTTTACCTGACAATAATATTCTTTCCGTAGTTGATATATTTTCTTCTTTAACGTTGTCCACATTTTTAATCGAATTCGGAACTTTGTATGCTCGTCGTGATTCTGGTCTACGATTGATTGTTACGTATCGTGGTTTATTTACATTACCAGATATCTTACTATCATCCTTCTCGAATTCCTCGGTTTCTTTTATTACAGTTGGATATGTTGTTACCGATGGTTCGGTTGTTAAATATGTATTTTTAATTTGATCCGAGGAAGGTGGTGGTGATGGTCTTTGATTGGCCAATCTATCAGCAGGTATCGTATAATGTTTCCAAAATTCTAAAGATTCGTTCTCAACAGATGCACTGCTTATGATATCCTTCGTAGTAGTATCATCAACATCATCATCCTCTTGTACCTCTTCCTCTTCCGTTTCATTAATATCTTCATTGTTAATTTCCAACCCTTCCGTAGTTCTCGTAGTCGATGAAACAGGTCGACGACGAACGAACAAACTCTTCCTACGTTTGGAAAGTTGATTAACGTCAATCTCGTTTCTCTCGGTCGTAGATAACGTACGATTATATGGCCTTGAAATTAAAGCATATCTGCTGTTCGGTGTTTCCGGCAACAATACTGGACGTTTGCGAAGAAATTTTTTTCTCACGTATCTCGTTTCAGAGGAAGAAGATCTGCTATAAACTTGAGACTCTTCCAAATTTCCTGAGAAGGATGGTGTGGTGGTAGTTGTTTGAACAGTAGCAGTTACATTTTCTCTAGCCAATCGAGTTTCTTCTGGATCAAATGTGTTATCTACGTAAGTGGTTGGTGGTGTTATAGTTGTTTCTGTTGTTATTACAGTCGAATAAAGATCATCATTTTCAGGAAACATAGATTCCGTTGTTGACGTCAAAGTTTCTGTAATCGTTTCATCCATTATTGTTGATTGAATTGTCGTTGAATTGGAAATAAAATAATCATCTTTCGTACTTTCTGTTGTCATTGTTGATGTTTCTAAATTACTATCTGACGATTGATCGGTCAAAGTATAATCAATTACGTTTGGAAATTCGGTAGCAAAGGTTGAAAGATTTTCGGTAACATTTTCAGATTCTAGTATTTCTTCTGATTGTAATTCTGTAGAAATTGGATCAGTCGTATCGTCTGATTGGAAAATATTCGTTTCGGAAGATGCTTCTGAATAGGATGAACTTAATTCTTCTTCTTGAGAAAAAGAAGAAGAATTTTCTAAAGATATTGTAGAAGATTTGCCATTTAACAATCGTATACGTTTCAATACTTTTCGTCTACGGTTTACTTGATATTTTTTATTATCTTCCATTTGTATCGATGACGTTGAAGAAGTGTTATTGTTACTATTAACCGTTACAGGCCTTCTCCTAAGAATAACTTTTTTTCTTCTTTGATTGGTAAGCTTTTTTTCGGATGATTCGACCGTATCTAAATTCGTTTCGTTATTATTATTTATTTCCGTGTTTTCGTAAATCGAAGGAGAAATCGATTGAATGATAATATTTGGAGTGGTATATATCTCTTCCGGATTAAAACTGGTCTCGTAAGAGACGTTATTATCCGTAGATATAGTATTACTTTCAGTTGTGGATTCGGTAATGTAATAAGTCGACGCAATCGTATCAAATTCTGGTCCTGGTTGAACGCTCGTATTACTTTCTTCGATTTCCGTAACAGTTGGCGTGGATGACGCATCGAAATCATTGGTTATGGTATTGATTGTATCATTGTCAGTAATTCGAACAGTATTAAATAAGTTATCATCAGTTGTACTTTGTTCAATTTCTTTAATAGTTGTCATAGCTGTCGTAGTAGTAATTGTCGTGACGTTGACAGGAACAGAAATTTGTTCGTTATTATCTGTTGACACGTTAATCTTTTGAGTTACCTGTTCAATATCCACGTAATTCCTTTTATTAGGATTCCTTGTTCTTCCATACAGTTCTTTATTAATACTCGGCGAGGATTGTTTGAAAACTCTGATGTTCGTTATCTTTTCATTATCGTCCTTATCCAAGTTGACATCCGATTTAGATCGAAACTTTTTACTTCTGCTATTATACCCTTGCGTAATTCTAACGATTGGACTGTCTTCGAGTTCGTTAGATTTGGTAGTTTCCGTGGTGGATTGTATGGAAGGACGACGATACCTTCTTCTTGGATTGGAATTGTCAACGATTGTTTTAATAGTAGTAGTACTTGGGGGGGATTCTGTTGTACGAGTTCGTCTACGGGATATCGTATTTTTCGATATGTCTTCGTTTATAGGATTGCTCGTCGATGAATTATATCTATTTATTCCTTTACGTTTGTTATTATTAGGCCTAGTTGATCTACTTGCAATAATCTCTCTTGGTTTGTTTAAAGTTTCTTCGGAAGTTGCTTGATTATCGAGTTGTTCTTGTTCAGTAATAATCCGTTTATTGTCGGAAATACGAGTAGACGAATCCTGTCTTGTTCTTAATCGACCTCTTCCTATCAGAAACGAGCTCGATCGGGTCGAATTTCGCGACGTTATACTCACCTTAGATGATCTAGATTGATCGATCGATGGGGCTAATGGTGTCGTTGTTACATCAGCAGTGACACTACCCAATCTTCTCCGAGTAAATCCGAATGGTCGTGGCTGCGATACCGTAGCTATTAGCCTGGTTGTAGACAATATTGATGGTGTACCTGGACTTGGGCTCGCTGGTGCTGTCGTCAAAAGGATTTCCGTAGCTGATTCTTCAACGAGTTTAACAGGGGAATCAGTCGTCGTTATTGACGGTATCAAATTATTCTTGTTGTTGTTGTTGTTGTTAAGATTGTATACTATAGATGTTTCTTCGACAGGATTTATCTTGATGGTTGTAGCTTCGTTATTCGTACTTGTACTAGTTGATGATGATGATGATGATGATGATGATGATGATGATGATGATGATGATGATGATGATGAATAAATGGATGTAACCGAGGATACTGAGGGCAAACTGGGCTCTGTCGTAGTTGATGCTTCTGTTGTTGACGTCGTTGTAGTTGATGATATCGTTGAAAATATCACTGGATTCGTAGAAGTCGTTGTAATATCTTCATCCTTATCAATTTTATTTTGAACAGTTGTTCTCTCCGTCGTTATTTCATCAATCCTAGAATTATCAGTGCTATCGGCCAAATTTTTCTGCGTTGTACTTCGGAAACGTTGTATATTGATATATCTGTAACATATATATTTAAAAACATTGACAAGATTTCTTACAATGTTAATAATAATAATTTGACGATTGAAACGTTTTTTTTTTTTGTAAAAACCTAGATTTGGTCGTTGGTTGCGTGTTAATTTCATGATGATCCGTTTGTCGCGTTCCTTGAATTACTTTCCCATTCAAATCCAATCGTTCCGATGATTCCTCAACGTTCTTATTAACTTCCGTGTTCCTAAAATTTTTCATTCATTTAAATTATCTTGAAAATATTCTAATTTTTAATGTTTATTTTTTTTTTTGTTACAGAAGATAATAGTTTGCATTTATTTACCTGTATCTCGTACGCGTGCGGAATGGTTTTGAATTATGTTCGGATTCCTTATCTTGATTTCTACAAGAGAGAAATATTAAAAAGGAAAATAAAATATAAAATAAATGATTTCAAGAATAATTTTATGAGTGTTATATTATATTTTTATTGATTTTGTTGTTGTTTACTTGGTTGACCCGTTGGGACGTCTTCGGCGAATCGGAATCTCCTCTTCCGCGTTATCAGCTTTCTCTTCTACGTCATTTTCATTTCTAAAATATTTATATAATATATATATATATAAGTATTATTATTATTATTATTAATTTGTTATTTGCATTATTTCGTTAGGCTTACTTGGACGTGGTCGTAGAAAATCGATTGCGTCGAATATTAACATAATTTGGTGTTACTCGTTGAGTCGAGGTACTAATTTCTGATGGATTGCTGATAGTTTCATCCTCGGAGGAAGCTACGTTCGTGTTGTAATCTTCCAATTCGTCATAATCCTCTTCTACATCATCATCATCATCATCATCATTACCATCATCATTATTGTTAGTTACTTCATCCTCCAATTGTGGTGCATTCGTTGATACCCTAAAAATTAACTTAGCTTATTTTTTTTTATACAAATTTCAATTTCAAAGTGAACAACATTTAATTACTTAGGTCTCTCGATTGTAACATATTGTGGTTTCTGTGCTCTCCTGAGACTCTTTACTTCAGGAATTTCATCCAAACCTTCAAATTGAGCCCTACCAGGCCCATTTTTGTAATCAAGGTTTTCAGAGTATCCCGAAACTATTTTGCTAGCTTGCCGATTCAGAACACGTTCGTACAATGTACGACTGATTGTTGCTGGGGTTACAGGATCGTTATTTGATGATGTACCGGAACCCTTTTGTTGAAGATGTAATTGTTTTTCTAATTCTTCGATACCACCTATCGTAAAATAAAAAATGATTTTATTAAATTATTAATAATTAATCACATATATAATATTTGCAACGCGTTTTCTATTTTTTTTTGAAGAAGAAGAAAATCTAACCTGCTTTTCTGATTAAATTAATCAATTCTTTGATCACTTTAGGATCTTCCTCATCTGCAAGATCGCCATTTTTAAAATCTTCTTCCTTCTCTGGTCTTGACGTTGTCCTATTGGTTGTACTCGCTGTTGTAGTACTGGGTTTATTTCTAGTTATGGTTTTATATTGAAGTGGTTTCATGGTCGAAGTTATTTTGGGTTTCAATTTTTCTTCCTCCTCCTCTTCCTCTTCTTCTTCTTCTTCTGCGTTACCCACTTCTTCTTCTTCTTCTTCTTCATCGTCATAATATTCTTCATCTTCCTCGGAATCCAATTTAGCTGTAGTTGTACGTTGCGTTGTACTGTGCAAATAAGTTGTACGACTGGTTGCTGCTGTGATCGGTGCTCTTGTTGTCGTTTGAGTTGTTTTTGCTTTAGGACAAGCTACGTTACGTGGATAATCACAAGAATCAGCAGCTTTGTTAAATACCAAACCTGTGTATTCAAATAAAATCATTGAAAATAAATAAAAATGATATCAATTAAAGAAACATTTCAAAAAATGGGACATTTATTTTACCCGCAGGACAAGTGAATGGATAAACAACCAATCCCAAACCAGCAGCACCACTGTCGAGACACCAGAAATATTTTTTACATTCACGTGGGTGAGGATAAAATCCTTCGTCTTCGCATTTAAAATCTAATAAAATCAAAAAAATAAATGCAAACAAACAATTCAACAATTCAGATAAATTCTGATAAATATGTGATCAAGAAATTAGATATTATTCGACCAACCAGTTCCAGGATCAGGTGTAGTCGGTGGTTCAGGTGTCGTCAATTTGTTACTCAAAGATTCACTCGTCGAATGTTTCACATTTTCATTTTCCTCATTTCTTCCTGGTTTCCTACGTCTACCAGTCGACGATCGATTTCGCGTTTTACTCCTGTTTCGTGATCTTTTTTTCTTATCAGTATTTCTAACAGCATTACCACTCTCATTTTTCTCTTCGACGAATGAAGGATTGTAAGATCGTCTTTCAAGTTCTCGATCATCTTCCTCCTCCCCTTCTCCCTCATCCTCCTCGGTTAATTTCGTTCGTGAAATCGTACGATATTTCGGTTTAGAAGTGGTCGTAACTTGTTTTCTTCTCACTGGAGCTGAAGTTGTTGTACTCCTTCTAACATTCGAATTTGCTTTTCGACGTAAAGAATTACTCGATGTTCCCTGACTGCGTAATTTTTTACGAGAATCCGTTGATTTCGGTTTTTGAGCAACGTTACTTCTGTTAAATAATTAAGAATAATGTTAATGTTATATTGTGTTAACAGATTGCGGACCGGTCACGAGTTAACTGGTGTTAAAAAAGATAAACAAAAAAAGAAAAAAAGAAATAAGAAAAATAATATATATATATTCTTTTTTCTTTAATAAATATTAAGAGTGGAATAATAAATGAAATTTATTCAAGTTTATTTATATTTTAATAATTAATCTCTAAAGTTCAGCGTCTTTTTCATTTGAGCAGACATACATTCTTGTAATATTCGAAAAACTAAACATCTAAACTAAGTTTAGAGAATTATAACTTGATTAAACTTTAGAAATTAAGTTGCTGAAGAAGTCCCAATAAAAGGACGAAACGTCCAATAAATCAAAACTAAGTTCTAGTTATTTTTAATGTCCAATTTCCCTACGATACTTATTTATTAATAATTTTATTTTTGGAGACGAGAGAAATAATTAATTTATTTGTATTGTTTTACTTTCACATCCACTTTCAAAACAATAGCCGGTACCACATGAGATAAATTTTCAGGAAAGTTGACGGTCCGCAATGTGTTAATTGTTTATTATTCAAAATATAAACGAAAATATTACTTACGTGTCTTCGATTAAAAGTGTCTCTTTACCGGCTTCTATCAAAGGATACGGCCGATCATGACACTTTCCACGGAAATCATCGTTGTCAATTGACCAGAACATCATACCACCCAGATTTCTCTCGTTTATAAAACGAGCCTTCAATTGAACGATATTAACATCGTCATAACCAACCCATTGATTACCTTTGAAAGCATACGGTCCCATTGCTTTCGGATTGGGATGCATTACTTCCCAATCATCCGAATTTGTGATACTTTCACAAATCTACATAGTCAAAGTACTCGTATTACGCGAATTATTTTACTTTATATTTTACTTAGATTTTATCTTTTTTTTTTTTTTATTTATGTATATATATATATGAGCCGTTTATTTTGAAAGTGGCATAAGTCACTTTTTTTTTCTTTTTTTTTTTTTTAATGAAAATGAAAAGATACCGTTCAGTTGTAATTAGTGTTACCATTAACTCAGTTTTTTTTGAAAAAGTGTCTTATGCAACTTTCAAAATAAACGGCTCATATATATTTGATATATTTTTGATTATAGTAATTGTAAGTGAGTTGGTTGAAAAGTTTTGAGCTTACAAAAATAATTCTTTTCGATCAAACTCAATTTTATTTTTCGACATAGTATTAGAAAATTTTTGAATTAGAATAATAAACTTATAACTTTTCAACGTGTGTCATAGTATTTTCATTTAAAATACTAACTTCGTAATATGCTAGATATCCTTTTTCACGTGTATCGTCACCTTCAATACCTGGACCATCAGCCGGTGATCCCAAATCTGTTGCATCTTCGTTAAACAATGTATACGAACGACCATAAGTTGGTATTCCTAATATAATTTTTTCCGCTGATGCTCCACTTTGTATTAAATGATTGATCGTATAATTCTGAGACGTTTTAAATAATATTAATCAAATTTTTGAGATTTTTAAAATTGATATAAATTTAAGTATCGTTGAATAAAAAATTCTTACTATTGTTAATTCACTGTCATAATTATATTCATTGTCCTCTTCCAAAGGATAAAGAGGTGCATGATGATTTACCGCGGGTTCGTATGCTGAATGATAATCGTAAGATAAAAGATTTATAAAATCAAGATACTCATTCAAACGAGGAACATCGTAACCTTTGTCAATGTATTCTATACCAGCAGGCATAGCCATTGATAATAATAATCGTGGTCTTCCAGTTTTCTTAGATTCTCTTTCAAACTCTTCGTAAAGTTCCTTTTTGAAAAATAATTAAATTTAAAACTTGTGTTGATTATATCTCATGTTAGGTATATTATAATTTCGTAACGTGTGTTCATATTAATTGTTAAAAATATTATCCACTTGTATAGAAATTAATTTGCTAATTCGTAAAATAATTTCGGGAGGACTGTTTTTTTGAAAAAAAAATTATTTTGAAATAATTTGTCAATTTGTTTGTACTATGTGTACAATATTAAAAAAAAATTTTGTCCGTTTTATATTATACTTACTTGTACGAAATTGGCATAATTATTTTTATCGTGAGGTTTTCCACCGTCCCTAAAAGCCGGATACTCCCAATCGAGATCAAGGCCATCGAAATGATTTTGCCTGAGGAACTTAATCGAATTCTTAACTAATTCTTTCCTCCTGGCTGGATCGGCAAGCATCGGTGAAAATCTACTGGAACCTTCGTTCCAACCACCGATCGCTAACATGGTCTTTAAATTTTTATTATAAGTTTTCAGTCCCGTGAATTTAGCATAACCACCTGAATTCATTCGTACAAGTTTACAATCATCCTTTATTTCTTTTAGTATTAAATTGCAATGAAAAAAACCATATCGAAAGTAAAATTATACCTTTCTCGATGTCCTGGTATTTATCGAAAGGTTTCAATGCATTGTCCTTGGTGAAACCACCGAAAGCATAAATCAAATGGGTGCACAAATATGGATTAATATTTTGTGGAGAAAATTTTGCTGTTCCCGGTCGATATATCGACCAATTAGTATAATAACAAACGATCTTTTTCTCTGCCATTCCTAAATAAAAATTAGATTTAATTAAAATAAGAAAAAAAAAAAACAAAACCAAAAAAAAATTATAAAAATATAAATAAAAAGAAAATCATATGCACGAGAAAATTTTCACTTCGCGTGATTCACTTTCACGATTATAGTTCGTATTCGTTATACCATAGATATAAATTCGAAAAAAAAACAAACAGAATTATACCAAGAATTGTATTTCTTTCTTTTTCTTTTTTTTTATATATATATATATGTATACATATACGGATTCGTATTCTTTTCATTTGCAAGTTTGCACGTAAGTTTAAGAATAATTCTTCGATAAAATAAATGGTATCCGACAAACATTGCACGTAAAAGTAGTCAGATTCGTGACGTACCGATTTTTTATTTGCAAATATAATATCTTATATATATATGTACAAACATACACACACGCGTATATGCACACGTGTAGATAAATCCGAACGAGGAACGCGTAAATGGTTTAGAGAAAACAGCCAGAGAGAAATTCAAACGTGATTGAACTTTCATTCGTTTCTTCTCTCGAAACGTTTAAACATCAGGTACTTTAAAAGCACCGATTCTTTCCTATCTTATAATTTGTCTCTTATGTTAAAATTTCACTCTTGTTGAATAGATCAAATAAACTTTGATTATAAATTTATATCTGTGTACATTGGATTGAGAGAGAATCGAATATTTGAAATATTTTTACAAATTTATTAACACTTTCTCATAATTTTTTTAATTTCGATAACTATTAATCAATTTATTTTTTTTTTGTATCAACACTCGCAACAATAATTTCAATTTTAATTTTAAATTACAAATGATTATATAAAACAATAATTTTGTATATATAAAATTATCCACATCTCCCTGTATAAACCTTTTACTAAAAAATACAAAATATTATAATTAAAAAATATTAAGAAGATTAAATATACCTAATTACAAAAATTTTAAATAATTACAAAATAATTGAAAAAGAAGGTAGATAAGAAAATTGGATTATTTCAAAATAGAGTTACATCTCAGTGGATAGTAAATGTAATTGAAATTGATTCTAGTTTTCACATAAAGCCGACATTAATGATTGTCGATAAAATAAAACAATAGGAATCGTATTATAGGATAATAATAAGAAGTCGATAACCGATAGGGTGACCCTGACCAGTAGTTATGTGGGTCAGGTTGAAAAGGGAGGTCAGTCAGTGATTTCTCGTCGTGTGAAAATGTATCCATATGCTTTGTACTTGTTATAAATCGAATACGTAACACCAAAGAGTAAAAGGAAGAGGAATGGTGAACGCCTTTAAAAATATTTCCATTATTTCCAGTTAGTTAGATGGCTTGAAAGATATACACGTAGATATATATCGTTCAATATAAAACCACTCGAGATTCTCTTTCACTGAACACACCCACCATATAAGTATACTTATGTTAGTTATGTTAGGCTTATGTGATTTAACTAACACCAGAGACTACGTTCGTGGTCTTAATGATATTAATTAAATAGAGCATGAGATACCATAGAGCAGATATTATCTACAAATAGTCAACGTTTTTTGAATATTTTCAAATTTTCTTAAAAACAAGAAACGAAGGAAAGAAATAATTCAAATGTTATTTTATTGTTGAAAACAACAAAGAAATGATTAATTTGTTCAGGGATGAATTTGTCTCGTTTTAGTAACGGATATAGGGAAGTTTGATTTAATGTTATTTTATTTATGGTCATTTTTATTTTAGGTTAATTTAGTTAATTGAAGAAACCATGGGATATAAATTAATAGAGTGTAATTATCTAGATATTATGCATACTTTGTTTTTCATTGTGATATTATGGTTTTTAAGGCCAAATATTTGATTTCAATAATAAGAAAGAAATATTTATTTGAAAAAAATATTGTTTAAATGGTAAATCTCTCTCATTGATATAATAAATAACTTTTTCTAACATTGCAGAAAGTTAATAGAAAAAATCAGGAATATATTGATAGAATGTAATTATCTGGTAAATGAAAAAAAATGTTATAGATCTTATAAAACTGAAGTTTCAGTTCTTGGTTTTGTTTAAAAAACATATCAACGATTTAATGAAAGTTTTTATTCGAGTATTAAACAACGTAACGTATAACCCCATAAGTGCTTACACGTAAGTTTGATAAATTTCATATACTCTTAGTAATAAATAACGAGTTAACGGTTATTTCCCGACTTTAATGAACACGTTTGTGGAATCTTACAATTAAACGAAACAACAATAAAAAAAAAAAAAAAACAAACAAAAAAAATAAGATAACACACACGTTATACAAATAAAATCTATATACGAGTGTACGATTTTTATTTCTTTCGTTCCTCTTTTCTTCCTTTCTTTCTTTCATATATATATATTTTTTTTTCCACGCTCAATGCGTCTGACTACTATCACCTGTATTTGTATCACTTGTGTTACGTCTATCAGAATTCTACCGTAACTATTCCTTTCGCAGAAAAACACAACCAATTGCTCTATGTTACGCCCTTTTACGTGGCTTTGCACGACATTTTCACTTTGTTATTTGAACGAGGAAATAGAATTTTGTTTAATCAAAAGCATATTAACTTTATTACTATATATTATTATTATTATTATTATTATTTTAATAAAAATCTTCTTTAAGAAATCAAACATTATATTTTAGATAAATAAAAGATTCAACTGTAATAATAATAATAATACAAAAGGAAAATCTCATTCGTGTCATAACTTTTAATTGAAAATTTATCTTTTAATCGTAAACGTGTAAATACTTCGAAACATTATATACAAATAA
>NW_014569557.1:168582-211216 GCF_001313835.1 Polistes canadensis | reverse complement strand
AATAAAAAAAAAAAAACAAAAAATCAATCAAACGATAATTATAATAATAATAATAATAATAATAATAATAATAATAATAATAATAATCAAAAAGGAAAGTTTCTTTTTCGCAATAATTTTTAATCGAAAGTGTTTTCTAATAGCATACGTGAGCACACTCTAACAAAACATATGCACATTAGTTTTATTCTATGTGTGTTTACACGTATATATATAATAGTCACATGTGTACTTTAAGTAGATGGAATCGTGTCGATGAGATCAATAGGGATAGCAAACAACAGTGAATCACGTAGCGTGTTTAATGCTAATCAGTTAGCTTTGATTTTTAACTCTGGTGAGATTAGGATTGTGAAATGACTTACCATCCTGAATGGTACCAAGGACAGCAATGGCAACCAAGAAGAACAGTGTTCGTACCTGCTGAAACGGAAGAACGTTGCATTGCATTAATAATTCGTCATCCGTTCTAAGTTGTGTATTGAATTTAATGACCTATCGTTAACGGTATTAGTTCTTTTTTTTCTTTATTTTTTTAAATAGATAAATAGCGTTAAATATGATCGTTCATTCACAATCTTTACTGGTCATTATCGTATTTTACACATATTAAACGGTTCAAAGTACGAAATAAAATATTCTATATATTGTGAATGAAATATATAAAGATTCTTACGAAAACATCTCTTTAACAAGATTATCTCAAATTAATTTTGAAGTGTATACCTCGTTCAGGACAATTTACCATCCTGATTTTCTAACGATCCGGTAATAACTCTTCATTTCTCTTACGACGTAACTACTACTCGGTTTAGAAATTCAGGAAGAATAATTACATTTCGTATTCGTAATAAGATTTTTTTTTTCATTTCTGTATATTCTGTTCTTTTTTTTTCTACTTTATTTTATTATTGTTACTGTTGTTACGTTAACGTATATATCACCTTTAATTTATTTATACGTTTACTTTCGTAGTAGGTAAATGCCTCTCGCAAATTATTTATCTTTAAATAACTTCATAATGTAATATACCATATTGCATATTGCGAAAACGTTCACTTATCTACATTTTATTATATCGCGAAGACGTTGTCCTTGCATTTTAATTCCACGCTAATGTCCTGTTATATGCTAACAAAGATATTTCAAAATCTATACGAATATTTCAAATAAATTTATCAACGATATAAAATTATTTACGATCATCAATATTTTTGTCATTAACGATATAAATTAATAGATGCATAACTGATGACGTAGTAATCCTGACGCAATCCTGGCATCAAAATTCACGTCTTATATAATTGACATTTTTACCTAAAAAAAAAAAAAGAACACCGAAATAATAATTCGACAGATTTAGAAACGAAATGATTAGCGTATTATTCTTAACTAAAAAAAAAAAAAAGAAAAAGAAACAAACAAGAGATATATTTATTTCGAAAAATCATTTTAAAAATAAAAAACGTTCAATTAAATATTTTCAATAGTTCGAGGGGGTGTTGAAACTGGTGTCACCTGTTGAACGTTAAATATTAATTTAATAAGAAAAAATGAAGAATTTTCTTAATAATCTACAATCAAAAGGATCACGGAAACACCTGTTAAAATTGATTCGAGGTCAGGAAAGAGAGAGAGAGAGGAAGTGGGGGAGGAGGGGGAGGGAAATTTATCCTTCCAAATGTAATGACACGGTCAAAGGATAAACGAATTCTAGGTCTCCGGTAACACAACGTGCTGTTGCCACTCCTCGTTATGTAACGCGTGTAAAGAGAAAGCAAGAAGAAAGAGTTCCATTCCACCGAGGAACTTTCTCGTATCGTACGAGTTTTCGAGTTTGAAGTATTTGTTCGTGTGTAAGTACGTTCACGCGCATACACGTTCATATTGAATAGTTACGCTAACGTTATGCGCTAACGTAACTTGCCATTCCCACTACGCGATAACGGTTAATATTGTGTGCGTTTAAAAGTTAATGAGCCGGCCATGAATTCCAAGTGAACCTGACAAAGGATCCTATCTTTTCTCTCATTGTCCTTTAAATATATAATAAAAATCTCTCATTTTATTTCAACTATATGACAAATTTTTCTTACTTATTAACGATTTAACGATAATTTTTCTTCTATTAATAATCAATTATTACGATTAAACTCTTATTTTAAATATATTAATCAATATTATTTATAATATCGTTTTTCGCTGTTAAATTTCTGAAATTATTTTAATCGAATAAATATAATATAGTTGTATATCAAAACGAGCTTTTTTTTTAAATGTCTAACTGGTTTTACATGAAAAAATAAAAATAGAATAGAAAAGAAAATATATTATTTATGATTATTGTATGGCTGGTGGTGTATACGTGTTTTTAAGTATGAAAATATTTAACAAGTTTGCAACTTTCTTGTTTATCTCTCTCTCTCTTTCTCTCTTTCTCTTTCTTTTTTTATATTTGTATTTTTATTTTTAGAAAACGATACCGATCTTGTGTCAGACAGTAAGTAACAGACGGTATAATCGGTAATAGTCTCTTATAATAGCATGATCAAATACGTGTATTTACATAGATGCAGAATACATACACAAACACACTTACATTGAAAGTGGAGATGTGGGGAGATCTTAATGCAGGGTAAGTAAAAAAAATTCAACGTACCCTCTTAAATGTCAAATAACTTTCTAGTAGAACTCGAGAGAATCATTTAGAATTCTATTCGAGGTAAAAACTATAAACAATTTGATTACGATAAAACGATACAAGGGAGGAATAGTATTAATTTCGAAAAGTTTCGTAACCGAAAACGGAAGTTATACTTTCGTCGTATATTTTTTTCCCCCTTGATCGAGACTCTCTTCGTGATTGATATGATTTGTGTGGGACACACATTATTAGATTGTTATTATTATTATTATTAAGGTTTAATAATCGTAAGTTTCCTCGATGAAATTTCTTTAACTTCCTTTTTCTTTTTTTTCTCCTTCCGTGAATTCGGTTTTCTTCAACTCTGACAATAAGCAAAAGTAAAAGTACTTTTTTTTCTTTCTTTTCTTTTTTTTTTCTCATTCGAACGTCACGAGTGACATTTCAATGGTGAATCGATATCATCGTTGTCGTCGTCGTCGTCATCATCATCGATATAAACAGAAGGATGATTTCACTCATAATTTGAAACCGTTAAAAGATACCGTTACTATACGAGCTTGAAAATATTCGGCCTAAAATTTTTCAAGAACGTTTTCGAAATATTGTTTTCCAACGCGTGTCTGTTAAAATAAGAAGAAACGTTTAACGGTTAATAATGTTTTCTTTTTGAAGTTATATTTCTTTTGGCGCGCGTTTTAGAAAGTGAAGTTAGATGCGACCGAAAAATCGACACCACGAAGTTGTCGATATTTACGTGAGGCGCGGGCAAATTGAAATTATTTTTGAGGTTATGGAAGTTATGATTCGTTTTAGTACGTCAAAGAAGTATAACTTTTTACGTGCGTACATAAGTACACTCATCAGTTTTTTTTTTACAGCTTTATTTTTATCAACTCACTCATATGGATCTTAGAAAATATTTCAATGTGTCCTAATTAGCATACAAATTTAATAGGATACCAAATTGATATTTATTTTTCTCTTATATCTATATGTTTGTTTAAAAATAAGAAAAATAAATCGAAAAGAATGGAACAATGCTGTTCATCCTCATTACCATAATACGAAAGCAACCCTATTAACCTTTCAAGCTGGTTCCTGGTATTCTCGGAGAACCAGATTTTATATTTCAAGGTCTACTCTCTCATCCTCTCGGTGAATGTTTCAAATGTTAAAAAACAACGTACGCGAATATATTTTGCTGCTTATTTATTATGCAGACAACGTCGGGTTTGTCCTTTGTTTTTGTTAAACATTCCTTTTCTTCTTCTTTGTTCGAATTATTTTTCCATATAATTTATATATTTATCATTTTTATTGAATTTAATATACGAGTCATGTTCAGAAATCAATGAGTCAAAAATTAATCAAGTCAATAAAACAAATGTTTTTTAATACATTGGCTTTATTAAATTTGTAATTTCTTAATTTGATCAGAAAAGTATGCACGCACACAAAAAAAAACCAATTACAGCATTTTATAAACCTTACAACTATCACCTTTTGATAGTTGGAAAAGATAGAATTTTCATAATTTACTTTTAATAACTTTTAATAACCAAAAAAAGAATATTATTTATTAACATTGATATTATTTATTAACATAGATTGAAATATCGCAAAAATGAACTTTACTGCATTGATTTCTGAGAGAGTATAGTAGAAAATTCATGTAATTAATTATTTATTGAATTTTTCTATCAATCTCTTGTGTGTATTTTGTAATAAACATTTTTTTTAACGAAAAAAAAAAAAAAAATAGAAAAAAAGGACAAGTTTTCTAATAAAATGTTAATTCGTCATCTCTTCCCTTTCCCACTTTCTTTTTTACCACGAAACTAACGGTATCCTTCATTCAACGAATTATTTCACTCTCGCGTATTATTCTTGATACTGTATATACGTAAAATCGAGTTTATCTATTGCCTCGAGAAGGGAAAGGGGAGGGATAAATCCAACAACGTGCTTCGCCCAGTTCTATTCGCTCACTTTTACTTTCCATGGAATTCGCCTCTCATAGCCGGACTCTCGCTCTCTTTAATAGGAAATTAATCAGCCGATTGTGTCAGTAATTAAATTCTATTTTTTTTGTTTATCATTACCAATAGACTGTGTAGATTATTAATGTAAGAAAAAAAATAGCTAAGAAATAACACATTTACGGATATCTTACACACACACACACACATGCATACATGATAATTATAAAATTATTCATATATGTTTTCTTTAAAAATATTTCAACATTATTTTATATGCAATGATAAAAATATTTAAAATATCCTTTGACGTGCATTATTTTCTAACAAATATGTTATAGAATATATTTTTAATAAATTTGTATTGAGATATATAAAATGACCACGTAATAATTGCTCAATATTCAATTAGTTATTTCTCTCGTCTCCAAAAATAAAATTATTAATAAATAAGTATCTTAAAGAATTTGGACATTAAAAAAGAACTAGAGCTTAATTTTTAATCTCTAAAGTTCAGAGATTAAGTTGCTGAAGAAGTCCCAATAAAAGGACGAATTAATCAAAACTAAGTTCTAGTTCTTTTTAATATCCAAATTCCCTACGATACTTATTTATTAATTGTTCAATATATTTTTCTATTTGAAATATTTTATTCGAATGAATAAAGAAAATCAATTTTGAAATGAAAAACGTGATTATAATTAGATATATATGATCGTTGACACGAATCTTATAATAGATATATATATATATATAAAAGGAAAAAAAAAACAGAAGTAAAAAAAGAAATAGCAGTAAAGGTGATGGTATAAAAAACAACGTGTCTTTTTCTTTTGAAAAATGAGAGAGAACGAGAAAGAGAAAGAGAAAGATTCGAAAGGTCAGCCACTGACCGTCCTCGCACACGTTAGAGAGAAGTTATTTACATTTTTCATCTCTTATCCTTCTTTTCTTTTTCTCCTTCACCATTCCTTCATCTTTTTTCTCCTCTCCCCCCTCCCCCTGCCCCTCCNCCCCCCGTTTTTTCCCCGACCTTTACTAGTTACCATTCGTGGTCGAACTTTTGGTCCCGAGATTAAGTCAAACATAACGACGCACCTTCTTTTTCCTTTCACGCATTCCATTTCAAATAGGATGCTCGTTTCTATATACGGTGTGTTTCTGTGTATTTTATACATTTGCGAAGGTCACAAAGATGTCGCGAATAAATTTGAAGGTCACAGTACTCGATGGAAACTACACCGAGAGTCTGCAATTATCCTGATGCATTTCTTTTCTCTTTCTTTCTCGTTAAAGGTTACTTCTTTCTTTCTTTCTTTTTTATTTCCTTTCTATCAGTATAATTATACGATACTATATTAATAACGAATTCATATTCGAATTGTTTTAAGAATGATTTTATATTTTATTTTTTGAATCAAACGAATTTAAATGTTTTATGACATAGTTTCCAATTCAAATTGAAAGAATTTGTTTTCGATTCTTTTTTAGAAATCATTGTTAACCTACGCTTCTTTCTTTCTTTCTTTTTTTATTTCCTTTCTATCAGTATAATTACACGGTACTACATTAATAACGAATTCATGTTCGAATTGTTTTAAATATGATTTTATATTTTATTTTTTGAATCAAACGAATTTAAATGTTTTATAATGACATAGTTTCCAATTTAAATTGAAAGAATTTGTTTCCGATTCTTTTTTTTTAGAAATCATTGTTAACCTACGCACAATCCACGATAATTGATTTACCAAATACGCAAAACGTTGTCGAAAGGTAAACCTCTCAAAATCTCGAGTACGGAGAACCAGAATTACACGTTGCGCAAAATGACTTTCTCGTTCTTCTAATCAATGTTACCTCGCAAGAGGGAACTTTTTTTCAGCTTGCGTTCCTTGCACATCGTCGTGTACCTCTGTGGAAAACCTGCCAAGCCCCGGAAATATGATATCGCAACCAGCAGCTAACTTTGTTGCCTCTCTCTTTCTCTTCTGATCCCTTTTTGATATCCTTTAACGATTACATCGAGATTTATTTTTGATCGTTAGTTCAATTTAAATAAAACTAAAATCTACTGTCACATTCTAAATATGGAATTTTAAAATTATCATCTCGTCGAAAGAATGACCTCGAACTTTCTTCTTTCGCTTTCCATTCGTGCCAAGTTATTCGATTTCGATGAAATTGTTTTTTACAAATTCCGTGGACAAAAATTAAGAGAAAGAGAGAGAAAAGAAATAGAAAATCGAATTAAATTCGAACGGTACAATTTTTTACTTTTATAAATTTGCACAAGGAGGAGAGAGGGGGTTGGGGGAGCGGATGAATTTTTTATAGTCTTTATAAAAAAAAAAAGTAAGAGGAAAATTATTAAATTAAATTCGAGTAGTATATAATTTGTCGCTTGTAAGGTGAAAAGGATAAAAATTAAATTAACTTTCGTATAATTCGTATAATTATACGATATGATACCGTTAATGTAACAACGTTCGTATAAATTATTTTTGAGTTCTCCGTTTAAAAAAAAAGGTAATAATTTTGTTGTTAACATTAGATCGAAGAAAAAGGACAATTCGATATTATTATAATTTTACGTATATATAGCAAAAGATAGGAGGAGAGAGAATCGTTACATGCTGTTTGATTTTGCAATCGAATAGCCAGAGGCACGGGTTCGCTCCTTCTTTGCTTAGCACGCGTCGTCTTGGTGGCAACTTAAAGCGGAGTAGTGCAACTTTGAACGAGACGAATAGCATTGGACAGCTCGAATAACCGGTAAATTTCCCCACCAAAATAATTTAACAAGCCGGTCGCGATCGTAAACGTTCAATCAATACGGTATTTATTTATTACAAGTGTGGATAGATAGATAAAAACCCATCCGAAATGGATCTCGAATAATTTCAAGAATTTTTCATTTCTTTTCTTGTTTTTTCTTATTATAATTCGTCTCGTTTCAATGTTTTCACGAAGAAAATTGATTTGTGTCATCGATAGGGATCCTCAGAAAGAGTTTGCATTTAACAATTCCGTTCTCAGGCTACTCTAACAATTATTTAAAAAGATTTAAAGCGATGAGAAAGTATTGCGTTAAAGAGCGTGAGGATCTGTTTTGTTGTTGTATTATATTTTTCACAATGTTTATGATTAATTACAAAATAATTACGTGAATGGATTATAAAAGGACGTAATTCAAATCTAATCGGTCTTCGATAAAACGTTGTTCATTAGCTGGGAATTTATAAGTATACGGATAATAATATATTTATATTATTAATTCTCTTATTATAAAAGAGAAATTGTAGAAATCACATCTGAATACAAGAAGCGTTATATACATTATCGTCGATGATAATTCACTACTACTCGTTTCTTAAAGCATAATTATGAAATTTATGCCAGAGTGAGAGAAATAAGACGACGAGAGTTATAGTAAGACAAAATAGAATAAAACATAACAGAAAAGGATTTTACGATAGAACGTAAAACGTATTTCACTCTCGTGAGCATGTTTCACGCTTTAAAACGTTCTCCTTTTATGCTCGTAAACGTAAAACGAAAGGGGATGTCCCCCTTCTTTGTATTAAACATATATGAGAGAACGAGAGTCGTATATTTATATTTTGATTTAATAAATTTCATTTTCTAATCTTACCCAATCCATCTTTTTTCTTCTTAAAAATTAACAATTTATTGTCTGTTAAATTTGTCTTCAAAAAACTACGCTCAGGCACATTGTGTTGCACCAATGTGCACTGTAGCTCTTTCTCTCTATATATAATTTATTTATTAATATAATTTATTTGTCGATCCGTTTGTTAATTTATTTTTTGGACGAGCACAACGCGCGACCTTGTTAATGGTCGATGACACCGAAGGACACATAAATACGTATGTATGGTGGATAAATATTCGCGAGCACTGTTCTCCAGGACGAAGAACGTACAACTGACGAGGTCTTCTTGCGATCGGTTGGAAGGTGGACGAGTCGAAGAGAGTCACTGTTACTTTCATGGGCCGTCTCCACCTCCAACCATAGCTATCACCTTCGATATACACAAGGGGCCCCACCAGTCGATCCGCATTTTCATTCCATAGGCATCGGGTCCCTTTTTGCTCGTACTTCAACTGGGAGAGGTGAAAGGAAGATATTTATTTTCTTATTATCCTCCTTCCATGAATATCTCCCTTTTGTTGTCTTTCGAGAACCCAGTTATCATATCATTCACTTCGTTTGAAGAAAATTAAATATAGGTACAAAAATTAGATAATCTTTTTAGATTAAATATATTTATCGTTAAAAAAAAAAGAACATTTAATGATGAAAATAAACAAACGAATGATTTACATTTCAATATATACAGGAACGTTCAATTTAATATCTGTAACGATGAATGATCGTTGAAACTATTTCTAACGTGGGTTTGAATTACTGTTTCATGCCACTTGAGCACGTTAACTCACATAAGAAAAAACGAGGGTGTCGTAAAACCTAAATACATCGAATTATTCCAACTCATTACGATTGCCAAGTAGATAGAATGAAAATAAGAGAGAGGCAATTCGCGTGACACTGTACTTCTCTTTTTAGAAACCACATCTTGCATTGTTTTCGTGAAAAGTAAGAGAAAGAAAAGTTCCATATAAACGTGAGACGAAGGTCAATGTGAATAGTATTTATCGTGGTTCGAAAACCGTATTAACTTTCTTTTTGAATCATTGCCAAAAGATAGTAAACGTGTCAAATTCATGGTCTTAAAGGCCGTCATTCTTAATTTTTTTTTAATTAAAAATTTAGATCATTTATAATGATATAAACAAAATTATTGTACATATATATGTATATATATATATTTTGTTTAAGTAAATTAATATAAAATTAATATTATGTTTTAATTATTTCATTTCTATCTACGAGACGATTAATATCGTTTATAATACTATTTCAATAGTATACAAATTAATATTTACTATACATTATAAATATTACAATATATACATATACAAACTTCGCATATCGATGAATAGAATTAAATTATTCATTCCACTTCTAATCCGACCGTTTCAGGATTCAAGACTGATTTTTTACTCTTTTTTGTCAGACTCTCTGTAATAGTTTTTTTTATAAATATAGAAACAAATATTTTATTAATAAATATTTTTATAGTGATCGCAAATGATGTTAAAAATATATATCATACCTCCGTGGAAATGTTTTGCAGTTCTTTTCCTAATTTCTTCAACAGTCTCTTCGTTTTGAGCCCATTCTAATACTAATCTTCGGCCGTACATATGAGTACTCTGACATAATGCTTGGAATGCTCTCTAAACCGATACAACAATTGAACTTCTTTAAACTTAAAGTATTAAAATAATAAATATGATTGCATACAATTCGATAATTCATTACCTTGGCTTCGCTTTTCGTGTAATATTCAACGAAACCGAATCCTCTATGTTTTTCAGCGCCTACCAATTTTTTTGGTAATCTTACAGCTTTCAATTCTCCAAATGCTCTATAAATATAAAGCAACAAAGTAGTTAAACTAAAAGACACAAAAATATATGTAGTATAATAAAATATAAATACGCACTTAAACAATTCTGTAATTTCTTGGACTGTCGCTTGGAATGGTACATTTCTAACTAAAATTTTTGTTCCCGTTTGTGGTGTTACCTTGGATGATTTTTTTGCAGTTTTAACATCGCTCCTAAATAAGTTTAATAAAATTATAATAAAGACATACTATTCACACGCACGCACATACACACATATATAAACACAGACACAGATATATTTTTAGTAACAATATAAACATACGCGAGTGTTCTCTCAGATCTTTTTAATTCCAGAGTTTTACCATCAAGTACCGTCATTTGTAATGTTTTTAAAGCACGGTTTGCATCGTGCTGATATTTATATCTAACAAAACCATAACCCATGGACAATTTTGCACCAGGATTTGTTGAATCTTTTTTAGTGGCTATCATGACGTAATGAATGGGGCCACATTTAGCAAAATACTGAAAAATTACAGTTATATGTTTTGATGAACGTTTATGAGAAAGAAAATATAGATTTAATATAAAATACCTCTTTCAAAGCACTTTCGGTAGTCGAGAAGTTTAGATTTTTAACAAAAATAGTTGTATCCGGCTCAGGCTCTTCGTCGTCATCTTCTATTTCTTTATTTTCTTCATTCGAATGTTTTTTATTTGACTCATCTTTTTCTACTTCTTTCATTTCTATGGATGCTGTGTCCGGCAATTTATTGTTAACGTTATTTTTATTTTTACTTCTGTCCGATTCGCTAAGTTTTTTCATGAAACTATTATCTGGCGCCCATTCCAGATAAAGTGGTAAATGTTTGAATTTAGTATATGCTAATTTTGTAAATGCTTTGCGTGCTTCTGACGGTTCTAAAAATTCCACTAAAGCTGGAAAATGAGAAAAATTTACAAATTAGTATTTTTTGTTTATATCTCACGTGTAATATTATTTTATTGATTCCGCTATAGTACTAAAATATTATATTAAACCTGTTATCCCTGATGGTGGCATAACAACTCTTCCAAGTTCTCCATATTTAAAAAACATGTTATAAATTTCCTTAGACTGCGTACCAGCTGGTAAATTTTTTACTAATATAATAGTCTTCGATCGTGTTTCTGAAGGCTAATCAAATAAAATTACAATTAGTATAATTATTTTATCTAACATAAGTGTAAAATGTTTAGATAATTTATAAATTTAATTTACTTGATTAAATGCGTCCAAACAAACTTCGTTTTCTTCCAAAAACTTTCTTGTCTCCTGTACTAATTGTGTTTCACCCAACGCTAATTTAACGGCGGTACTCATACCGTTGGATTCATCTTCCAGTACCTTTAATATTAAATGACATATAGAAACATAAAACATTTGTGTGAACAAATTTTTAATTTTTAAACATTAAAAAATGAAAGAATAGTATAATTTGAAATTTTTATACGTGTTCTTTAGTCGTGTTGTATGTCGCAGCTATTGCCTCAGCAATAGCATTTTGTCCCAGAAATAATGTATTCCAATTGTGAGATGAATTTGCATTCATTTTAATTTGTATTTCTTTCTTCTGTTTGTAAGGTAAATTTTCTATATGAAAAAGAAAAGGAACAAAAAGCAATGAAAATTTCAATCCCTTTCAATTTTAAATTATATTATATTTAAAACATCTACCTAGGTCAACATGATCCAATAAAGAAGATTGTGCTTTGCCTGGAAGCAAATGTAACATTCTACCATTTAAGATAGAACCATCCAATTCAGTATAAGCTTTGATAGCATGTTCAGGCATTAAAAACGTTATTGTACCGAAACCTTTTGGTTTTCTGGTAATCCGATCCACGGGTAAATTAACTTCGGTTAAGGGACCTAATTAAATTAATGTTGTATTAATAAATATCTAAAGGTATTATCATAGATGACAAAAAGAAAAAATTCAATTTACCGTATTTTTCAAATAGTTGCCTGATGTCATCCTCCGTTGTCGTATAAGTCAGATTTCGTATAAATATTCTTCCGGATTCTGCTATACTTTCTTCATTTTTTAATGACTCTTCTTGCTTTATCCATTTAACACTAGAATTATTAGTTTCTGTATTGTTATCTTCTTTAGTTTCTAAATGTTCTTCGTATTTCGCCAAAAATATCTGTTTACCATCTAAGAAATAATAATAAAAATCTATAAATTTTTAATTGTGAAAGAAAAATTTACTAAATTTCTTCATAGTATTCTTACCAAAAAAACTTTTATTTTTTAATAAAGCCTTTCTCATTTGCTGTTCAGATTTAAATCCAACGTAAGCTATCCCTTTGATTTTCGGTGGTACGCGTATAGATTTTGGTTTTAAGGGATGAAAAAATTGTTTTATGTGTTTCTTTTTATGGTTGTATCCTAATCCTCGTAATTTTACTGTAAAAAACTTTACAGGACCGTGCTTTGATGCAGATACTTCTTTCTTGTTAACAGTTGGTGTTTTTGTCTTTAACGCTTCCATATACTATTCAATAAAAACAATTATTATACTATAAATTGATAAAATAAAATATAAAAAGTTACTTTTAATTAACAACTTACTTCTAAATCTGATATAACTGTATTAGCAATCTTTTCCTTCTCATCTTTTTCTTCTTTTATTTCTTTATCTTCTTCTTTTTCTTCTTCATCACTTTTGTGAGCAGAATCATTGCTTTCACCATTTTCTTTATCTTCTGGGTTCGCTATAGTTTTGATTACAGCGTCATTGATCCAAACTTTTTTTGAATCTGCTACTGCGTGACTTTCAAGAAATTCCATGAACAAGGGATCATCTTTATGCTATGTTTAAATGAAAATTATATTATTTATATCTTCTACGATAAAATAGTATCGCTTAGAAATATCATAAGACTCATACCTTCGCAATGGCTTCTTTAACTTCTGCAGACTGTTCTTCCTTATTTTTCTTCTTTTTCTTTTTTGCTTCCTTACGAGTTTTATTTTCATTACCATCTCCATCATTTGTATCATTTTTGGTTTTATCGTTTAATTGTTTATAATAAGAACTATCCGGTGCATATTTACTCCATGATTTTGGTTTTGATGGATCACCTGATTTAAATTTTGTTGTTAAATAATTTTTCTTTCATGAATTTTTTTATATATAATACCATTTTTAATACTATTACCTAAATCAGCACACAGATCAACAGATATTTTGCAAGTATCTATGCAAGTTTTATCAAAATATTCTTTAGCTTTTAATGTTTCTTCTTCTGTTTTGAATCCAATAAAACCAAAACGCCTGAATTTTCCATCTTTTGTATATTTCAATTGTATATCGGTAACAAAACCTTTTTCACTAAAAAGTTCTCTCAATTTGGACTCTGTAACCTATTAATATAAAAAGAACTTATAAAAATAACTATACATTTATTTTAATAAAATGTAATATTGAAATTACTTACACTCTTAGGTAAATTTTTTACAATTAATCGAGACATAATTAATTATTTAACATTAATTCGCACTGTAAAAAATGTTAACCAATCCACCATGTATCACTTGAAGCACATGTACAATTTATGGTTATGTTTACATTCCCAATGCACTTTCTATTCCAATATGGCGGCTGTAATTTGATTGGCTATTCACTTGCCCGCGATAATCGCAACAAATTTTAAAACACACTATATGCATTTTATTAAATACAACACTTATATATTAAAATTTTTTTATAATCGATATAATTAAATTGAATAAATTTAAATTTACGTTATATCTCGTTGATAAAAAAAAAAAAAAATATTTATTTTCACAGAAAACGTGAAATTTAATGGAGGTTTTTAATAAAGTTAAAAGAAATGACAAACGGAGGCGTTGCATGTACTATTCCATTCACTAACACACACACAGTGACAGGGTAATGTTCAGTGCTCGATATGTTCTACGACGATGAGAATATAGAAGCATCGTAAGAGAAACACCTGTTGCTCGTATTCGTCGGAATAATGACCCATCTACTAAAAAATGTGACGAATAGTATTTGGCACGCGTTTCACGCGTTGCAAGGTGATACACCTGATCTTGTCGCTAAATCAAAGTTGAAGGTGAGTCATCCTTGTTGTTTTTCTTTGTTGATATTGACTTTTTTATTTCATTTCTCACGACTTTTGGAAGCTAAAGATTTATGGGATTGTATCGTTTTTTCACATATTCGGGTGTGGCTACTTAATTCACATCGTATTTTTATAAGAATATTTTTGTATATCCATTTCTTCTACGTTTGATTTTTGTTTTTTTTTTTTGTTTCTACAGGTGTTAACAGCCAACATCGGCACGTTAATGGACTTATATGGTGTTGAAAAAGGTCTAGAACATTACCGCAGTACTCAGAGTCTCACTTTTGACCAATACATTTTTTATTTACAAAAGGAGGTATAATCATTTGTTTTTTTTCTTTTAGCGTTATTTTATTCATATTATTTAACAAATTTATTATCTTTAATTAATTATATTATAGGTTTTCTCATCTATTACCGATGCAACTTCAATACAAATACACAGGTCATTGGAAGAAGGAATCGATGAAATATGTTGGTTAATTTGTAAAAGAATGTATTTAGAAAGATCGCATCCAATATTTGAACCCAATAGTGTCTATCAATTATTTAGAGTATTCTGTTTATTGGCTGAACCGGAATCAGATAACATGGATTTTCATATGGTTTGTACAATCTCTCTCATAATGATTTATTATTCTTTATTAAATTATCTTTAAGATACGCTTTTCTTATGGTTCTTACTATTTTTTATTTAGATTGCAATGCATACAGATGAAGTTGCTCAAATCGCTTCTCATTTGGTAACATCGTTAGGATTGCAATGGGATGCAGCAGATTTCTCAGCTTTATCAGCAGCTATTGGAACATTTAGGTATTTTGTATATGTGATTTGAATTATTTATCATTGTAGAAAAACTATTTGTAAAATTTCATTTAATTATACTTTTGGAAGGTTTCCTACATTCCTGGCAGTTTTGGAATCCAAATACAGCGGTGGAAGAACTTCGGATAACATAGCATTGACTGAAGCTATTGATGATCTTTATCAAATATACATAGAAAATGTGGTCAAAAAGGTAAGATATTCATTGTTATTTAAAAATATAATTTAAGAATAACATTTATCGGTTAACATATATTTTTACAGGGATATTTAATGAAGAAAGGTTTCTTACTTCCAACATTGAAGTATTTTTGGTTTGTTCTTCGTCCTGGTGAATTATTATATTTTAAAGATTCTCAGCAAAGGGAACCATCGGGTTCAATAATATTGAGTACAAATTGTTGGGCCGATGCAATTACTACTGGTGGAAAACCTGATAGAAGATTCGTACTAAGTACACCTGAACACAGGGCTATCGAATTAGTGGCAGATGATCACAAAGGACGATTACAATGGTTGGCAGCTTTGCAAATTGCTATTCAACATTCCGGTGAAAAAATTGGTTATCAAAGAAGTTTAGCTAATCAAAGGAGATCTTTAAGACAAGTAAGTTATTAAAACGAATATATATTATTTGTTATTTTATATGTATATTCATTTTTATAATTATTAGTCAGTGAAACAAGAAAAAGAGAAAACAAGACTGGAATTGCAATTTGAAAGGCAAGCTAGAATTGCAGCAGAAATTCAAGCTAGAAAATTGGAAGCATTGTCAAAAGAGGAAGGAGCTAAGGTTCACGAATTGGAAGAAGCTAAATTAAAATTAGAAAATCTTTTGCAAGAGGAAAAACAAGCATTGAGAGATGAAGAAATAGGTGACAAATACATCCTGTATTTCTTAATCTTTTATTTCCTTTAAAAGTATTTATCAAATGCTCTGTTATATTTTGTAACACAGTTCGAAATCTTCAAGCGAGAGTTCTTAGAGAAGAATGGGAAAGAAGAGAGCAATTAGAAAAATTACAACAGGAACAACAAGATTTATTAGAACTGGAAAAAATGAAAAGGTTAGAATTCGAGCGCAAACAGCAAGAAAATGAACATCAACTACGAGGTGCGTATCGTTAATTTTCATATTTATATATTAAAAATTGAAAAACTTTTCAATAGCATTTATTTACAGATGCAGAAATGCGATTACAAATGTTGGAGGCTGAAAAGCAAAGTTTAGATGCAGAGCTTCGTGCAGCACAACAAAAGGTAAAACGTGCGGAGGAGGCACAAATTTTATTAGAAGCGCAAATTGTTGTTACTCGTCCGTTAAAGAGCGGAGAAAAAATTAGACGTACACAAAGCTTTATACCGACTACGAAGGAGAGACCGTTATCTGTGGAAAAATTTGATCATAGATCGATGACCTTGCAAAATAATTGTTGATGATGTATGTTATTACATACTGAATAAGCAAGAAAAGGAGCTGTTACTATTTCTATAATCGTCTGTATTAATTGAAATGAAATTCTTTTACTACAAAGGTATAATTATGAAAAAACATATTGATATTATATACAACATTTTGATGTATCTTTTATCAGGGTATTAACACTATAGTTCCTTACTCCAAACTTGCCACGTTATTAAATTTAGCCAAAGTGCATAAGAATTTGTTTTATATACATATATATACATATGATAACGATAATGATTTAATATATATAATGAAACTAATAACGAACAAATAACAAATTAATTTTCTTGTACATAAATATGAATTTTGTATAATGTTTTAGCGCCGTTAGCATAGCTAAGTTACAATAAGTATTAATTATTATGATATGCAGAATATTTAACATAATATTGTTATTTAACTTTACATATAAAAATTGCGATATTTTTTTTAAGATCTATGTCGATATTTTTATAGCTATTTATATATATGGTTAAAATAATTTATATTCTTCCAACTTTATATATATATATATATATAATATATACACACACATACTATATAATATACATGCATGTGTGAATGCATTGGTGATGACAGAATTGATCAAACAAATACAGAACTATTACATTATTGCGGACGATACAGTAGTACAAGTTACGTATTTACGTGTGTTTATCAGTACTGAAACATATCGTGGAAATCAGTTTTTATAAGTTTTTTCAATTTAACTTAGATTTATAAGATACAAATATATTGTAACAAGTATTATTTATACATCCAGACATTGTATTAGGTCGAAAGATATATATATATATATCTCTCCTTCGTATTTGATAAATATATATTAAGTAATAATTTAATATATAAATAAATAAATAAATAAAAAAATATAATGCCGCCAAAAAGAAAAGGTAAAGCTAGTAAATTCGCTCGTATGAGCGAGGAAGAACGTGCTCGTTATATGCAGCATCGTGCAGAATTAGAATTAGAAGCGAAAAGACGCAAACAACAATTGATAGCAATTTTTAGTAAGGTAATATACCTACGACAATAAACTATATATATATATATATATATATATATGATTAAAATATTGGTTATATTTTTACTTTAAAGTAACGATTAA
Organism: Polistes canadensis; assembly: GCF_001313835.1. Classification (NCBI taxonomy): domain Eukaryota; kingdom Metazoa; phylum Arthropoda; class Insecta; order Hymenoptera; family Vespidae; genus Polistes; species Polistes canadensis. The sequence goes on along the minus strand of NW_014569557.1, from coordinate 193,548 downwards.
GGAATTTTTTATTTAGAACAAATTGAAACGCGAAGAAGCTTTTTCAAGATTGAATACAGCAAAAATAAACGAACAGTGGCGATTCATTCTTCGTCAGATTAAATGTAAAGAATTTTATGAAGATATTAAGTATCTTTGGAAAAATTTTGATAGAATGATTAATACTAAGGATAAAATAATACAGCTGTTGCATGTAGAAATAGAAATGGCAGATATTGATCATAGAAGATTGCAAGAAGCTCATATTGGAATTATAGACAAAATTATTGGTAATTATTGTATTTGCAATTTTTCAAATATGTAAATATTTGAAAAGAAAAAGAACATTATTTTTAGAACTGTACGCGCAGAAACTTAGAGCTTTATGTGACGATTACATTAATAAAGTGCATAGCATTCAAGGTAAAGATACAGTAGAATTGAATAAATTAAAATCACATATGGAAAAAACTTGTGACGAAATCAAATTGATTATCGTGAATGAGAAAGTAGAATTGGAAAAAATATTAGCAAGGACTAATTCACAAAATGCTGTTAATATTTGTAATTTAATTTCATTGGTAAGCAAAATTTTAATAGTTCTTGCTTTAAAAATTTACACTAACTATATATTTTATGTATATTTTAATTTTTATTTACAGAGAAAAAATATGATGTTAGAACTTAAAAATAAAATTTCTATTAAAGTAGAAAATTTATCGAAACAATTAAATGAAATAATGCTAGAGTATAATACGACTACGGAAATCAAAAGGAAAAAATATGAATTATTGAAAGAACAGGATGATACTAATCTAGCAGAAATGACACAATATCCAAAATTAATTACACAATTGCAAAATAAAATAAATACTTTAAAAAATGACACAGAAAGTTTATTAGAAAAAAGGGAGTCTAGCATTACCGAGTTAAGATGTCAGATGAAATTTACAAGCCATAAATCATTAACAGTAAAAAAAAATTTTAGAACGGATCAAATTTTACAATCTGAACAGTTAAAAAAATTAAGCATTGTTTGTAATACTGTCATTAAGGTGAAAAACAAAGTTAATTACTTAATCTAATTAATCTTATATTATATTTTTTCTATTTTTACAGGATTTGAAAAAAATTAATGAAAAAAGTATTACATTGTTATCATTGATGAAATTGTGCTCAGAACTAGAACCTTTATCAGCATCTATTAAAATGTATATCTGTTCTAACATAGATCCTGTAGAAGAATCAACCATACATTGCGTGAGTGTTCATATAAAATTGTACAAATTTTAGTAAATTTTTAAAAATTTTCTATTAACTATTTATGTAAATATATACATACATAGATATCTAAACCATTTCAAAAATTGGAAAAATTTTGGATGCGTTACAATTATATAAAGGTTGAAAATATTTCAATGAAGAAAGAATGTAACAAGTTATTGGCAGAAAACAAACACCTAAGATATATGCTAAGAAATTATCTCATCAGCGTTTCCAGAATAAAGAGTACATTACCAATCACATCAATTGCTATTTAAATAACAATTGCAAAATAAAAATAACTAAACATTTTTAAATAAAAATTCTTTTTTAATATTTATAGCTCAAAATTAAATGTAAAAATAATTGGTCTATAACTAACGATGAGTGAATATTCCTCCTCCTAATGCCAAATATTTGTAAGGCCTTGCACGTGTACGTCCTCTGACAGGGTGGAAAAAGATTTTTTCTTTAGGTGCCATACTTTCCGTTTCCAAATATATATCGAAGCATGCTCTTAAACGTTGTAATTGTGCTGATATCGTCGGAGGTTTTGTCCACATAACATTAACTTCCCGTTCAATGTCTCTTAAAATATCAACCGATGCAGGAACCATAGGACTTATGCTTATGCTGAACAACGCAGCTACTTTTGGATAATCTGGTTTTATAGCAATCCTAGCTATGAGTTCACCTAGAAAAATATTTTATACTTTAATAACTTATATATAAGTAAATTTATTATAAAAAAAAAATATTACATACTGCTTCCACGACGTAATACAGCTTCATAAAAGATATCAACAGATGATACCAATCCTTCTCGATAAATGGGTGCGCTAGTATAATTAGAATAATTTTTCCATGTCATAGTAGTAAATCTATGCAACGAAGTTGTAATTTTTTGTGGCAGTGGATTAACGGTATTTATAAGAATAGGTAAATTTCCAGATTCCAATCGACGAATTTCTCGACATAATTCTAATCTAGCTTTTACTCGTCTTTTTATTTCTTTCAGAACGCTTACAACACTATCTTGCGTTGATTCTTGAACGGTAGGCTATAAATTAAATATAATGTAAGAAGATTGTTAAATATTAATTTAATATGCAGCATATAAAAGAATTTACCTTTTGATCGTGAGAGTTAGATGAAATAAAATGCAACCCAGCCATCCTTTGAGCCCATCTATAAGGAATACCTAATCCTAGACTTGAAAATGATCCTAAATTGTGACGCGCTAGTTGATAATGATTGGCAGGATTTGGACTTTCTATACCCAAATCATTGGGATATAATTCACGAAGAACTGATTCTGATACGAGCATGTCTCTGTTGGAAAAAATGCATTTGGTTTAATATAAATCCAGGATCATATATAAATAGTATATTCAAATTCAGATTACCCAGCACTAATGCCTCCAGAAACATCAGTTTCGAGTTTAGATTCTACCGTAACCACTTTTAAATGTATCATATAAAAGAATTGTAACGTTAATTTGGTTTCAGCTGAAAAATAATCGCCATAAATTATTCGTAGCAAAAATTTCTCTATAAATTATCTAATATATATTTTTTTTAAATTATAAAATCACTTACTTTTCATTGAAATGACAAGTGTTACGTTTAAAGGGTGCCTCTGCAATAATTTAGATCTTTTTTCTTCTTGTCTAGCTTCTTTAGACAATCTGTGATGTCTTTTTTTGTGTACAGGTGTTTCTTCTACGATATTCTCTAACTGAGTTTCAGGATCTGAATCTGATTCTTGTAATCCATCTTGATTATTTGTACGCTTTGCTTCGTCTTTGTCTCCTTCCACTTTTATGATAATTGTATTATCTACAAAACAATTGATTAATATTAAAAATAATTCATTTTGAATATATAACACTTAACGTACCATATGCATCTCGATATGCAGTTGCTTTTGCATAAAGTACATATAAAGGTGATGCGAGCAAAGCTGCTTTCTGATGTTCTTGTCTAACTTTATCTAAAGGTAATCCGAGACTTTCTTGCAATGGTTTACTTGCCTGCAAAAATATATTCATAAATATATATAGAATAGAATAAAAGTATATTAAAAGATAAAAAGAAATTACTTCTAGTATGGCTAGAAGTTGTGGTGCAAGATTATCCAATCTAGTTTGTTTAGATTCCATATCGGCTGTAACTGCTTTCTTACTTTCAGTTAATTCATCGCATAAAGCAGCTAGCTGTTTCCGTTGAGTCAATTCCCATTCAAGTCGAGCTAATCTTAATTGATGCGGGTTCATTTTTGTTATTTCCTAAAACAAATGTTTACAATAGAAATATTGAGTATTTTTTTTCTTCTTTTTATTTTTTTTAATTTACTGGTCTAGATATGCTTTCAGGTGCTTCTCCATAAAATTCTTCTTCCGGTACAAGTTGTATCAACTCATCTTTTGATCTAAAAATAAAAATACACATATTATTTAACATATTTGTGATTTATCAATCGCTTTGTATAAAAGATACAAAATGAAAACATACTTAAATTGTAGACATTTAATAACTTCTTTTTTTAAATGCATGACCTCGTATAATAAATTCTGTAATTGTAAATGCTTGCTATCGACACTACTCTTAGCCGCAACTAAAGAATCTCGAGCAAACTTAGTACGAAACTTCTCCATCCTATTGAGTTTCTTTAATTCAATAAATGATAACGATGTTTGAACTTGTAACTCATGTACTTCTTCCTCTGCCTGAAATATTATTATTACTTGCACTATAAATTATAACTTAATTGATAATAACAAAAGAAAAATTCTGCAATAAATTGTAATACATACGTTTGAATCATTGCTCATTTTTAATTTAGCAATTTTACTCATGGCTTTCCGGATATTTTCACATGTAGATAAGAAACTTTGCGAATCACTTTCGGGTGATCTTTCCAAAGCCTCTTTTTCTTCATTGGTGATTATAGTCTAAACAATATAATTTTTATGTTAAAAAAAAAAGTTTATTTTTTAAATATTATTATTGATAAATGAAATTGATGAGATTAATGAAATGAAAGTTAACCTTATACATGTCTCCATCTTTTAGCCACGGAATAGTACCAGTGCTGATAGATTTTCTCCTTTTTTTGGAATTATCTGTATCATTTTCTTTACCCATTTTATAAATTATAAAACATTAACTTATTCTTAACACAAATCCTTGTAAAATATCACTACGGTCTAATAGTATATAACTGAAAATAAGTTGCAATGGTAATGCAATGTAAGTTTTGAAAGTTGGTCATTGATGGCGCTGCATGTTAAAGGATCAACTGTAGTCAAAACAAAAATACTATAGTATACAATTTGACAAATTTATATTGAATATAAATAAAATTTTGCATTTCTCTGTATATAAATGAAATATAATTTTTAACAAAATATTAATAAATTTAAATATAAATGATGGATTTCATAAATATATTTTTTTATACATACATGGTTAATGACTACAAAGCATTGTAACATTTCATAATTTATAATTAACTAGTTTTAACCGGCTCAAAAGTATAATGAGTTACACCAGGTTTAGAGTATTGCTTTTCCATCTAAAAGAATAATATATATTTATAAATGAGTGTGTTTAATGGATATGTTTAAATAATATACATAATTTTGATAATATTGCTAACTTACTATAGGTTGGAACCATGGGTAAAATGAAAACAAGTAAAACAATCCGCCAAGGATTGCTACCGTACTAAAGAACATTAATGATGCACCTACAGGTGACATTGGCTGTCGAACTCCAGCTGAATAACGGTCTTCTCCTATTATATTTGCTTCGATGTGTACCTAGGAAACATGAATATTAATATAATATGATATCGATGAAATTAATTTAAATTCTAATACTATTTAAATTATTACCGGTTCATGAAGATTTCTTCTGAATTCAGGAAAATCATAGGGATAATATGGATCTTTTGTTTCGGGACTAACAAATGGTAGTTTTGGATAATCGCCGTATCCAAATCCATCATCTTCGTAGGTTTTGTATTCCCGTGGATGTAAATCATATTTTTTAGCTGCCGCTTTTATTTCTTCTTCCGTTTGTGGTATTTCCTTTTTGGCTCTCCATAAGCTAAAGTCTGTCCTTGCTTAAAAACAAAATAAAATAAATATAAGAATGATTAAAATTAATTTTAATAATTTAATATGCTATAAGTGTACATATGTGTTTATACCATCATAAATAAATATAAAAAGAAAAAAGGAAATAATAGGAATAAGTCATTGGATGAATATAAACTTACATAATAAAATAATAACCTATTAAATAGTTAAGTATTAAAAGGTGACAAAACTTAATAACAACATTAGAATACTTACTTTCCTCGCTATAATTAGCTTTTATAAATAATGTAAATTTGTTTCTTGGTACTAATAAACCTCTTAATGTCATACAATTTTTAAGAAGAGCCATTCTCGTTAAAGCTCTGTAACGTCAACCTAGAATGGTTAAACGCAGTCGACTAATCAAAGCACGCGCATTTGTGTGCAAGTATATATATTCTAAGATCTCATGACAATTATATTGACTAAAAAATTTAATTATTTCCCATTGTGGGTTCTCTAAACTATTAAAAAAAAAGATTCAATTTAAATAAATTTAGTCATAAGATTTAATATAACCAACGCAAACACCATAAAATAAATCTTATTATTTATTATCCATTTTCTTTTGGTTCACCCTGTATACATAATATAGAGTTCTTTCATACCTACAGAGCACGTATATAAACTTCCAATTAAAAAATTTTAATATCGATCGAAAAATTACAATTTTATTTTTTTTACGAATTAGATTGTCTTTCAATCTTTTATTCGTTTAATACGAAAAAAAACATAAAAAATTGTTCTTGTCGATTATATATAATGGAATTTATTCTGTCCAATGACCGTCACTCTACGTTCGTTTACAAAGAAACGATCGTTGTCATTCTGACATTTCTTACTTTCGTAAAAATCAATTTTCTACTGCTTCATCGACATTTGATTTTTTTTAATTACGACCTAGTTTATTTCTAATTATTTGTAGAAATATAGTAGAAAATATTTGTTGAAAAAATAAGTGTATAAAGTTCTAAAAGAAATGGGTGTCTTTGTTATACGATGACTGGCTATATGAAAGCTCAAATTCAAGATGGCCGACTGCGTGGGTTCGTTAATGTTCGTGGATACAGGTAACTGTAGTGGATAATTAACTGTAAGAAAAACGTTAAAATCGTTTAATCCAAGATCGTCGAAATTCGTTAGACAGTTTTGTCTTTTCAAGCTGATTTTACCGACGGTAAGTTGAATATTATGATAAGTTTAGAATTTGAGTAAGGTTCGACCAAGTGTAATGAAAGGGATATTCAAGTTTTTACATTTTTTCAATTCGTTTACTTTCTTACTATAGGATTATGTGTCAATTTTAAGCAACGTTATTGGTCACATTTGTTTTGTTTAGTATTATCAGAGAATAATAATAAATTATTGTATGTAAGTTTTATTGTGTTGGTATTCATGGGCCTTTTTTTTTTACAATAACTGATTGTTGGAGGTGTGTTTCTCTGATAATTAATAACGCGCGTAATGCAAATTAAATTTGAAAATAATTATCATTGAAAATATTCAAGTATTACAATTTAAATAGAATTTTATTTTCTATTAATTATTGTCATATAGAAGCAACAAAATAGGATAATAAAATGAACGTTAATATTTTCTTATTAGTTTGATAAGAGTATGATATATAGTTTGAATTTGTAATCTTTGTGTAGTATAATTATTGAGTAAGCTGGAGTCTGACTGCAGCAGCATGGCGAGCCCATCGCCACAATCTTCTCCTATGCCTCCGCCACAAGCTCCGAGTCCAATGGGTCCTCCACAACAGGCTCCGTCTCCTTCTAATCCTCAAGGTAGTCCAATGGGTCCTCCACAACATCATCCGCACAGTCCAACGCAAGGATATCAAGGTGGTCCACCGATGCCACCAGGTGGTCCTCCGATGTCACAACCTCAGCAACAACCACCTTCACAACAACAAAATTACCCACCTCATCCTCAACAAATGCCACCTAATATGGGTCCTCAGGTATTTAATTCTTATCGCTCTTTATAAAACAGTACAGCTTGTGTAACATGTCTTTTTAACTTATTTTTTTTATTTTATAACTGTTATGATAAAATATAATTGTTTTTACATTGATGGAATAGATGTCGATGATGTTATACCAAGATGAAAAGTATCAAATAATTGCTATTTATTGTCAAAGAAATTTATAAAAATATGGTTTCTAGACTATAATAGATCAGACACTTTCTTATCGATATGTTTAAAATCTGCTTCTTGAAAAAGTTTAACAAGTTGCTCTGCGATGGTTTGATTGCAAACTGTTATAACTTTTATAGCCATTAAATCCAATTCATAGCGTATAAAAAAGTGATTTAATATAATGATTATACTTTCGTGTTCAATTCAAATTTTAAACAATTGAAAGATTTCTGTTTACGGTGGGCCATTTGTACTTATCACAGTTCTTTTCGCATTCTTTCTATATTCCTGCCTGTAGGTACACACATCTCTACTTTTTATTTCTTCAATATAAGTTTCGACAACATCATTGCAATTAAATATAACATAAGTGCAGTGGTTCTTAATAATCATATTTTATGAATAAGAAAATATTAGTAATTATTAATAAGATATAATATCAAATTATTTAATTTTATTATATATTTACCCATAAGTTCTTTGAATTTAAGCATGTTATTCTAGTGGTTACGCTATCTAAATACATTCTGTATTCGGTCAACCATAGTAGTATAGTGACATAACGCTTGAGATAAATCTAAAACATTACATAAATCTTTATATCTTCTATTTAGTTTAATCTTGTTTTTTTTTGTTGAAAATGTTTAGGTACACAAATAACAAGTAATTGCACTTATCTTTTATATTGGATATTTTCATCTGTTTTCTGTTAAAGAATGCTCCATGATTTTGTATGGTAGAAAAGGATTGTTTTTTTGATAGGATTATAAACTATTCCTATCTTTATTTTCTTATTTTCTAAAAGAACCAAGGAAATGCAAACGTGTGGAAATTGATTGGAAAAATTGACAGTACTATTTATAGGATTTATTATCCTATTGAATTGTTAGATAGTTTTGGTAATTTAATCTGTATTGTACTTTCTTTGCTAATAATTCTACAAATGAGAAGTTTGCTATCTATCTTCGTATAGATTTTTATCAGTTATTAATTAAACATACTTGTGTGATGGAAAATTTTGAACTAATTGTTTGATTACTTCATATTCTATCTGATGTTCATACTTCGTTATAAGATCCCAGTTGATACTTTTACATTCTTTAATTTTTGTTTTGTTTATTGACTTCTTAAATATCTACACAATTAGACGAATAATAGTAAGAAGAAATAGGATAAAAATATAATATAAAAATAGGATGAAATAAGTTTTTATATATTTCACGTTTTACATTGGATAAATAAATGGTTCGTTTTAGTGAGAGTTAGTGTGACCATGACCTTTAAAGGAGTGATTTCTATATTTTTTTTTAATTTATATATATACACATACGTACACACACATATCCAATACAAATATTTTCACTCAATCAAGTAAACTGATTTCTTTGCTACATTATAATATTCAAATATTATATCTTGTTCTTCTATCTCACAATATTTAATACTCTCATTAATACTCTCTGATGATACTTTATATGAACGAAGAAGCTTTGTAATGATATTATCTAGCAGGTTTAGTTAATAAAAAAGAAAGAAACAATTTGAGCGTAGGATTAAAATAAAGTATTACTTTCGACGAAAGTATACATTCTTGATTTTCTATATACAAATAATATTTTGTTGGTAACATTAATATAATTTTAATATGTTGTTAAACTTTTCTTTGTCGTTTAAATCAATTGGAAATATTAATATATCATGATTTTTGTTCAAACATATAAGATCATGCCGAGATTCGAATTAAAACTACACTCATTTACATTTTCCAAGTATTTTGTGAGCGTGCGATCTCTTAGACACGTCACTCAAGTATAATTTAAATAGCGTTTCCTAGGAGAACGATTGTTTTATTTCTTCTTGACCTCGGGGAATTTTTATCTTACCTCAATCTACGTATAATAATGCATAAAAGAACTATAATTTAATTATTTACTATAGTATCAATGGTTGTAGTATATAACAAAACATCTCATATTATATCATTAGATTTTTATTTCAAAATTTATTTTTATTTATATTTATTTTCTTAGAAACAAAATTGAACCAATTTTTACACACACAGACACACATAGTTGAAATATAAATGAAATATTATTTAAATTCTATGTTATTATTACATATTTAATAAATCCATAATATATATACGTACATGAACAAATGCATATTCATATAGACAAAAAAACGTGAGATATATTCTAATATTATGATTTATTTCTCAAGGATACTTTTTCGTCAGCTTCACGTATTATTCTAACGAATTCCTTTGCTATTTTCTCGTTACAAGCACCGATAGCTCGCGGCTTCATAATATCGATTTTATCACCTGTGTATTTAATTATTTTTTTTTTAAATTATTATTATTATTATTATTATTATTATTATTATTTTTATTCGCGAATAAAAATAAATTTCGCGGATTCCTCTGAAGGAATAAACGTGTTAATTTCGAAAATTATTTCATTGTTAAATATCAAACGGTCTTAATTAAAATACAAAATTTTAAACAGTCGTTAATTACCTGTTACGCGGTCAACCACGATACCACCTGCTTCTGTGATAATTAAAGATGCAGCCGCGATATCCCACGTGGAAATACCTGGACCTTCGATGTAGTAACCCTCCACTGCACCCAATGCGACGTAACAAAGAGTTAAGGCAGCTACGCCAAGTGTACGGATACTTCCATAAAATAATTCAGATTAACACAAATTGTCGACATTTTGGGACTTCTCAGCTATGAGTAAATTATTATAATTTCCTGATTTTCATTCTAGGTCTTCTTTTTATATTATTATTATTATTTTTCAAAACAATATATCCACAGGATAAGATCGAGCAAAAATGACGATATTTTTCATTTTTAAAATGACAATGAATTTGTTGAAATTTATATACACCATGATAGGGTTATATTATTTAATGATTAAATAATAATTTATTGTTAATATTATTTTTTTATTATATAATTTATCTTACCCCTGTGCTATAGATGCAACAGCTTGTACCCGTTCAACGGTTAATTCCTTTAAATGATCGATTTTTATAAAACCAGATTCTATGCAGAGTAAAGCTTTCGATATATCTGTTAAGAGAGAGATACAAATTATTTCAACGATTAATTATTTCTCTTTTTTTTTTTTTTTCGAGTATTTCTTTTATTTTGATTTTATTTTACTTACCTTGAACTTGTGATACATGAATTCGTTTCCCATTTAAATATGCTCCTTGACCTTTACGAGCAGTAAACAGTTGTTCTTGAATCGGATTGCAAACAATACCCAAAACCATTTCCTTTTGAACAGCTAATCCAACAACAACGCAAGTATGTGGAAATCCGTGAATAAAATTAAGCGTACCGTCGATCGGATCAATGATCCATGTAGGATCATTAGTTAATTCAGGTAATTTCTGTCCCGTTGATTCTTCAGCGATAAATCTAAAGTGTCGGTAAAAATAATACAAGGAAAAAAGAAAAGAAAATAGAAAAAAGGAAACATATTATTTATTTATGCGATTACTCGGTATTCATTGGGTTTAACCATTTACGATAATTATTTAAACCTGACTCATTTACCTATGACTGGGATATATACTCTTTAATTTATTAATTATAATATCCTCTATTTTTTTATCATACTCAGTAACGAGATCCCAATCCCCTTGTTTTTCATGTATATTCTTCGAACCGTTAATGGCATCTTTGAGAATCTTTAAGAACAAAATTCAATATATACAATAGTATATGTTAAAATAAAATAGTACGAACATTTTCTACATTTGTGTAAATTAAATGATTGAAATTAAATTAAAACAAAACAAAAAATTACCTTAGCAGATTCCTTAACAAGATTCAAAGCAATTTCGTAATATTCATCTTCGATTTGTCGTCCTGCCATTTTCTAGTTAAATTTTTTCCCAACGAACGTGACTCGTTTACGATCAGCTTGTGAAAAGGCTCGAAGCTAGACTGTCTCGATTACACCTGTTTGCTATGCTTTTCAATAATGATTTGTTTGGAGAGGGTGTTGGTAAGATTCGAGTGAATGATTATTATGACGACGACGACGATGATTACGACAACGACCAAGGAAATATCTTTTTTTCTTAATTTTATACGAAAATGATTTCATATCCTTTATTTTATTATTATATCTCTTATATATATATCAAAAAAATACCATGTAAAAATAATAGTTTATATTTAAATTTTAGACTTTTTTTTTTTTAGCGATTGTAACAGTAGTAAAAAACCTAAGCGGATTATTATAACAAGATAATGATGTTTACATTTTACGATAATTTTAATTGCATACGTTTCGACTAACCATAAGCAGTATTAAATAATGTCATATTACAATTAGACATTTTAAGGTCATCGCGTATTAAAACTCGCGAGTACGAGTATAAAATTAATTAAGATAAGTTAATTGATAATAAAGTATATCAATTCCATCATGATATACAATAATGCAATTTTAATTTACGTAATCATCTTAGAGAGGAACAAGACTTTAGTGAATGTATTTAATACCTAATCGCACCTCGTGATTACCAACTTACAGTGCAACAGATTTTTCTCGTATTTTTTTTTTTTTTTTTTTATCAATTAACAATTCGGTTTTTTTTAAATTATTTTCTTCTTTTTGTTATACTTTCAATAGATTTAATGAAATTAGTCAAACTTAATATTATCACGTTTAGAAATAAAAGTATTTTATTAACACACAGTTATATTATTTAAAAATGATACAATAGTTATATTTGAAGTAAACTTTAATTAATGCTTCATATGTTGAAGTCTTTTTCTTCGTGTCTTCAAGTCCGTGTCAACTATCAGTTTCGTTACTTCGCAAGCCAATTGGCTTTTACACGCGGCAACGGTGTTTGGTTTCATTAGATTGAAAGGTCCACCTAAGGTGAACGTACGAATCCTCAGTAAAAAAAGATATATATAAATATATATAGCAAAAAAGAAAGAGAGATAAAAAAAAGAAGGGCAATGTTAAATATGAGATAACTAGGTTCGTTTGTTGTACCTTTCGAATCCAATAAAGTACCACCAGCTTCAGTGACTATTAACATTCCTGCTGCTACGTCCCAAGGTTGAAGACCATCCATTTGAAAGCAATCTATTACGCCTTTAGCCACATAAGCTAACGATAAAGCAGCTGAGCCTATATTTCTGATACTAAAAAGTATTCGATAAAGATCTTTCAATGATTTTTATTATATATATTGATTATTATTATTATTATTATTTCATTAACTTACGCTTGGCATGCATCGAATAAAGCCAAGAATCTACCCACAGCTATGTCTTTTTGATCGTACATTCTGATACTTCCAACTTCAAAAGCCAACAATGTTTTTTTCAATTCTAAAATTAAAAAAAAACAACAATATAATTGATAACAATAATAATAATATAATAATATGATTTATTATTTAAAGATAATCATAAAAAATAAGGAAATTGTTAAAAGTGTACAACGCGGTAAAGATTTATTCACCTGTTACATTGGAAACTTGAATAGGTTCCCCATTTAGGAACGCACCTTGACCCTTTTTTGCCGTATACAGTTCACAATTGATTGGATTATAAATGATTCCTAAGACTATTTCCTTACAAATAGATAAACCTACAGAAATGCAGAATTGTGGGAAAGAATGTACGAAATTGACTGTTCCATCGATCGGATCGATTATCCATGTTGGTGCGTCAGTTAATTCTGAAAGCTTCTTCGACTGGCTGGTTTTTTCTTCCCCGATGAATCTGTGTTATCGTTTATATGTCTTTGATAAAACATTCTTTCGCATTAAATTACTCTCTTGATTATATTACTATTATTATCATTAATGTTGTTTTACTCACTTATGATCAGGAAATTCCTCGATAAGTGCTTTAAACAAAAATTCTTCGATTTTATGATCAAAGTTTGTAACTAAATCTGTCTCGATTGTTTTTGATTTTACAATTTTTTCCAATTTGTCGACATTTTTAATAAACTAAGAACACAAACAACGAACGTCAGTGTAATATTTCTATCGAATTTTCTTTGTATTTTTTCTTTTTTTTTTCTTTTTGTATTTTCATTGGCGTACCTTTCCAGCTTCTAAAGTTAAATTTTTCGCAAATTCAAAATATCTCGCGATGTCATCCTGATCATTAGCCATAATCGTTGAGAAAGATACTTTAAATAGAGTGACTGTCCGATTAGACGTAAGAGAAGTCTGCTGACTCTTTCTTATCTTATTGTGTGAAAACAGTGATATTCGATTCTGAAGATGGCGCCGGTTAATGGATTTCCACATTTAAAATGAATTAATTATTTCTAAGTATTTCAATTGAATATTTTACAAACCTATATCAACGTAATTCGTCGACGAATCAACTTCGTGAAGTTTGGAAAATATGATCGACGTTTTAAAAATAATTTCGTCATAAATCGATTTTCGTTTAATCTGTCAAACCTAATAAAACATTGATTATTTACATTTATAAGTATATTAGTCATTATTTTTTTTTTTTTTTTTTTTTTTTTTCTCTCCTTTTTTTTTTTTGATACAATTTTAATCATATTCGCATTAATTTTATCGAAATATTTATAAGTAGGACGTTTTATTTTAATTAGTTAAGTTTCTTGATCGAATTTCGTAATACAATAGAACCCCGAATGATCAGAACATAATCGGAATACTACTAATTAATTAAACGTTCTTTCATTCAAGTAATATCCTTGAGTGTTCGAGTATATGTATTCGATCCCATATTGGATCACGTAACTAAATTTGGAGATCTTAATAATTTGAGCAAATGTAAACAATTTTTGAACGTGTAGAGACCAAAAATTAATTCAAAACCTTTTTAACAACGTATTATATGTCTCTGTGAATTTATGATAGTGAAAGAGAAGATAGTATGAAGTCTGTACTCTGAGTCATGAAAATATTTGCTTGGATAAAGATGTTCACCTAATGGAAAAATTTCAAAAGTTCTATTTCACGCAATATTTACAATTTACAATATGTAGAACGATCAAATCAAAATCTTTTCTATAATCTGAAAATAAACGATGTCTAATATATAAACTAAATATATAAAAAAGGTGTCGTTTAATTATTCAAAATTTTTATTGTTTGAATACTTTTCTTTTTCTATTAGTAGATAATCGAGGTTCTACTGTATACACTGAAACCTATGTTTTATTAAATAAAAATTTGTTTTTAATACTATAACAACACACTTAACAGACGAACAGAACAATCCCGCTGTTCCTTCGAAACTGGTAGGACTTTGGTAAGATAGCAGTCGTTCTTACAATTATCGTTGTTTAAGAAAAGGTGATAATTTTATTATCTTACTCTTTCGAGAAGGTAACTTTGAAAGTATTACGTTGCATTTTTTAACACTGATCTTCTTTGATGAGTCTTGGAATCTGCTTGCTGGATCAGTTTAACTAAATCGTATCCTAATTTTGGATTGCCAACTGCAATTACTTTTGGCGACATTACGTTGAATTCTCCACCTAATTTATTACATTAATAATGATAATGATAATGATAATGATAAGACAATTAACTAGTAATATTTAGTTGGAATTTTAGATAAAATATTATTTGATATTTGATAAATACCATTTGTGTCAATGACTGCACCACCAGCTTCTTGAATTATTATCACACCAGCTGCTACATCCCAAGGCATTAAATTATCCGAATGATAAGCTTCTGCAGCACCCATTGCTATATAGCAAAGTGTCAAAGCTGCTGAACCCATTGTTCTTATTCCATGAGCTACCGAAACAAATGCTTCCAATCTACCCAATATGATATCTCTGATATTCTCTATTGCTGCAAATGAAGCTTCCAAACATAGCAAAGAATGTTCCAAATCTGTAAATTCATTTTTTAATTATATAAGTGTCATAATAATTATGTCCAATAATATTGAAACACAATTAACTTCATATAATTTATTTGATATATTATACAATTATTTATATTATCAAGTAAATTTCTTTGTAATTTTTGTGCTTGGTCTCCACTATCGTAATTATCAGCACAATTTTGTTTAATTGCACAAACAAATAATTTTGTGTTTGAATCATACCTGGAACCTTCGAAGTTTTTATGGGTTTCCCATTCAGAAATGCACCACAACCTTTTCTAGCAGTAAACAATTGTTCCAATATTGGATTATATACAATACCCAGTTGGAGTTCTTTGTTTACTGACAAAGCAATCGATATGCAAGTGAAGGGAAAAGCATGAACGAAGTTGGTAGTTCCATCGATCGGATCTATGATCCATGTTGGTGTATTTGTCAGTTCTGGTAGGCATTTTGTTTTTGAAACTGTTTCCTCACCGATAAATCTACAAAGATGATAGTAAACATTAACTCGTCAAAATTATATAAGAATTTGATACGCGACAAAAGTAATTTTGTAAAACTCTTTCAAAATTTTTATCGAGTCATGCTTATCTGATTTTTTTGTTTCTCAAGTAAAAATTAAATAAAAATATTCTATTACTATGGGGAAATTGTAATAGAAGACACACACACACACATAAAATTATAAATAAAATATTTTTCAACGACAAATATCTCGCATAGAAAATTTCTATATACTAAAAATCGCGTCAATTATGAACAATAATAATTTTGTATGTTAAATTATACTAACTTGTGATTAGGAAATTCCTTCATAAGATTATTGATTAAAATTTCTTCGACCTTCTTATCATACTGTGTCACTAGATCCCAATCGGCAACTTTAGTTTCGATTTTTTTATTGGAAATATCAATGGCCTCTCGTATTACCTAATACAAAATAAAAAAGTTATCGGATAATGCAGGATCGTTATTATATTACAACATAATAAAACGATACGAGTAATAGTATCTTTTGAACGTATTATTAATTGTTGTATAAAATCATTTTACGAAGAACGTCTGATAGGCCATAAACACGATGATAATTTTGTTGAATAAAAGCGACAGTGATAAGCATATTGTAATCTACATATATATTCCAGTTAAAATAAGAACATATATATCATTCCGAAGATATTGTTATTTCAACAAAAAAGTTTTATCAAAAAGTAAATCATTATTTTTATTAGGTCAGAAAACATAACTGATTTTAAACGAATATGTATTATTTACAATTGATATCATAATTTCTTTAATTTTAAATAATAATAAATAATTCGTGATTATATATATATATATAGAAAAATCTCGTATATGTCTATTTAACAAATTAAATTTTAATTAAGTAAGATTAACAAAAATATGTGCCTAATGGTAATGCAATAATAATTTCTAAAATTTATTTTTGTGTTATTTCATTTGTGAAGGAAAACACTTGTTGTGAATAATGTTTGAATGAAAATGATTATAAATACCTTTCCTGATTCGATCGTAAGCTTCAAAACATAATCGTAACAACGATCGAGTTCCTCTTGATCGACCATGATTATCACACTGATCAAAACTGATAAAACTAGAAGTTGTTATTTCCTTTAGATTTCTTTTACCGCGAATAAGTTTGGAACGGTTAACTGTTGCGATCCGTTTCGATCACAATACCGAATCGTTGATGGGAAGCTCCGTTTTATGGCACAGCAGTAACCCCCCACCATGTGCTTTCATTTTACTCGACTTAATTAGGAATAATCAATATCATTACTTTCAATTCTTTTCTACTTGCCGGTTTATGTATTGATATGATTTAAGCCTATCAAGATTATAAACTATTTTATTTTTATTAATAATTAAAAATAAACTGTTGTAAAGTTACGATTTTTATTATTAACTTTTATGGACGTTGTAAAACATTGAACAAAAATTTAGATTAATAAATTATTAATGATGTTAAATTAATTTATAGGTAATTAATAAATTATTTATAACATACAATTAGTCAATTTTTGTTAGTAAAATTAGAGTATTATTTTGTTAATTTCTAAATCATTTCAATCTTAGCTAAGTTGAAAAGTTAAATGAACATTAGAAACATACAAACTATTGTATAAAATATTATCAAAATTAATATTAATTATGAATAAAATTTAATATAAATATGAATTTATAAAAATATCTTAGTTGACAAATAATCAATTTATATTCAGTAAATAATTATAGGAAAATTACTGAGCTGCTGTCGAGTTTTAAAAATGAAAAGGAAAAAACAACCCTGCTTTATTGAACGTAATTGTGTTTTTGTTATTGGACAAATAAGAATCACGTGAAATCCCGAGTCTATCATTGAGCCCCACAAGTGGAGATGCACACCGGATGCCTAACATGACCAAGGAACGTGATCTCGTTCGGTTTAGGGCGTGAACAGTTCATGCTCTATCGTTCTTCTATACGTTTAAAACGTTTAATATATAGAAAAGTAATGCTTGTGTTAGTAAAAGAAAGTAATGTGTGTGTTAGTTAGTCACTGACCAAGCACGTGTAATAACGCGTTTATTATTATTTCTATTATGTTTACTACCAGGAGGACCCACGTGGACAATTTGTCATCCTGGTCCTTTTATATTACTCTCTTTTGATTTAATCTTGTTAGGTACACGTTATATCATGAATAACTAGTTTAAAGTACGCTCTCCAGTTTTGTCCATTTCAATTATGTCTTTGATAAATTCAAATTCTGAAGAATTATTGTTCATGCAGGGAAAAAATTTGCTTGATGGTTTAACGTTTTCTTTGGGTTTTTCTTGATAAATTATTTTGAGGAAAATATAAAGAATATGACTGATCGATGATAGGTAAAAAAAATAAAAATTAAATGTTAAAGAAACTAATTCATGACGAATAATAATACCTGCAATAACATAAATCTAACAATAAAGATATAGATAGTAGATACCACGAATCTAACTGTATATTTATTGCGTGTAGTAATACTTCAGTTGAGAATATACATTTTTAAGTCAATTTTTCTTTTTCCTCTTTATCTCTAAAATATCATATATGACATAATAAAAATTTGATAAGTAATTTTATAAGTATTTGTTTATAAATTAATATTACATACACTAATTTTTTCGTTACGATCTATGTGATTTGCAGAATCAAGGTGGATCTGGTCCAATAGGTCAGGGACCGAATCCTCAACAAGGGCCGGTCGGCTCAATGGTACCTGGTCAAATAGGTCCAAATGGGCCTCAAAGTGGCAGACCTGTTGGGAACAATCCAAGTAATCAAATAGGACCAGGAGGACAAATGGGACCCGGTAATCAAATGAGTCAAAATGGACCTGCAAATCAAATGGGTCAATTAGGGCCAGGAAGTGGTCCGGGTACACAAATGGGACCAGGAGGTAGCCCTGGGGGACAAATAGTAGGTCCAGGAAATGGACCTACTGGTCCCGGAGGTCCAATGGGACCTGGGAATGGACCTAATGGACCTGGTCCAATGGGACCCGGTGGCGGTCCGGGTGGACCACAATTGGGACCAGGGGGACAGATGGTACCTAATAGTCAGATGTCTCAGAGTGGACCAGCTAATCAATTAGGACCGAATGGGCCAAGTAATCCAATGGGTCCAGGAGGACCTACTAATCAAATGAGTCACGCAGTTGCTAGCGGTCAAATGGGACCAAATGGACTCGGTGGACAACCATCGTCTAATCAGATTGGTCCCAATACTCCTAATCCAGGACAAATTGTTCCTGGAAATACCGGACCAATGGGACCAGGCACACCAGTCAATCAGATGAGTCAAACTGGACCTGGTCATATTGGACCTAGTGGTCCACCAGGTCCTGGTCAAGAAAATTTAAATGCTTTACAAAAAGCTATTGATTCTATGGAAGAAAAAGGTCTTCAAGAAGATCCACGATATTCGCAGTTGATAGCGCTAAGAGCACGTCAAGGAAATAACATGGGAGAGAAACAAACGTTCAGTGCTCAGCAGTTACAACAATTACGGTGAGTTTAACGACGTATTTTTTATTTCATTCTTTCATTAAAATTTATAATTCATACTATTATTATTTGCAGAGTACAAATAATGGCTTATCGTCTATTATCGAGGAATCAACCTTTGTCTCAACAGTTGGCACTTGCTATTCAAGGTAATTATATATGTAAAGTATAGTTCCGCTATATGC
The DNA here is from genome assembly GCF_001313835.1 of Polistes canadensis. Lineage (NCBI taxonomy): Eukaryota > Metazoa > Arthropoda > Insecta > Hymenoptera > Vespidae > Polistes > Polistes canadensis. Next base: position 173,890 of record NW_014569557.1, on the reverse strand, counting down.
CGCCATATACACGGAATGGTACTCTTACTTATTAGGTCCAATGCCGCGTATATAGCGGCAAAACTCATTTTATTATTTGTAAGAATAAAGATTTTCTTTTTTATACTTTATATGAAAATATTTAGTACACAATTTCTCCTTGTATGACAAATAGCTTAGACCTCGTGACGAATAGATTTGAAATACTTCTGAGCCGTTAAGAATTAATCCTTTATTCTTCTGCAACAAAAATAGGTGGAGCACCACCCCCAGGTATGACTCCACGACCTATGGATCCATCTCAAGGACCAGCTACTACTCCAGGACCACAAATTCCTGGTCCTAATGTAATAGGACCTACAGGTGCTCCGAGGCCAGGTTGTCAAACACCTCAACAACAACAGCCACCTCCGCAAGGTGCTAAAACTAATAGAGTAACGAGTGTTCCTAAGCCAGTAGGATTGGATCCATTGTTAATTTTACAAGAACGAGAGAATAGGTAAATACTAAGAATTATTTATAACAAATGACATATTTACTATTACGAACGACTATTAAACATGTTTTTTTGTGGCCTTGCATAATAGAGTGGCTGCTCGTATTACGTTAAGAATGGAACAACTTAGTAATTTGCCAACAAATATGCCTGAAGATTTACGTATTCAAGTGCAGATTGAATTACGTATGTTAAGGGTACTTAATTTCCAACGACAACTTAGATCTGAGGTAACAGACAGTAATCATTGTTATATAATAATATAAAATATATATTTTTGTAATGTTAAGTAAACTAATTTTATTATTACAGATAATAGCATGTACTCGAAAAGATACAACCTTAGAAACAGCGGTTAATGTAAAAGCTTACAAACGTACGAAAAAGCAAGGTTTGCGAGAAGCAAGAGCCACTGAAAAATTAGAAAAGCAACAGAAGTTGGAAGCTGAACGTAAACGTAGGCAAAAACATCAAGTAGGTTTTTTTTTTTTTAATATTAACATGGAAAAAGGAATGATATTATTAGGAAAGTAATAAGATAATAATCCTCGCGTTGCTGTGTTTGATTCTTTTTCAGGAATTTCTTAGCTCGGTACTTCAACATGGTAAAGATTTTAAAGAATTTCATAGAAACAATGTGGCTAAATTGGCTAGACTCAATAAAGCTGTGCTCAATTATCATGCGAATGCTGAACGCGAACAAAAGAAAGAACAAGAACGTATTGAAAAGGAACGTATGCGTCGTCTTATGGCTGAGGATGAAGAAGGATATAGGAAATTGATTGATCAAAAGAAAGACAAACGTTTAGCATTCCTTTTATCGCAAACTGATGAATACATTAGTAATCTTACTGAAATGGTTAAACAACATAAGATTGAACAGAAGAGAAAACAAGTTGAAGAACAGAAACGTAAAAAAGTAAATTATTTGATTTGTTTATTATTACAAATATTTATAATTAAAATAAATTTATTTTCTAATCTTTATATTATTTAAATAAAATTCTAGAAAAAGAAGAAACTTCAAGATGGAGAAATTAATGAAGATGGTACTCCAAATGATGACACTCGTGTCGGTGTTATCGAAATAGCAACGGGTCGTACTTTAACTGGTGATGAAGCACCACTGATGAGCCAACTTTCAGCATTCTTAGAAGCTCATCCTGGATGGGAACCAATCGATTCCGAAAGTGAAGATGACGAAGAAGACGAAGAAGATGAAAGTAAGAATAAATTTAATAGCATTTTATTTACAATGTTTATTTTATAAATGAATAATTTAATAATACTAAACTTTTTATTGATATCATTAGACAAAGAAAAACCAATGGGTGATTCCGAAGAAGAGAAAGTGAAAAAAACGATACATAAAGCCAAGGTCGAAGATGACGAGTACAAAACAGAAGAACAGACATATTATAGTATAGCGCATACTGTTCACGAATCTGTTACAGAACAAGCTTCAATTATGGTTAACGGCAAATTAAAAGAATATCAGATTAAGGTAGAAAATAAAGAATGTTGGATATTTTATATTGTATTATAAATATTCAATAAATAATTAACAATGAATTACATATTTTAGGGATTGGAGTGGCTAGTATCATTGTTTAATAATAATCTTAATGGTATTTTGGCGGATGAAATGGGTCTCGGTAAAACTATTCAAACTATAGCATTAGTCACATATCTAATGGAGAAGAAGAAAGTAAATGGCCCATTTTTGATCATCGTTCCATTATCGTACGTAAGATAATTTATTTTTTATTCTCATACAATTAAAATTATCCAATATTTTTTCTTATTAAATTTCTCATCGCAGGACACTTTCTAATTGGGTTCTCGAGTTTGAAAAATGGGCACCTAGCGTTGTGGTTGTATCTTACAAGGGGTCACCAGCTGGTAGACGTGCCATTCAATCTCAAATGCGAGCAACTAAGTTTAATGTTTTGTTAACAACATATGAATACGTTATTAAGGATAAGGGTGTCCTGGCAAAATTGCAATGGAAATATATGATCATTGACGAAGGTCACAGAATGAAAAATCATCACTGCAAATTAACACAAGTGTTGAATACGCATTACTTAGCACCCCATAGACTTCTGTTAACTGGTACACCACTTCAGAACAAGCTACCTGAGTTATGGGCTTTGTTGAATTTCTTATTGCCTTCCATATTTAAATCTTGTAGTACTTTTGAACAATGGTTCAATGCACCTTTTGCAACAACCGGTGAAAAGGTAAATAAATTATTATTAATTATTCTTAATAATCATTTACTTTCTAAGTACAACTTTTGAATTTTAAATTTTGCGTTTAAGGTCGAGTTAAACGAGGAAGAAACTATCTTGATTATTCGTCGTTTGCACAAAGTTTTGCGACCATTTTTACTGAGACGTTTGAAGAAAGAAGTCGAATCTCAGTTACCTGACAAAGTGGAATATATTATTAAATGTGACATGTCTGGACTCCAGAAAGTATTATACAAGTAAATATTAACTTCAATATTTTATTTCAATGATATCAAAATTTTTTTCCACTTTTTTTTAACATAAAAATCTATTTATTTTTTAGGCATATGCAGAGTAAAGGTGTTTTACTGACAGATGGTTCTGAGAAAGGCAAACAAGGCAAGGGTGGTGCCAAAGCTTTGATGAACACTATTGTACAATTAAGAAAATTATGTAATCATCCTTTCATGTTCCAAGCTATCGAAGAAAAATATTGTGAACACGTTGGTACTCAAGGATCTGGTGTTATCACTGGGTATGCACATAACAATTACATAAAAATTAAATATTTATATATATGTTCTGTATACAATATTAATTAATTTTAAATCAACAGACCAGATTTATATCGCGCATCTGGAAAATTCGAACTTTTGGATCGGATCCTTCCAAAATTGAAAGCAACCAATCACAGAGTATTGCTTTTCTGTCAAATGACACAGTTGATGACGATTATGGAGGATTATTTAAGTTGGAGAGGATTTATGTATTTAAGATTAGATGGTACAACCAAGGCTGAAGACAGAGGGGATTTATTAAAAAAATTTAACGATCCTGGCTCAGAATATTTCCTATTTTTATTGTCCACGCGTGCTGGTGGTCTCGGTTTGAATTTACAAGCTGCTGATACTGTAATTATCTTCGATTCTGATTGGAATCCGCATCAGGTACGAATTATTATTTTTTTTTATATTGTTTTACAGTGAACAAACAAAATTTATTTGTATATAGAAAGCTTAATTATTTCATCCATTATTATTTTAGGATTTACAAGCTCAAGATCGAGCACACAGAATCGGTCAGAAAAACGAAGTACGCGTACTCAGATTGATGACCGTAAATTCCGTCGAAGAAAGAATCTTAGCTGCAGCTCGTTACAAATTAAACATGGACGAGAAAGTTATACAAGCTGGAATGTTCGATCAGAAATCAACAGGTTCGGAGCGTCAACAATTTTTGCAAAGTATTTTGCATCAGGACGATGCAGAGGATGAGGAAGAAAATGAAGTACCGGATGACGAGACGGTTAATCAAATGATTGCGAGAACGGAAGGTGAATTTGAGATATTCCAAAAATTAGATTTAGAAAGAAGAAGAGAGGAAGCGAAATTAGGACCAAATAGAAAGTCAAGATTATTAGAGGAAGCTGAATTACCTGATTGGCTTGTCAAAGACGACGATGAAGTTGAAAGATGGACTTACGAAGAAGATGAAGAAAGATACCTTGGAAGAGGTTCAAGGCAACGTAAAGAAGTTGATTATACAGATAGTATCACCGAGAAAGAATGGTTAAAAGCCATTGATGATGATGGTGCGGAATATGACGAGGAAGAAGAGGATGATAAGAAAAAGAAAAAGACGAGAAAACGAAAGAAAAAGGGAGAGGAGGATGACGAACCTATGCCAAAGAAAAGAAGAGGGGCTGGATCATCGATTGATCCTAAGATGAAACGTGCTATGAAGAAATTAATTATGGTTGTTGTTCATTATACCGATAGTACCGATGGTAGATTACTAAGTGAACCGTTTATGAAACTACCATCTAGGAGGGAGTTACCTGATTATTATGAAATTATAAAGAAACCTTTAACTATTAATAAATTGTTACAAAAAATTGAGGAAGGCAAAGTAAGTATTTTGATAATTTTATTATTATATTTCTCTGCGACACATGAAAAGATATTTTTTATTAACGTTAACAATTTTCAGTATGCCGATTTTGACGAATTGGAGAAAGATTTTATGCAATTATGCAAAAACGCACAGATTTATAACGAAGAAGCTTCCCTTATTCACGAAGATTCAATAGTTTTGCAATCTGTATTTACAAATGCGCGACAACGTTTGGAGGAAGAAGGAAATATTTCCGATTTGGATGACAAAGGTATTTTATTATTTGTCGTTTTAATATTATCGTTATTATTATTATTATAATCATTATAGTAATGTATATTTTATAATGATGAATACAGACGGCGAAGAAGGATCTGACGCTGATTCCAGTGTAAGAATGAAGATTAAACTTAAAGGTAGAAAAAGTGAGGGTAGAGGTGGTCGTAGAAAAAGGGTTACAAAGAAATATATATCCGATGATGATGACGACGCAGATGATAATTAAATAACATGAATGTAATTATATTTAATTATAGGCAAGCTTTAACCTTTACGGTAATATTCAAAACTATTTATCTTATATTTTCTTTTTCTTTTTTGTTTATACTCTTTCATCTTTATTATGTGAAACAGTATACTTCGTCTCTAAGGTCGATTGTTGTATGTAGGATAATTATATAAACTTTATAAAATTACTCTACATAAA